>NW_012118487.1:24110332-24161959 GCF_000951035.1 Colobus angolensis palliatus | reverse complement strand
AAAAAAAAAAAAAATTCAGCAAATCAACTACATCTTATTTACCAGCCTGATCCATTCTATTATGTCCACCAAGTTAGATGAATTGCCAACTTCATGCCTAAGTGACTGCATAAGTTGGATTCTTATACAGTATTATTGACACTTTAAGTCATAGCAAAGTTTTAATTTTAGATTAATGTATTTATCTTTAGGGTAATAATTTAAAGTTGGGCCAATTATTGGTTAAGGCCACCTTTTGGTTGTTGAAATATTATCTATCGCAAAGAGAATATTTATTTTCCATTTCAAACACCAAGGGGTTAAAAATGGGCAATGAGATAAAGAATTAAAAAAAGACTTCATAATATTAGTCTCAGTTTTCACACTTCCTTCACTTATAAATTCTGTTTTTTATGATTTTAACATAAAACTTCATTTTCATGTCAACCTGTAAGTGCAGTCTCTGTTGTCTCTAAAGTCATTTTTAACATCTGGCAAATATAATACATTTACTTAATGTTACAACAGGTCATTCTTACATTTCTTACATGCTAATTTCTAAATAGTGTCTGCTATCAGAAGCTAAAGAACATTTAATCCCAAAGTTGTTACTTTATAAAATCTGTCACTTTTCCAGAATAAAATGACAGTTTGATTTTGATTGACAGAACATAGGGAGATCAAATAAGAATACTATATGAGGGAAAAAAGAAGAACTAAAGTTAGTACAATTCCTGTAATTTAGTTATTATGACTAATAATAGTATAAAAATTATGACTATTTCCAGGGAAAAAAATAAGTTTCTAACGGAAATGAACTCTTGTGATATTCAGAATATCTTGAGACATATTTGTTCTGAAAATCAAGCATCTACTCTGTAATTACCACATATAAGACCAGAAGTAGGAAGTTACAAAGAAGATATTAATTCCTGTGTTTATATAGGAGTTAATAAATATATTTAAGTTCACTTCAATGCAAAGCAAATATTTATATGCGAGGAACAGAATGTTCCTTTCTGAAGTTCTAAGAGGAGTAGAACATTTGTTAAGGAACACAAATCAGATGGATATATTTAGCAGTACCAAAGAATTACAAAAGGCAACTTTCTAGGCTGGTCTTATTCTCTTTGATTTCCATTTATCTCATTTCTTCTTATTGTTAGGTTTTATCTTCTTCAGATTGGTGCTAGAGATTAACGAGACAAAGAAGAAAGTTGGTTTATCTATGTTGGAGTTAAATATTAGTCAGACTTTCCTAATTTCTTTGTTTTGATGGGCACTGGGTGTAACTTCTCAGGATGTTGAACTGAAGGTCAATGTAACACATATGTCTTCTATCCAGCAATGGAGACATTGTGTTACTATTTTTGTGGACATCTCACAAACCTCCATCTCCACTCCTACAATGCTAATGCTGCCTCATTCTTCAGTGATTGTATGGTTAGGCAAAATTCCTGGTATCTGAGCCAAGATGACAAACAATTAGTAATGTGACTTTGTATTTGGATAAATTACTCAACACATTTAACTGAGCTTAAGTACGCAGGTGCTCAGAAATATGTGGCAGTGCCAGTGATTGGACTTATTTTCGCCTTTCTCTGGAAGGTAATTTGAGATCTGATTTTAGGTTTCTGTTGCTCCCCAGGGGAAAAGACAGACTTACACATTCTTTTTTTTTTTCTTTTAATACAGATAATAAAGAGTTGGTTCTTTTTTATTAATGTTCATTTTCTTTAAGTTCCCCCCAATTTTAATAGTCAGTGTTGATATTTTCTGTAGAGTAGTAGATTACCTGAATTTACTTTCCAATTAATATGTATAATTGTCACTGTTTGCTTAAAAATGTGTGTTTAAAAGTCACTTCAGTTCTGAGTGAATCTTTCTCATTGAATTTATAAATCAGTGGCTTGCATTCTAGTTGGCTTGATTGCATATTTGTCTTTTCATTAAGGAGACAAGTTTGCTAGAATTTTTTGTAAAGTTCTTACCATAATAACTATTACAATTAGATTATTTTGTGTGTTCTAAAATGAAGGGATGGGTGATTAATGAAGCTTAGAGGATATACTATTTATCCCTCTGGTTTGTTCCTCCAGAACTCCAGATTTCCTAAACATGTTTTGGAAAGCTAAGGTACTATGTCTCTATGAGTCTGTCAAAATAATCTTCCTAAAAACACCTGTATCTATGGAGTGCTACAATAAAAATTACTTGACTACAATGAATGAAATTATTTATTATAATTATTAGGCAATAGACTGAAAGGATTTAGATTAAAATAAGAAAACAGAAATAAAATCCCCTAAATATGGGATAAGCACTAACTGAAATATTGTATTATCCCCATACATACATATACATATGTGTATGTATCTGTGTACATATACACACACACACATATATATGTGTATATATGTTAAGAGTCAGGGTTGGCCGGGCACAGAGGCTCACACCTGTAATCCCAGCACTTTGGGAGGCCAAGGTGGGTGGATCATTTGAGATCAGGCATTCGAGCCCAGCCTGACCAATATGGTAAAACCCCGTATCTACTACAATTACAAAAAAAAAAAAAAAAAAAATTATTCAGGTGGCAGTGGTGCACGTCTGTAATGCCAGCTACTCAAGAGGCTGAGGCAGGAGAATTTCTTGAGCCTGGGAGGCGGAGGTTGCAGTGAGCCAAGATGGCACCACTACACTCCAGTACGAGTGACAGAGTGAGACCCTGTCTCTAAAATAAAAAAGAAAATAAAAATAAAAATATTCAGGGTCTTGCTATGTTGCCCAGGCTAGCCTCAAACTCCTGGCTTCAAGTGATCCTCCTGCTTTAGCTTCCCAAGTAGCTGAGGTTATAGACATAGGCCACTGCATCCAGTTCCCTAAATTTTAATATTTTTTTCTTAAAAATAATAAATTTAACATTTTGTTTTTCCCCTTATTATTAAAAATGGGGATGTCAGGGTACAAGAAAGAAACACATTTGTATAATTAAATAATTCTCAAATATCAACTTTGAAATAGTCAATTAAAAGTGAAAACAGCTATTGTTTCTCTTTTTGTAATTTCCTAGGGGATGTTTTGAATAATTAGCAATGACTTCTATTATTTACATTTCTTTAAACATTCTTTCCTTTATTTGAGGAGGAAGAATAAGCAAAATTTTTGATTTTTCAAAGCATGTTTTAGGTTTTTTTTGTTACAACAAAAAGAAAATGACCAAAGAAAACATGTGGAAGAAAATTATATATATTTGCAATAGAGGGAATGGAATGGAGATAGGAGTAATGAAGAAAGGAATGTAAGAGTACAAATGACAACATTATTGTGTAATTGTTTTCCTATGCTTTCTTAAACTTCAAATGTATTTTTCCTACTTCAGTAGTGCTCTTATAATGCCCATGCTTCTTCAAAATTATTTTAATTATAAAATTAATAACATTTAGGTAAAGCTAATGTTTTTACATATTTGTTCATGCCATGTTTTTCTAGGCATGTTTTAACCATTTTAGGTAAAATATTGTTTTCTCAAAACCTATATTATTTGAGAAGGATGTTAGAATAGAAGGTCCCCCACTCATTTTCCCTCATAGTAACAATAATTTCCCAGCCATCCATGGCGAAAAGTACCTTTGTGGGAGCCTTGGAATTTAAGTAGGAGTTTGTGAAATCCCTGTGGAGCCCAAGACCTAGGAGGGACATTTTGAGGGGGTGGATTCATACTTAGGCGCCAGATTTTCCTAAATTGAGACAGGCTTACCCACTTTGGTCTTGACTATGGACACTTTAATGACCCACTAAACCAGCTCCAGCTCCTCTCAGCTATGGTCTGAGATCAGTTCTGCTAACGCAAGGACCTAGAGGGAGACACACCCATCTGAGTCCCTGGGTCAGACTTGCCAACCTTGGTCCCACAGCAGATCCTGAAACTGAATTCAAGCCCCAGACCCTCTCTGCTATGGTCAGAGAGCAGTTCTACTTGTTCAGGGATCTGGAGGGAAGCATAGCCTCCATGTTCTCACAGGCAGGCCAGCTAACTTAGGTTATACAGCAGATCCTGAAAAAACCCAGAAAGTCAGCTATAGTTCATCTCAACTGTGGCTTGACAGCAGTTCTGTCCATGAAGGGACCTGAAAGGTCCATAGATGGTTCCAGTGTCCATCATTGCTCCTGTAAGCTGGCCTGCTTAACTTTGGTCCCACTGTACATCTTCAAAAGTCCCTATAATTCAGGTCCAGTCCCTGTAAACTGTGAGATAAGAGCAGACTTACCTTCACAGTGATCTCCTAAGAGACATACCCCAGAGATAAGCTGAATGACTTTGGTCTCAACTATAGACCCTGAAGCAGCTCTGTGATCTGGTTCCAATCCCTCTCAGTTATAACCAAGGCAGTACTGCTTGCCCAGGGACCCACCCAGTGACATAGCAGAAGCCCTCCCAGGAATGTGGAGGAAGCCACCTTTATCCATAAACCTGGTAATAGTCCCATTGTCTTCAGACTCTAAAGTGGACCCTCATTCCAGTACCAGCCCTACAGACCAAGTCCTGAAGATAGTTCAGTCCACCTAGGAACCAGATAGATAGGACCCATCCATGTCCACCAGAACACTGCTAATAGGTCTGCCAACAACAGACTCCATTGCAGACTCAGTAGCAACCATGTGACCTGGCTCCAGCCCCATACAACTGCAGTCTTAGAGGCAATCCCATCACACCTGGAACCTAATAGGAGAAAGCCTTAACCTGCCAAAATATGTCCGTAAAGACTAGAAAAGGGTCTTGCTCCTTTAAATGGAGACTGCAACAAAAGAGTCTACAGATAATGAAGAACCAAGCAAACATGACACCACCAAAAGAAACAAATAAAGTTCCAGCAACCAAGTCCAAAGAAATGGTGATCTATAACTTGCCTGAAAGATAATTCAAAATAATCATCTTAGTGAAGCTCAATGAGGTGCAAGAAAACAGGCAACTAAATGAGATCAGAAAAGCAATGCATGAACACAATGAGAATTAATAAAGGTAAATAAAGATATAAAGATATAAAGCTGAAGAATACAAAGACAGAAGTAAAAACTCAATGGAGAGCTTCAGCAGCATACTCAATCATGAAGAAGAAATAATTAAAAAGCTTGAAGACAGATCATTTGAAATTTGCCAATTCAAGGAAAAAAATAATAAAGATAAAAAGAGTCAAGAAAACATAAGGGTCATCTGGGGCACAATCAATCATATTAATATATTGCTTTTAATGTTAATTAGTTTTGCACCAACCTAATACAAATAATAGAGGCTCCAGGAGGAGAAGAGAACCAAAAAGGAGCAAAAATATTAAAGAAATACTGTCTGAAAACTTTCTAAATCTTGGAGGAATATGTAAATCCAGATTCCTAAGCTCAAAGGAGTCTAAAGTTCAATCCAAAGAAAAATACTCTGAGGCATCTTGCAATCAAACATCAAAAGTTCTCATAGAGAGACTCTTGAAAGCTAAAAGAGATAAGAGACTGGTCACATTCAAGGGAACCTCCATTAGGTTATCAGAGGACTTCTCAACAGAAACTTGCAATCCAGGAGGGAATGAGATGTTATATTCAAGAGACTGAAATGAAATTTTTAAAAAACCCAGAAACCTGGCAACCAAGCATACTATATTCAGCAAAGCTCTCCTTCGGAAATGAAGGAGAGATAAAGACTTTCCCAGACATAGCTGAGAGTGTTCATTACCATTATATTTGCCTCATCAAAAATGCCAAAGGAAGTTCTTCAAGTAAAAAGAAAAATATGCTAATTAATAGTATGAAAACATATAAAAGTTAAAAAGAATCAGTAAAGACAAATATACAGTCAGCCTCAGATTACCTCAATATTGGAGTTGTGGTGTATAAATTACTTATATTTCTAATATAAAGATTAAAAGACAAAACAATTAAAAATAACTATAGCTGTGATAATTTGTTAAGGAATACACAATATAAAAATATGTAAATTGTGATATCAAAAACCATAAAATATTTGTATACAGGGAGTAAAAATGTAGTTTTTTATGTGATTTAAATTAAGTTATCAGCTTAATATAACCTGTTGTTAAAGATGTTTTATGAAGTGTCATGAAAACAACGCACTTAAAAACCTATAGCAGATACACAAAAGATAAAGGAACCAAAATATGCCACTGCAAAAAATTATTGTGCCACAAAGGAAGATAGCAAGAGAGGAAGAAAAGGAAAAAAGATTTACAAAACAATCTGAAAACGATGACTAAAATGGCAGTAGTTAAGTCTGCATCTATCAATAATTACCTTGAATGTAAACACATTAAATTATCTGATGAAAAGACATAGTGGCTAAATAAATAAAAGAATAAGACCCTATTCTATGCTGCCTACAAGAGACTCATTTCGGCTTTAAGGACACACATAGACTGAAAGTGAAGGGATGTGAAAAGATATTCCATGCAAACGGAAATGAAAACAGCACGGGTAGTTTACTTGTATCAGAAAAAAAAACCTTAAGTCAAAAAATGTAAAAGTAGACAAAGAAGGTCACTATATAATGATAAAGGGGTTAATTCATCAAAAGCATATTACATTTGCAAATGTATAATATATGCACAATATTGAAGCACCTAAACATAGAAAGCAAATATTAATAGATCTGGAGGGAGAGATAGACAGCAATATAATAATAGTAGGGGACTGTAATACTCCACTTTCAACAATGGATAGATCATCCAGACAGAAAATCAATAAGAAACACTGGACTTGAACTATACTTTAGGTGAAATGGACCTAACAGATATATAGAGAACTTTCTATCCAGCAGCATGAGAATACATATTTCTTTTCAAGCACACACCAAATAATCTCCACGATAAATCATATAGTAGGCCAGTAAACAAGTCTTAACAAATTTAAAAAGACTAAAATTGTATATAGTGTCTTTACTGACCACAATAGCATAAAACTAGGAAATTATAATAGAAAGAAATTTGGAAAATTGGCAAATTTGTAGAAATTAAACATACTTCTGAACAACCAATGAGTGAAGGAAGAAATAAAAAGAAAAATAAAAAAGAGTCTTGAGACAAATTAAAATAGAAACACAACATACAAAAAACTATAGGATATAGCCAAAGAAATTTCTGTGACAAAAGTTTATAGTAATAAATACCTACATTTAAGAAAAATCTCAAATAAATAACCTATGTTTCATCTCAAGAAACTAGAAAAAGAAGAACAAAAGAAGTCCAAAGTTAATAGAAAGAAGGAAATAATGAAGATCAGAGAAAAATAAATAAAATAAATAATGGAAAAAAATAGAAAAGATAATTAAAATATAAGAGTTGGTTTTTTAAAAAAGACAAAATTGACAAACCTTTAGCTAAAGTAATAAAAAATAGAAGGTCCAAACTTCTGTTGTCCACAAGAAAGGGAGCAAATTCACAAAAGCGTTCGATAAGTTTTGATCTACAGGAAAGAATATTACCTAAAAAGTTTTTCTATTAACATAAAAATAAAACTTGGGATTTTTCCTCTTTCTATTAGGGATTCAACTTTTTGAAATTTATCATTTAGTTAATAAAAATGTTTCCAGGCTAACTACAAAGAAAAATTATATTTCTTGCTTAAAATGTAGGAAAATAAGAGTAAGTAGAAAAGTACCTTCATATAGTTCCTAGTTTCAAGATATTAGGCTTGATTGTCAGACAATTAGTGAGACTAATTTTAGACATGTACAGAACACTGTCTAAGGATTAGGAGTTCTGTGTTCAATTTATGAATATTCTGAATGTTGGTGAGTCAGCAATTTTAAGGCTGTTTCTGAAACATTTGAATAAATTTGATGCATAAAACTAGGCAGGTTAAGCATTTTTGTATCTCTTCTAGTTAATTGTGAAGTCTTTATTCACTTTGCCATTCTATAGCCTAGTAATAGTACCCCCCTTCTATAGCAGTGGTAGACAATTATAGCCCATGAGCTAAAAAAAAAAAAAAAAAACTGGAAAGGAAAGAAAGTGTTGTTGGGGAAAAAAAAACAAAAAACAAAAAACAAACAAACAAACAAAAAAAAACAAGGAGCTGAAAATTATCATGGAGACGAAGAAGGAGAAGAAATATATAAAATAACAGAGCATATATAAAATTACAACTCTAGTATTAAATAGCAGTCCAAAGAAGAATGGATATAAGATCAAAAAAGAACATGGGATTTGGATGTTTGAAAAAACTAAAAGTAAACATGCAAATGCACAATGACAACAATTTTTAAAATCTCTTTCTGTCCTTCCCTGTTATGCCTCCAAGGTATTGCTACAGACACAATCTTTGGGGGAAAAAATATCTTAAAGGGGCAAGGAGTTCACTGCAAACTATTTTCCCAATATGATCATATTTTTTGCTTTTCTAAAAATAATCAGGGTTGTTGAAAGCAGGCTACTATTTAATTTGAATGCATAGCTTGAGATCCAAGGGTTATGGGATTTATTTATTTTTTCTAGAATATGCTGAGCTTAACTTCATTTCTGGTAAATTATGTACCTGATTCAGCACATTCCTGAGAATGAGTTTTTCTTTGAGCACAATATGCTCCATTAAACTGGATATTCCATTAAAATGAATAGATTCTCTGCACTGAAATAGGCTACTCGAGCCCTCACATTGACTTATATTATACTAAAAGGACATTTTCCTGGAGTATTTTTGGAATCTAGCTACTCTAAGTTTACTGTCTTTTAAACCCACTGGAATGCCTAATGCTCCACTGAAAGAGCAATTCATAGGCAGAGAGTTGTAAATCAAAACACATTGTACAAAAGAAAGGCTATTGGGAAAAATAATCGGTGATTTCTATGTGTTTTGTTTCCAAATCTATCAACCAGAGAGATTGATCTGGTGAAATTTTAAACAGATTTTAGGACATAAATAGCATCTGCACTGTAGACTCTCAGCCTTGCTTGCCTCCAGTAGCTGAGGCTGTATACAGGTCCATATGCAGAAGGACCCCAGAAGCACTTCATCACTTCTTAGTCTGATAGTTTTAATGAATAACAATGAAAGAACAAATAAGCAAAACACACACAAAAAAACACATGGGACTTTTTCTCAAGTGCAGCTAATTGACCCCTGCCCCCACTACCTTCCATGATGCCCTGTGGAGTCTCTCCTTGTTCATGCCTTGTTCTGTCATTGTGTGCTTGATACAATTGCTGAAAGGCTAAAATCTAGTTTCCACCTCAAGAAACCTAGAGAGGACCCAAGTGAGGGTAAGGGCAAAATGAGCAGCTGAATAAGCACAACCCACTTCCTGATTATTAGAGACAAAAATATGTACTACCATTTACATTTATGAGACGGTGATTTCTGACTCAGAAGTCCTTTCATAAAGAAGATAAATAAATAGTCCTTGGTAGATCTTTAGGATGTAAGCTCTCATTAATGACAAGGTATGGGTAGGTGTTAAAGTTAGTATGTTACAGTAAAATCAGTGAGTCAACAGAAGATTTTAGAAAAGGTCATGGCACGTGGTGTTTATAAACACATGTATTTTTTGAGGTCACATTGAGAAGTGTGAAGTTGATACTTAAAAAGCTGTATGGAAATCTCTATAACTAAACGTAATCAAGCATGTATGTCTTTTAAAAGTAGTTATTAAACGAAGAAACCTAATACAACTAATAAAAAGGATAAAAACAGAAAACAAAGTCACATTATAAGTTAAATGTTAGAAGAAGTAAATACTTATACAATGAAAAATACTAAGGTATTCAAAAAATATGAGACTTTGTGGTATGGACTTTGGAGTCTGACCAACCTGTTTGAATTCCTGCTCTTCCCTTCGCTAGTACCACGGCTCTCAAGACTCCTGAAAGTTACTGAATTTTACTAAGGCTTAGTTTCTTTGTCTGTAAAATAAAGATAATACTGACTGCATTATATGTGATGATGAAGCTTATATTAAATAAGGTATAAAGAATCATAGTACATGTACTATGTTAGTTCTCTTCTTTCTTAAGATTGTTGCTGAAAATTAAATTCCACAGAAAAATAATACAATGCCAATTAAAACCTTTTCATTCAGTTAATTATTTATTTAATCTGAAAACTGTTATCTAAAAAATTTCATAATAGGTAATTCATTGTCTTCATGGCATTTATCACTGTCTAAGATTACCATGTGTATTTGTTAGTCTTTGGTCAATTAGTCTGTCTTTCACCCTAGAATGTCCCTGAAACTGCCTATTTCCTGCCTTTAATCTCAGAGTCTGAAACAATTGGATATCTTGTAGTTGTAGAAGGGAACACTAATGTTGCGCTTATTGTATGCCAGGAGTTTAAAATATTAATTTGATTTTCATAATGACTAGATGAGGTGAATATGCCTATATTCCTATTTTACAAAAGGCAAACTGAAGTAAAAAGAGTTGTCATGTCCTTCTAAAGCCACACAGGAAACAGTATCCCAGTCTGATACTTATCAGAGTAAGAACTGAAGAAGTTTAGTTCCAAAATCAGTGATGTAATCATCACATTATATTACTCTAATATATTTTTGATGAACAAACGGACAAATGAATGAATGGTTTGTTTTGGGTGTCATTTGAGACCAGGTGGAAGTGGTCCTTGGAGTTCATTGTTATGTTTTTGGATTGTTGTTTGCTAGTCTGTGTACTTAAAAAATTTGCTGTCACTATATTCTATATATTTGTGGAATTTTCTCTGAGAACATGCGAACAATATGATCTGAGGGTTTAACTGCTTCTAAAACAGATTTTCAACCAGTCCTAGTACTTTCTGCTTCACATTTTCTCCTGGTTCCAAAGGTCCATCCTTTTACCTTCTGGGAATTCCTTGTAAGCTGAGTGTTTGTTTTCCTACTGCCACCTTAGGTGTCTGCTTTCTCCACTGCTTCTTTAATTCCTGAAGCTCTCTCTGTCTTTCAAGTACCATAACTTTTTTATTTTTTTACAGTAATAGTCTTTCTTATTCTTTTTTTTTTTTAAAGTGGTTTTATACCTAAAAGTTCATTTAGTCACACTTTAGTGGCATTTTAAAGGAAAGTGGAGGTAAGTAGATGGGGTCAGTCCCACTATTTTGAACAAAAAAATCTAGATTTTATTATTGATGTCTTTCCCTTTACACTATCTTCACATCTAAGCCATAATCAAGTTTTGTTACTTTTTCCTCCTTAGTCTCATAGTCTATTCACATTGTCCATTTCCACTTTTCTTTTTTTTTAAAGTTAGTCCAAGGCATTATTTTTGGACCACGTGACATCAACAGTTTCCTAACTGGATTATTTTCAATGTTACTCCATTTCCCTAAAGACAACGTCATGGCCTTTCACTGTGGCCAGCTAGGCTCTATGATCTGGCCCCTGGTCATGCAGCCTCTTCCCTTTCTCTCTTAGCTACTATGCCTTACTCATTCTGAACTATTTTTAGTCTCCTGATTTCTTACTACGGGGCTTTTGCACATGCTCCCTCTTTTTAGAATGTTCTGCCGTCATCTGCAGATGGATAATGCCTATTTATCTTTAAGATACCATCTCATCTAGGAAGGCTTCTCTGAGTCTCTTGGGCTTTTTTAGATGCCTCTCAAGTTGCTCCCATAATATTCTGCGTTTACTTCTAATTCAGTGCTTTTCACAACAAACTGACATTATCTGAACAGATGTGGTTGTCTTCCCTAACTAAAATACTTCTATAGCTCCCCATTTTATTTAGAATAACATTCAAACTCTTTACAGTGTCTGGCAAAGACACATGAGATACGTCTTTGTGATGTCATCTACGATTCTCCCTGTATTCACCATGTGCTAGCCATACTCGCTTCTTTTCTGTTCCTTCAACACACTGAGACCTCTCCTGGAAAAGTGACTTTGCATTTACTCTTTTTTTTCTGACTGTGATGTCTCTGCTCCAGCTGTTGGCAGAGTAGCTTCCTTTTACTCATCAATTAACTTCATCTCAAGCCCTTGTTATTTGCTCTATCTAAAAGTCCCCGTTTCCAGTAACACTGTGACATATTACCTTGCTTGTGTGCTCTATAGTACTTATTCTCAATTTCTTACATGAGGTCAGGAACCTTGACTGTATCTTTCAACATACCTTTTATTTCTTCTAAATGTTCCATAAGAGTTTAGAGATGTTTCACTCTTTAATTAAAGGGGAAGACACCGGGTGACCTCATTTGTATGCACATTTCCAAGTAATATTTTCTCATCCAACTTTTAATGTGTACCAGTTGCCTACCTAAAGTCCAAATGTGTTAATTCAGCAAACACTACAGACATATTTATTGAGCTCCAGTTATGTTCCTGGTGTTATTCTAGGTATTGGGGATATAACAGTAAATAAAAAGGAATTCCTTCCCTCATGGAGTTCATGTATTATCAAAGTGGGGAAGGTTGGACACAGGAAATTAAAAAAATAGAAACAAGAAAATGCATCAGGTAGTGCTAAGTACTATTAGGGAACTATTAGGGAAAATTAATCAAGATAAGGAGATGGAGTACTTACTTTTCTTCTTGAATAAATACAACTTTTAAATTATTTTAGTGATAATCTACGTAGTAAATGCCTTCAGAGTTCATTTTATTTTCTCTCTTGAAAAATAATTTAACTGAACTATCCTAAACACAGGAGCACCCAGATTCATGAAACAAGTTCTTAGAGACCTACAAAGAAACATAGACTCCCACACAATAATAGTTGGAGACTTTAATACCCCACTGTCAATATTAGATGGATCATCAAGACAGAAAATTAACAAAGATATTTAGGACCTGAACTCAGCCCTGGATCAAGTGGATGTGGACCTGATAGATATCTACAGGACTCTCCACCAAAAACAACAGAATATACATTCTTCTTGGTGTTACATGGAACTTACTCTAAAATTGATCACCTAATTGGAAGTAAAACACTCCTTAGCAAATGCAGAAGAACTGAAATCATAACAAACACTCTCTGAGACCATAGTGCGATCAAATTAGAACTCACGATTAAGAAACTCACTCAAAATCACACAACTACATGGAAATTCAACAACCTGCTTCTGAATGACTCCTGAGTAAATAATGAAATTAAGGCAGATATCAAGAAGTTCTTTGAAACTAATGAAAACAAAGAGAAAACACACCAGGATCTCTGGAATGCAGGTAAAGCAGTGTTAAAAGGGAAATTTACAGCACTAAATGAACACATCAGAAAGCTGGGAAGATCTCAAGCCAACATTCTGACATCACAACTGAAAAAACTAGAGAACCAAGAGCAAACAAACCCCAAAGCTAGCAGAAGAAAAGAAATAATGAAGCTCAAAGCAGAACTGAAGGAGATAGAGGCACAAAAAAAAACCATTCAAAAAACCAGTGAATCCAGGAGCTGTTTCTTCTTATTTGAAAAAATAATAAAATAGACCACTAGCTAGACAAATGAACAAGAAATAAAAATCAAATAGACATAATAAAAAATGATAAAGAGGATATCACCACCGACACCACAAAATACAGACAACCATCAGGGAATACTATAAATACCTCTATCCAAATAAACAAGAAAATCTAGAAGAAATAAATAAACTCCTAGACACATATACCCTTCCAAGACTGAACCAGGAAGAAGTTGACTCCATGAATAGACCAATAGCAAGTTCTGAAATTGAGGCAGTAATTAATAGCTTACCAACCAAAAAAAGCCCAGGACCAGACAGGTTCACAGCCAAATTCTACCAGAGTTACAAAGAGGAGATAGTACAATTTCTTCTGAAACTATTCCAAACAATTGAAAAGGAGGAACTCCTCCTTAATTCATTTTATCAGGCCAGCATCATCCTCATACCAAAATCTGGCAGAGACACAACAACAACAACAAAAACTTCAGGCCAATATCCTTGATGAACATCAATGCAGAAATTCTCAGCAAAATACTAGCAAATAGAATCCAGCAGCACATAAAAATCTTATTCACCATAATCAAGTTGCCTTCATCCGCAGGATACAAGGCTGGTTCAACATACACAAATCAATAAATGTAATTAATCACATAAACAGAACTAAAGACAAAAACCACATGATTATCTTAATAGAGATGTAGAAAAAGCTTTAGATAAAATTCAATATCCCTTCATGTTAAAAACTCTCAATAAACTAGGTATTGAAGGAACATACCTCAAAATAATAAGAGGCATTTATGGCATACCCACAGCCAATATCATACTGACTCGGCAAATGCTGGAAGCATTCCATTTGAAAACTGGCACAAGACAAGGATGCCCACCTTCACCTCTTCTATTCAAAATAGTATTGGAAGTTCTAGCCAGGGCAATCAGGCAAGAGAAATAAATAAATAAAGGGTATTCAAATAGCAAGAGAGGAAGTCAAGTTGTCTTTGCAGATGACATGATCATATACATAGAAAACCCCATTGTCTCAGTCAAAGGCTTCTGAAGCTGACAAGCAACTTCAGCAAAATCTCAGGATACAAAATAAACGTGCAAAAGTCACACCCATTACTATACACGAACAACAGGCAAGCAGAGAGTCAAATCATGAATGAACTCCCATTCACAATTGCTATAAACAGAAGAAAATTCCTAAGAACATGGCTAAGAAGGGAAGTGAAGGACCTCTTCAAGGAGAACTACAAACCACTGCTCAAGGAAATAAGAGAGGACACAAACAAATGGAAAAACATTCCATGCTCGTGGATAGAAAGAATCAATATCATTAAAATGGCTACACTGCCCAAAGTAATTTATAGTTTCAATGCTGTTCCCATTAAACTACCATGGGCATTCTTCACAGAATTAGAAAAAAAGCTATTTTAAAATTCATATAGAACCAGAAAGGAGCTCATGTAGCCAAGACAATCCTAGGCAAAAAAAAACAAAGCTGGAGGTATCATGCTTCTGGACTTCAAACTATACTACAAGGCAACAGTAACCAAAACAGCATAATACTGGTACAAAAATTGACACATAGACCAATGGAACAGAATAGAGAACTCAGAAATAAGACTACACATCTATAGCCATCTGATTTTCAACAAACCTTACAAAAACAAGCAATGAGGAAAGGATTCCCTATTTAATAAATGGTGCTGGGAGAACTGGCTAGTTATATGCAGGAAATTGAACCCTGGACCCCTCCTTTACATGTTATACAAAAACTGACCCAAGATGGATTAAAGACTTAAATGCAAAACCCAAAACTGTAAAAACCCTAGAAGAAAATCTAGGCAATACCATTCAGGACATAGGCACGGGCAAATATTTCATGACAAAATCACCAAAAGCAATTGCAGCAAAAACTAAAATTGATCTAATTAAACCAAATAGCTTATGCATAGCAAAATAAACTATCATCAGAGCAAACAGGCAACCTACAGAGTGGGACAAAATTTTTGCAATCTATCCATCTGACAAAGGTCTAATAACCAGAATCTACAGAGAACTTGAACAAATTTACAAGAAAAAAAAAAAACCATTAAAAAGTAGACAAAGGATATCAACAGACACTTCTCAAAAGAAGACATTCATGCAGCCAATAAACGTGAAAAAAAGTTCAATGTCATAAAAGATCATTAGAGAAATGCAAATCACAGTGAGATACTATCTCACACCAGTCAGAATGGTGATTATTATAAAGTCAAGAAATAACAGATACTGGTGAGGTTGCAGAGAAATAGGAACACTTTTATACTATGGGTGGGAATGTAAATTAGTTCAGCCATTGTGGAAGGCAGTGTGGCAATTCCTCAAAGATGTAGAACCAGAAATAACATTTGACTCAGCAATCCCATTACTGGGTATATAACCAAAGGAATATAAATCATTCTACTATCAAGACCATGGAATAATGTACAGCCATAAAAAGGAATGAGATCATGTCCTTTGCAGAGACATGGATGGAGCTGGAAGCCATTACCCTCAGCAAACTAATGCAGGAAGAGAAAACCAAACACTGCATGTTCTCACTTATAAGTAGGTACTGAACAATGAGAACTCATGGACACAGGGAGGGGAACAACACACACTGGGGTCTGACGGTGGGGGGAATGTGGGAGGAGGGAGAACCTTAGGAAAAATAACTAATGCGTGCTGGGCTTAATACCTAGGTGATGGGTTGATAGGTGCAGCAAACCACTATGGCACATGTTTACCTACGTAACAAACCTGCACATCCTGCACATGTACCCTGGAACTTAAGAAAATAAGTATCAAGAAAAGAAAAAAAAATGATTTAACTAGATATTTCATTTTATATTAACAATTTGTAAAATCTTTTCATAATAGTATGCTGTTGTCCTCTGGATTTTATTGTTTTCACTGAAAAATATGGTATTAGTTTATTTAGAGTCAGCCATCCTTCTTCTGTTTTGCTCTTCCTCATTGTCTTTTGTGTACTGCATTCACTACACTTCTCTAGTCTAGATTTTTACTCAGAAGGTAGAGATATTCCTAAATCTAAGGATTCATGATTTTCATGAATTTTATTAAACACTGTTATCTTAAAAGTGTACATCTGATCTTTGACAAACCTGACAAAAACAAGCAATGGGGAAAGGATTCCCTATTTAATAAATGGTGCTGGGAAAACTGGCTAGCCATATGCAGAAAACCGAAACTGGACCTCTTCCTTACACCTTATATAAAAATTAATTCAAGATGGATCAAATACTTAAATGTAAAATCTAAAACCATTAAAACCCTAGAAGAAAACCTAGGCAATACCAGTCAGGACATAGGCATAGGCAAAGACTTCATGACTAAAACAACAAAAGCAATTGCAACAAAAGCCAAAACTGACAAATGGGATCTAATTAAACTAAAGAGCTTCTGCATAGCAAAGGAAACTATCATGAGACTGAACAGGCAACCTACAGAATGGGAGAAAATTTTTGCAATCTACCCATCTGACAAAGATCTAATATCCAGAATCTATAAGGAATTTAAACAAATTTACAATAAAAAACAACCTCATCAAAAAGTGGGCAAAGGATACGAACAGACACTTCTCAAAAGAAGATGTCTTCTTTGGTACGTGTAAGATGTAGCATTTGTTTCCACTGTTCATTTTGCTAGGTACACAGTTGGTCCATGCAATCTGGAAATTATATCTTTAAGTTTTTGGATATTTTCTTCAATTATTTCCTTGATAATTTCAAATCCTGAAATTTCACATATTGTTTTCTTTGTTCTCTTATCCTGGAACTCTTATTATTTCCAGTACTGTTTTTATTTCTCATTTTTATTCATCTTATTTCAAGTATTGATTTCTTTGTTCTCTCATCCTGGAACTCTTATTATTTGGATGCTTAAACTCCTGAACTAATTCTTAAATTTTCTAACTCTTTCTCTTCTGTTTTCTTTTTGTCATACTTTCTGGAAGCTTTCTTTTACTTTTTTTCCCCGAAACTTCCAAATTACTTTTTATTTCTGCTCTCATATTTGTAATATCTAAGCACACTCCTTTCTAGTCCCAGAATCTTCCCTTTCAACCCACTGTGACTTTAGTTATCTCTCCTTGCTCTAAGTCCATCTGTTATGGTCTCTCTCTGTCCCTGATAGAAATTTTCCTCAAATATCTGTTGATCTCTGGATATTAGTTATATTACAAATGAGTCACTCAAAATCTGATTAGGTCTATGTGCATCTTGGACTAGTGATGGCTTTCCCTCTAGGGTACTCAGGCCGGATTGTTTTTGGGGAAAATGTTCTCAATTCTAAATTTCTGCTGTTATTCTCTCTGTTTTGTCAGTTCGCCAAAAAAATAAAATAAAATAAAATCCTACAGTCTCTTGTGTGGAGGCACACAACTCTAAGGCCAGCATTCTGAGGCGAATATAGGAAAGAGGATTCAGGGTCTCATCACCACTAAGGATGAGGATTGTCTGCACTACAGTAACCTCACCCCTTCTTCAGAGGGATTGTGTTTGTTTGCCATGGGTTATTATTGGCCTGGAAAAAAAAAAAGTTTCTTCACTAGGGGATTCCCAGGTCATGCAGACAATACAAATTTAACCTCCTAACTGGAATGTAATATAAGTCTGTGATTACATTACTCAGATAATTTGTTTTTTCTTATATACACAGAATTCAGGCCAAAATAAAAAGTCAAGCTTCTTTTTTATCTCTCTGTGTGGATAGTTGGATTTTTTTTCCTAGTTACTTACACAGAGACGACAGTATTTTAAATCATTTGTTTTTTAAGTTGAGGGGTGTTCAAGTATACATCCCACTAAGGCCCATTGCTTTATCTTCTGTTTCTGCCTGGGCGCTGACACCCATGCCGTTAGACGATCACAATTGACCACCCCCCAGGGCAGCCACACTGTCAGCTCTCAGGCCAGTTTCTTTGCCTTTGTTTCTCTCTTCCTTTCTGACTCCTGGAGATTTTTCTTTTCTTTTTCTTAGCACAGCTGAGCATGAATAAGGGCATTTGTTGTATTTTTATCTAGTATTTCTATGTTTTTATATTCTGAATGATTTTGGATCATCTTGTCTGCAACATTGCTAGTCTCTAATTGTCTTATTTTCATCTTCGCAATCATAGATTTTACTGGCAAAGGAGCTAAAGCTTGTGGAGGATAAATGACTAACTCAAGAGTGAGAAATAGGTGGCAGGGCCAGGACCACCTCTCTCCTGGCCTGGTGCTCTCTCCAACATGCTGTGTCCCCAGATCTCTTCTATGTCTGAAACTTTCTGATTTCAACACAGACTAATACGTATTAGCTCATACTAATATCTATGATCACATATTCAGAAGTGAGAAACAAGTATATAAAAATTGATAGAAGCTAAAAATCTTTAGACTTTAATATTAACCTCTTACTACTAGATTGTTTATCAGAACTTTGAGCTATTAACACAGTTAGGTCAAAGTTTTCATGTACTTGACAAAATGGGGTAGCTAAAAAAAAGAAAAAAAGAAAAACAAAACCTGAAAAAAACACCAAAAAGCTGACAAATGCAATCAGCTGTGATACACGAATTTGCATGGTCTAACTGGAGGTTGGACACTGAAAAATAAACCAACAGAGTACTCTCACTACCCTATTTTTCATAGGCAATAGAATCTAAAGCCACTTTAAATGCTATAAAAGCCTGACAAAATGTTTAAGAAACCAAACAAGAAGAAGTTTAAAGCAAAGAACATGTGTAAGGCCATCTCTATTTGCCTTTTCCTGAGAATATAATAAATGTACTCCTGCATGTAATTTTCACAGCATATATAATGATTTTGCTGAGAACAGATTCCTCAGTACATTCCCAGATGTATACAGAAGATCAAGTTAATGAAAAGATACTTTGAAATACAGTAACTGGATACTATTTTAAAATAGTATCCGTTTATTCATTAATATGAATAAAATTCATATTAATGATTTCCACAAAAGTTTCTAAGGCAGACAGGCTCCTTTTTCCAAATTAAACATTACAAAGAATGCTTAAATATAAAACAGATGAAAGTTAAAATGTTTTCTTTGAAGAAGTGGAGGAGACTTCCCCATCACCTTAGCCAGTCAGTGCCCCACCTACAGAGAAGTCAGTTGTCCTCAGACTTACTTATGAAGAAGCCAGATTCTGTACGGAGGTGATTTGAATCTAAAAATCATGTTTTAAGTTCCTAACATGCTAGAATAAAGACGTTGTATCTGCAGGGTCAATTTATCCAGTGGGCACATTATATACAGGGCTTAGGACAGAATAAATCAGTGTTATAAATAAACTCTTAAAGATCTTTCCCATTTTATTATAATTTTGTCTATAAACATATTAAATTACTTTTTAATAACTATAGGCTCGAATAAAGACATTCTATCCGCAGGGTCAATTTATCTAGTGGGCACAGTATATATAGAGCTTAGGGCCTATGATATTTTCAAAGGCCCAATAAAGTATTTCAGTTTTAATTTCTTTTAAAAATTAGAAAAATTAATATAATAAAAATGAACATATAATAATGAACCCAGATCAGATTATATTTAGCTATATGTTAAACTCGTCATAAAATAAAATTTTAATATTGTTTTTTGGAGGAAGGGTCTACCAAGGTAAAAGTGTCTAAGGCACACAAAGGTTGTAATTCCCACTGTGTCTATCTTAATGTTGGTTACTGGACACAATGCTGTGGCTCTGATTACAGCAATTTCAGAACAGTCCACAGAATTAAGGCAAATTGATTCTGTCTCTGAATTTTAGTATACGGGAAAATTCCCATGTCACTCTTGATGTCATAATATTTAGTAATGTAGACTAAAATAACTATACAAATGCAAATTACAATGTTTGTTAATTGCATAAAAGGTTCTTTCAAGGATATAATTGAAGAGAGATACTGAAAATGCTGCCGAAAATGGTATCTTGCTTTGGGTGAGAACTTCATTAGCTACAGCCTACGAGTTCAGATGTTCTTACAGCAGGATGACTTAGAGGATCTGTCTAGTCCTTCCATCTGAAAAAAAGATTTTTTTTCAATGTGCATTTTTAGGCATTAAAGATGACTGATGATGTTCTTCCACTAACACTATAATTTACTTTTATTACAACAATTTTTACACATGTGATAATATTCAGTGTTCATGTGAAGATGTTGATGGAGCGTGTATAGCACTTAAGAAAATAAAAACCTGTTAAGGTCAACTGTGAACTAGTCCCTTTTATTCATCCTCTTCCCTTTTGTTGTGAAATTTTGTTTACTTTCATAACAAAGAATAGTGAAACCCTAAGTAGAAATCTGACCACTGCCATCTACTGTCTCAGACAGAATAAACCAGTGTTATAAACTCTCAGAGATACTTCCCATTTTATTATAAATTTGTCTAAAAACATGTTAAATTACTTTTGAATAACTACAGGCTATTAGTTTTACTACTCCATTGGGTAAACCAAGATAATCTCTCAGAGGTTAGAGTTTTTGGATGAATGCTGAGGAGGATACCGTACCCAGTGGGTTAAAATGTGTAACACTTCTATGCCCCTTCAGGCAATCACTAACGTTCATGCCACATGCAGATATGCTCACTAAAATCTCCCGTGGGAAGTTGAAAATGTCTTCTTTAATTACTGTTAAGCATTTTATATACATCATCACTCTAAATATGGAGAACAAGCCTCAATAGAAGGCCCAAATCATTAATATCATTGCTTCTGTCTAGTTTTAAAGTACTCGGTTAAGCAGAGCATCTGAACCATTTGTTCACGAGTCTTCTGAAAACCATAACATGTGTCGTTTGATATTATCACATGGTTTGATAAAGTTTTGACCTTGATAACATACAGCTTTATAATAATATATATTTTTTCCCATTACATGAGCTTCATCTTGTAGGTGATTCTGAAACTGATTTTGAAGGAGTATTTGAGCAGTAAAAAAGCGCATTTTATTTTATTGCTCCTAAGCAATTCTTCCACTTTTTAGTTACATCCAACCCCCTCAAAAGTTCCCAGTGTCAGTGCTGTTTAAATATTGCAGCAAGAGGGATTATTTCATGCACTTATTATCAAGAATTTTTTAAGGAAGTACATGTTCAAACAGACCATTTGCATCTCCATAAATTTTAAACAATCATTTTAAATAGCAATAGCTCATTCTTCTTGAGTTGACTGCTGTGTTTACTCTCAATGAATGGATAGAACATTTATCATGGTCTTCATTGTCCAGTTTATTTTCAGGGAACAGTGGGATCAGACAGAAGATGTCTTGTCACAAGAAATTTTCAGATTTTTTTTTTTTTTTGGCCTATTTTCAGGAGACTTCAAGGTTCTGCTTTACACTTCCTGTTTCTAACCACAGTTATATGTTCCCATTTTAAAATGTAATTTAAAAACAGTTTAGAATTCTAGCTTAACAAAGGTAAATAGAAATGACACTAAAACTGACAAAACCTTGCATTTTTGATGTTTTTGTGTTACGCGTGGACTTTGAGGACTCTAATCTTTTTGAGAGAAGGGACCATTTTAATCTTGTATCCATACCCTGCTTTGTTGTTTAATTAATATTTGGTGGCTAAAATAATATGGGAGAAATTGTATCAGCAAAAAATTTGTTCAAGAGCATTTTCTTTTAAAGCTAGTAGTTTGTTGGATACAAAATATTTTCTAAAAATTCCAGCAGTGTGACTGCTTGCAGATATTCTGATAAAGCACATCATAAAGTTGTTTTTTAAAAAAAATTATTTATAATTTCAACTTTTATTTTAGATTCGGGTGAAAGGTGAAGTTCTTGAACTCCAGGTGGCAAAAAGAAGTTGTCCTGGAGAGTGGCATTATCATAAATAACTCAAGCTGCATTCTTGGCTGAAACTGAAAGGCTAGAATCACATGACCCACCAACACGTGAAAAGTATCACATTTTTAAATCACTAACTACATTTGATTCTTTTCCCTTACAGTGATGGCTTTGACAACAACAAAAATACCATATTTATTAGAAGATGTTGAAAGTAGTGTTCTACAGATTGAACATGTGAATCATAAAACCTTTTATCAACATCAAAATAAATACATTTATTTTCCTTAATCCTCAGTTAAGATTGGAATTATGAGAGAAGTCTCTGGAATAATGGAATATTCTGGGGGAGAACTCTGTCAGGTTTAGAGAATTTTACCTGGTTATACCATTGCATAATGTCCATTATTATACAAATTTTTTTTTTTTTTTTGAGATGGAGTCTTCCTCTATTACCCAGGTTGGAGTACAGTGGCATGATCTCAGCTCACTGCAACCTCTATCTCCTGGGTTCAAGCTATTCCCCTGCCTCAGCCTCCTGAGTAACTGGAATTACAGGTGTGTGCCACCACACCCGGCTAGTTTTTTGTAATTTTAGTAGAGATGGGTTTTCGCCATGTTAGCCAGGGTAGTCTCGAACTCCTGAGCTCAAGTGATTCACCCACCTTGGCCTCCCAAAGCACTGGGATTACAGGTGTGAGCCACAGCTCCTGGCTGCCAAACTTTTAAATTTAATAAAAGTATGATTTTTGTGGTCCTGCTTTTGAAAACGCAAATTTGGAAAGATATGTGTTAGAATGAATGTGTACATGGCCCCTATCACAATCTGCCAGCTATTTCTCGTTACAAACAATATTGGCACTTAGAGATTGAGATATGCTGTTTATTTGACATCAACATATGACCAACTGATCATGATACAGTTATATGACTCTATGATGTAGACTACCATTCTTTGGGGAAGCTTTACTGCAGTTTTGTGGGCATAGTCCAAACATCCAGTTTCACAAACTTCACTGCCAAGCTGGCAATGAATTAGTGAATGTCATTCAAGAGAACTGCTGGGATCATAACCTCAGTGAGGCAGAGAGCTAAGTGCTAATAACAGAAAATGAGTAAGAAAGACATAGTAAGTACTTGCCCTCAAGAATGGTCTTATAGGTGAAGTGGATATATAAACAATTAATGAAAAAATACTATTTCATAATAAATCAATAGGATCATTGCACATATATGATAGAGACTAACACAAAAGAATGACTCATTCTAAGAAGGAAGAGGAGGAGATGGAGGTAGAATGGGCAAGGAAAAGTTAGAGTATATAACAAGTGGGGTGGTCTTTAGGAAAGATCAGGACCTTACCAGATACATATGGGATGGAAACTGTATTGATGACAGATAAACAGCAGAGCATGTTAATTATTCTTGAATCACAGCAGCAGTAAAGAGCTGGGTGGTGGGACTAGAGCAGGCTAATCACAAATAAGGTAAGTTGAAAGCATAAATATGGCTTGCGGTAGTGTCTCCAAAAGGCAAAACTAAATATAGCAGAATCCAAGAAAAGGAGCCAAAGACCACAGTTATCAAAATTCCCTTTCCTACCTACTGCTAACTGAGAGACCTCTAGGAGTGATTTGGGAGGTAGAAGAGTCAAAGAAGTCATTATTCTCCAGAGGCATTTGTAGCTAGATGTGTGGGCCAACCTGAGATTCACAGTGGTTTTTCTGGCAAGTCCTTGAGATCCATCCATTTCAGTTCTGCAGACTGAAAGTTCATGGAGTTTCTGAGAACTTCTGGAGAATTACAGCTGCTTTTAGAAGCCTTTGAGAAGCCCTTCTTTGGTGCTTCAAGCTGAGTGCAGTAATATTCAGTGGAAGCTTCTCAGATTTTCATTCCTGCGGATCTTCCAGGGTTGACATAAGCCTCAAGTTCTTGCATTAAATACTTTATACCTGGAATACGTACATTGGTCTTTCTTTTTCTGAGTGAACCCTGACTTGGCTCTGGTTTTATTGTCTTGTCTCATTGTATTCCTAGTTATCTTTTATCATTTGACCTTTTGTTAGTAAGAGTGCTTCCCAGAAATAATTTGAGGCAAAGTGAGAATTTAGGCTTGCTCATGCCAAGCAACTAGTACCACTATTAATTTGGAATCTTGCTAATTCTATTCTAGTTATTGAAATAATTTGAAATTTGAAATGTTCTGCAAGTGATGTGAGGCACCAATATTTCCTGCTAACACTTAGTCCTTGGGCTCAGGCTGGAAGAAACATTGAAAGCAGGGTATATTTTCCAGGACTCTGAGAGGGCAAGTCCTGAACTCCTACTTCCGAAATTGGTAAACACCTCTAGGGAAAGGTAGACCCAAATGCCAAGGTCCTCTTTTGAGATGTTTGAGATGTTTATTTTTATTTATTTGTTTGTTTATTTATTTATTTATTTTTTGAGATGGAGTCTCGCTCTGTCGTCCAGGCCGGAGTGCAATGGCGCAATCTGGGCTCACTGCAACCTCTGCCTTCCCGGTTCAAGCAATTCTCCTACCTAAGTCTCTCAAGTAGATGGAATTACAGGCACCCGCCACCACACCCAGCTAATTTTTACATTTTTATTAGAGATGGGGTTTCACCATGTTGGCCAGGGTGCTCTTGAACTTCTGGGCTCAAGTGATCTGCCTGCCTCAGCCTCCCAAAATGCTCAGATTACAGGTGTGAGCCACCGCTCCTGGCCTGAGATATTTATCTTCTTATGGATCATTGTCCACTATTTTCTCACCATCTTATTAATTCTCCAAAGCCTACAAAGATATTATTTTTATAATTTTTCAGCTTTTAAGTTGTCTTTGGAAGGAATCATGATGCAAATTGCGTAGTCTGTAATTACAAGCCACCATCAGTGACTTCTTACCAAATGTATCCTTTAATATCATTTATTAAGCACAAATTGCTCATCAGACATAATAATAAATTTCAGTTAGGTTAAAAAGATTAAAATTTAAAATATGATATAAAATTAGTGAAAATTAAAGATACTCCTAGTTTGATAAGGGTTTTTCTAAGTCAGACATAAAAACTAGAAACCAGGAAGAAGGCGCCATGGGGGGAGAGAGATTCTTTATATAATAATTAAATATTTCTGTTTATTAAAAAATAGCATGAAGTCAAAAGACAAATTATAGACCTAGAGTAGGTTTTATATATACATATATATGGAAAATATATATGGAAAGATTCTTTTATATATATATGGAAAATTTTATTTACATGCATCATCTATTACTCCCTCAATTGCACTTTTATTTTTTATATTTTCTTACTTTGTACATTTTTTTTCATTTCTTTCTCTCTCCTTTCTGTTTTTTTTCTTTCTTTCTTTCTTTTCTTTCTTTTTTTCTTTCTTGCTTGCCTTCTTGCTTTCTTTTCTTTTTTCTCTTTCTCTGTATATATGTATTTTTGGTCTAAGTTTATTCTTTCTATAGACTTACAGTCATGCTTTATGGATTCAAAGACTTCTTGCCACCCACTGAGGATATGGAAACATTTTCTGAAAGATTATTCACTAATTCAATGCATATTTATTGAATGCTTACCATCTGTCATACAAAGGTTTTAGGAGCCAGGAATACAATGGTTATCGAGAAACACAAAAGTTTTTATTTTGGTAGTAAATCACTGTAAGTGTTCCATTTTTTTTCCCGAATCTTCAAGTATTTCCTTTTTAGCTTTCTGTAGTGCCTAGCAATGGTGAATTTGTTTTTACTTATGTTTATTAATCTTTGACCATGAGGATAGCTAGGCTGACCTAGGAAGTGGTAATGGAAAGACCATGAAATTCATTGATTTCACCTCCTCTGAGTTCATTTGCTTGCTGCTTCAGCCCTTTCCCTTGCATTTGACTGGATAGTTGATGGAGGATGTAGCTCCTTGTCCAGTTTCCAGTTCCCTGCTTTAGCAGTTGGATGCAGAGGGTATCGTCTCTTAGATCTAATACTTAGACTTATAAATGGATGAGATGAATGAAAACAAAACTATCACAAATTTATTGTTACAGAGGTCTTGTGCCTTATCTCTTTCTATGGCTACAGCCATTTCTCTGTAAATCTGCCTTTTATTTTCTGGAAAATATAATTACTAGCAAGATGTGCAAAGGCTGAGATGGATTAAGATGAGTGAATCAGCACTCTGTCTACTTCAGAAGCAGAACACTCACAGTAGAGGAATAGCTGCCAAAATTTTGCTTTAGTAGAGATTTATAATTTGAACAAGGAATCTGGTAAAGGCAGAGTATAATAGTTATCCCACTTACTTTCAGAAAGAGCACAATGCAAGTGTCTTACTAATTGCATTTTTTAAAGTATGATGTTATTGTGATAGTTTTTTGTGTCTTTGTAGATACTTTCCTTGTAAGTAGTGATGGAGTGGGTCATAAAAATGGCTAACCAGGTGCCGTTTTTCCCGTAGGGTTAATTTTTAGTCTAATTTCTTATGCTATATTTTCTTATATGTGTTTTCATTGGTATTTGTAAGTAAATGTATTGGTATTTAAGTATGCGTGTATTAAATTTGCAAAACTCTGAATGGTATGTAATCAAGCAGGTCATGGCATAATTTTGTTTCCAGACAATTACATATTTACATAAAATCCGCATAGCAATCTAGTTTGAAAGATGAAAGGTACTGTTTTTTTCGAAAAATAAAATGAGAACAGGCAGTATTTTCTAAAGATTATCTCAACAGTCTTTTAAAACTTTTATTTTCTGTTCTTTCTAAACATTTATTTATTCTGTATTTTAGATGTAATCAAAGATTATTGTTCAGATAAAGAAAAGAAGAAAATAAAACTCACCTATTTTGTACTGTGTAATACATTTGATTTGTTTACTCCAGGGTTGTTTATACAAAGAGGACCAAGAGTGCAGGCTCAGGGGTCTGATATCCTAGTTTCAAATGTGTCACACTAACCATGTGATCTTGGGCATGTATTTTAACCTCTCAGTTCTATAATTATTTTATCTATAAAATTGGGATTATATTATTCACCCCATAGAAACAGTTAATTGAGACAAGATGTGTGAAGATCTTTTTTCCCTCTAAACTATGCATTTTTTATTTTAATTTTTTATTTGTAGCTTTTATTTTAGGTTTTGGGGTACATGTGAAGGTTTGTTACATAGGTAAACACATGTCATGGCGAGGGGTAAAAGGGATTCCCCAGCACAGCACAGCTTGGTATGAAGCTCTTTAAAAGTTCCTGGCACACAAGAAGCACTTAATAAATACCAGCTCTTGTTATTTATCATTTCCTTGTTAAAAATAAGTTATGTAACACTTTATTTTATAAGACTCCTTTTTACTTAATAAAATAGTATAGATACCTTATATAGTAAAATGCTGTTTTACAACATAATTTTAATGGATGTATAATACATATTGTTTTGGTGTATCATATTTTAATAAACTCTTGTAGTTGATTTGTTTTTAACTACCATTAAGGACTATATTAGTTTCCTATTACTGCTTTCACAAATTACCACAAACATAGTGGCTTATAACAACAGACATTTATCACCTCAAAATTCTGGAAGTTGGAAGTCTAAAATAAAGGTGTGGGCAGGGCTGTCTTCTCTCTGGAGGCTGGAATCCAGCTCCCTATCTTTTCCAGCTTCTTGATGTTTCCTGCATTCCTTGACTCATGCCCCTTCCTCTTCAAACTGCATCACTCCAAGTTCTGGATCTTTTTGTCACACGTACTTTTTCTGACTTTGATGCTCTGGTCTCCCTCTTCTGTTGACTCTTGTCATTACATTGTCCCTGCCCCTCCACTGCCCTCCTTCCTCCCCATAACAGGACAATCTTCTCATCTCAAGATTCTTAATCACATCTGCAAAATCTCTTTTGCTATGGAAGGCAACATAGTCAAATGTTCCAGGGAGTAGGAAGTGGCTGTCTTTGGAGGGCTATAATTCAGCCAACCACATACATCAAACTGAAATAAATATCTTTAGAGAAACTAATTTGCATATACTCCATTATTTCTAAGAATATGTTTCTGGACAGAGAGATACTGAATAAATAACTGCCGTTGATTTTTACTCAGTATTAGCCTGTTAAACATTTAGCAAAAGTCTAATTGAGCAAGTATTATCTAATTAAATCTAAGGATGTTGACCAGGATTTTAATGCAGATGCATTTTAATTTAATGTTAAACAGTTTGGAATCTCCAGACCTTTTAATCCGCTTAACACTAGGCTTTTATTTTGTTGTTCTTTTTCTTTTTTGGCTTTTTATTCATTAAGCATGTTCCAATAACAAAAACAGAAGAACTTCTTTAGTTTTTTATACTCAAACAAAACACTAACAGAAGAAAGAATCCTATTAAATAAGATTTGTTTTTATAGCAACCCTAAAATGGCCATTTTAGGAAACGCAGGTGACAAAATAGGTGAGATGTTGTAACATCTAAATAAAGAAGAAATAAAGCTGTGATTTTCTACATAAATTAATAAGTAGCTTATCATAGGAGGCAAGAGTTTTCTTAAAGTACTTGCCATATACCACAGACTTGATGTATAAAACATTAATTTTGGAATCTGTCTAAATATAATTCATGAATTGGAGTTGCAGAATACGAACAGTATTGTTTCAAATCAAAGAAACATGAGAAAAAAAGAAAACCCCAAAATCAAAACTCCCAGTCCTTTTATGATGATAAACCAGCATGGGTTTGTAGCCACCTCCTTCAAAATCAAACTTGTAAAAATCAAAGAAAGGAGTAGGAACATGAATTCCACGAGTTAACAGAAATAACAAACAACAACCCAACTTGGTCTACCCTGGGCAACTCCCCAGGCCTTGAACTGGTGAATCTGGTAGGTGGTAGAGGGAGGCCCCTAGTGATCTTTAAAATCCCTTCAAGCTCCTCCTCTTCACTGCCTTCAGACAATCCTTACTTTCCCTTTCACCATCAAAATCACCACCAACACCTGGAATATAGTTATTTATGAACCATCAGGGCTGTAAAAATATAACAAAGCAAAATGCAAACAACAAGCAAACAAAAATGGGTACGATGTATGTTATTGAGGTGATGGATATCCTAAAAGCCCTGACTTCAACACTATGCGGTCTACCCGTGTAACAAAACTTCACTAGTACCCCACAAATTTATGCAAATTTAAAAAAAAGAAAAAAAAAGTGATGGGCTGAGAAGTTGATGAAGACAAGTGGAGCTGACCAAACTGCAGCAGGCATCCTGGAGCTTGCAGCCCCTTCCGTGCCCATTAGATTAGTATCAAAGAAGATAATCTCCTCAGTCAGCTCTTTCTTCAAAGTGGAGGTGAAAAGGACCAGTGAGTTTGCCTGGGGAGAGGTAGCAAACAGGGGTTATCCACAGTGGTTGGGAGTTTGGAGCTTTCTGCCTTGGTGCTCTTCTCCACCCCTAGTGCCAGTGACTGCACAGAGTAACTGACACCTCCAAGGAAACAGGGGCTCACAAATCAGACATTAGATACCTGAGTAATGCCACTACTGGTTAAACTGAACAATATACACATTTGAAGCACAATAATTAGACTTATAATTTAAATAAGTATAATATGTGTATTTATGCTTAGGCAGGAAAGGTTAAGATTCCAGCAGTATGAAACCAGGAACTTAAATCATATAATTGGTAATATTAAACATTAATATGTTATGGTTGAAATAAAGAACATAATAGAAGGAAAAATACCAGCCTGGATATACTTGAAGAATACATTAGTAATTTGCAAGACAATGTTGAAGAAATCTTCTAGATGAGAGCTCTAAAGATATAGAAAATATACACAAAATTTAATAAAAATAAACTTAACAAATGACGGAAGACTCTTCAAGTCGGAAGAGTTGACAGATGCTAAATAAGAGGAAAAAAGTAAAACCCTTACCTAGCACATTTAACGAAATTTAAGAATATCAAAGACAGTGAGAATATTCCAAAAGCATTCAGAGGGAAACTACAAATCTGTATAAAAACAAGAATCAGATTGCCAAACATTTTGATAGTAGCAGGATGTAAGAATAATGAAGTAATAATGTTAAAGTATTGAAGAATACCCAGCTGGATAATTCCTCAAATTTGAAGGCATAAAATATTCTTAGGCATTTACGATTTCAGAATTTTTGTTCAGCTCACATAATAAAATTATTCTTGCAGTAGGTATTCAAGTAAGTGAAAAATAAATAAACAAATCCCAAAGGCACGACAAATATCAGGGGACCATGGGGTAGCCAAATTCTTCAGTAACATATTGTGGAGGAGAGAGAGAGCGAAAGAACAAGCACAAAATTGCTAGGACCTGATTAAACGAGAAAGTTCATTAATAGCAACCAAAAATTAAGTTCTTAAGTTCTAGAAAATATTAACAAAATTGGAACTGGGCAATAACAAAGGGATATGTCTGTGCTAAGGTAGTGGTTTTATCATAGGGAATGTGTAGATAGATATTAGTAAATTTAAGTAAATTCGGTCATGATTTGTTCCCATCTTATTTCATTCCTCTCTGTCCCTTTATATATCACATTTTCACCAAACTGGTCTTCCGTGGTACCAGCCTGGAAGACACCAAGCTCCTTCTCGCCTTGGAATCTTGGAGTTTACTGTTCCCTGCTACAACAGCTTTCACCATGTTTAGCGCTTTTGTAAGCAATAAGCACATTTCTCTTTAAAATGTCTCTTCCCTAGAGAAGTCTTGTCAATTCATGCTATATTTAATACAAACAAATAAATAAACAAAGATGCCTATTTTTCCCAATATCTATCTGTGCCAACATTTGATTTTTCAGCAACACTTCACATCATGTGATATTATTTTGTTTATATTTCTACTCATCTATGTCAGAAATCAGAAGATTGGCCAGGTGTGGTGGTTCATGTCTGAAATTTCAGCACTTTGGGAGGCCGAGGTGGGTGGATCACCTGAGGTCAGGAGTTCTGGACCAGCCTGACCAAAAGAGTGAAACCTCATCTCTACTAAAAATACCAAAACAACAACAACAAAAATTAGTCGGGCGTGGTGGCAGGCACCTGTAATCCCAAGTACTAGGGAGGCCGAGGCAGGAGAATCCCTTGAACGTGGGAGGCAGATGTTGCAATGACCTGAGGTTGCGCCATTGCACTCCAGCCTGGGCAACAAGAGCAAAACTCCATCTCAAAAAAAAAAAAAAAAAAAAGAAAGAAAAATCAGAAGATTAAGTAAACATACTGTAGTTCTTCAGCTGACATCAAGCAGCATAGCAGCAAGATAATGTATAAAGTCATAAGAGGCTGTGCATAGTAGGTAATGCCTGCAATCCAAGCACTTTGGGAGGCTAAAGCAAGAGGATTGCTAGATGCCAAGAGTTCAAGGCCAGCTGCGGCAACATAGCAAGACCTTATTTCTACAAAATAAATAAATAATTAAAAAATTAGGAGGGCATGGTGGTAAATTAGTGCAGTCCCAGCTGCTTGGGAGGCTGAAGCTGGAGGATGGCTTGAGCCCAGGAATTTGAGGTTACAATGAACTATGTTGGATCACTGCACTCCCTAGGTAACAAGGTGAGACCCTGTCCCAAAAAGAAATAAATAAGTAAATAAATAAAATGAGAACTAAACTAGGTCTACTGAAGGAAAGAAAATAAAAGAAAAAGCGAGAGAAAAGATTAAGTTCATATATAATTAAATAAAACTGATATAGACAATCAGATTGTATTAAAAAAGAGTTGACAATAAAAAAGGAAAATATTAACCACACAAAAGCCAGGGTAGCAATTTTAAAATCGAAGAAAATAGAATTTAAGGCAAAAATATCACATGAGAAAACACTGATGTTATATACTGAAAAAAGAAAAAATAGAATAGGAAGGCATGACATTATAAGAATTTATGTGCCTATAATACAAGATCAAAACATATAAATCAAAACCTTTCAGGGAGAAGTAAGTAAGTTAACAATTGTCATTTGAGATTTTATACACTCCTGTCAGAAACTGTGATCAAGCAGACAAAAAATAAGCAATTTATTCTCCACACAGAAACTAGAGCAAAAATTTAAAGATGTAAATTAGATCATGTCATTTTCCTATGGAAATTCTATAGCTTCCCCCCTGTTATCAGAATAAAATCCAGAAGGTTCTGCAAGTCTCTGTGTGATCTGGTCATGATGTATTCCCGTCTTCATTCCAATCTCTCTCTTTATATATCACATTTTCACCAAACTGGCCTTCCATGGTACCAGCCTGGAAGACACCAAGCTCCTTCTCGCCTTGGAATCTTGGAGTTTACTGTTCCCTGCTACAACAGCTTTCACCATGTTTAGCGCTTTTGTAAGCAATAAACACATTTCTCTTTAAAATATCTCTCCCCTAGAGAAGTCTTGTCAATTCATGCTATATTTAATACAAACAAAGATGCAAATTTTTCCCAATACTTCTCTGTGCCAACATTTTATTTTTCAGCAACACTTTACATCATGTGATATTATTTTGTTGATATCTCTACTCATCTATGTCAGTCTCTCTCACTAGTGTAAAAGCTCTATTGAGGACTATGACTTTCTACCTTTTGCACATTTGAACTCCAGCAGAGTGCTGGACACACACTGGACATGTCAACATATTACTAAATTAGGCAGCATGGCAGAGGAAAAGATGTAGCTTTAGAATCCCAGATTTCCAACTTGCCAGCTGTGTAATTTTACAACTCTTCTGGCCTCAGATGACTCACCTGTAAAAGCACAGTTTCTCAACAACTTAGTAAGGTTGGAAGGATGAATTCATTAATGAGTGAGTTCATATACAAAATTCCAAGAATGGTGCCTAGAATTTAGCAGATAAATTGATGATGGTAATGGAGAAGATTGGGTTCTGGACTCTTCCTCCTTAATTCAATTGCCCTTGATACAGAATTATCAGTGCAACTGTAAGCTAAAACTGTCACAGATGGAATTCCTTGGTTCTCTGTTCTTCCCTATGTCTTATACTAAAACATGGGTGTTAGATTCAGGTCAGGAAGACACTTGAACTTCATTTTGATTATTATGACAATGTTATCAGGCCTGCCACATTAAAGCAATCGCTATCTCAGTGTTGTTGCTATGCCCAGGAAAGTGGATGGTATACATTATGATTAAATAACACAGAATCTGTTCTGCCTCTTGCATAGAATTAATTTTGGTATAGCTTCCATTTCATTAGAGGAGCACTTTAAAACAGGTCAAGTGTAACCAAGACTAAATTGAAAACGCATTATTCTGTTTTGGTAGGCCCTCTAAGCTGATACACATTTAATGTAATTTTATAAGGAAGTTCAAATGTCAGGCAGACTCCTTTAAGGAAACAAATGTCTTCAGTCTCACACTAGGTAATTTTAGAATAAACATTCAGTATATCTCCTCTACTATCCTGGAGCATTTTCTGGACAGAAAATAAGCTATTTGTGTGAGTTATGTGGCATAAAGCTGATAGTAGTACATTGAATACTGTTCTCTTCATTGCCTGTGTCTCTTGGGGATTTACTTTATGCGTTCAGGAATTCCTTGTATTTTTCAACATTTTCTTTCAGTATTGGATTCTTGGAATTATGGAGGTTTAATAAAATTTAAGTTCCTGCCTCACTGTTTATCCACATATTAACGGTTTTATTTATCTAATTGTTCAGTCAGCTAGACAACCACAGTAATTTTTCACCAGGTGTAATAGCAACTTCTTGTAGATAAAAGAATTTTATTTGATGGTTTTAACAAATATTTCATTTCCATAAGTGTCCTGATTTCCCAAAAATGAATGCATGAATCAATGTGCTGTATAATTTGGGCATTTGTATTTGTCACCATGGTGTGGGATTTGGGCAAGTGGGATGAAGCATCCAGTGGAGTTCTAAGTTGTGGCCATTAATCATTATTTGCAGTGTTTGGCTCTAACATTCAAATCAGTTGAAAGACGGGAGGCTGAAATTGTTTCCTTTCCTGGTAGAGTGTTTTGGGAGAATCCAAAATGGGAATTTCTGGACCTCATGTTTGAACTGGTGTTGTGGATCTCAGCAGATCACTAGATTTTTCAGGAATAATTTACCAGACAGGAAGACACCTCTGTTTGATTCTTTTCCAGAAGAAAATCTCTGAGTATGTTCTGCATTCATTTTTTTCCTATTGCCAGATCACCCTGTCTAGAGCCTACTGCCACTTACTCTTTTTAGCAGCAGATGGCAGCACGTGGCCCCACATCTTCATCCTGGTAATAAAGACAGAAATCTGAACATCGTCTTAGTCCTGTCTCTTGTTTACCCCTCAAATTCCAGAGTCTTCAATTCCTTACATGAGTGACCTTTTAAAGCAGGGGTCCCTGACCTCTGAGTCACAGACTGGCAAAGATAAAAGGTTGGGGACTGCTGTTTTAAAAAATATCTCATATTTATCTTCACTTCTTAAACTTCCATGATTCACTTGGGCCAACTGCAATTGCCTGTTAACTATCTCTTCCTTTTTATCTTTTTTTTTTTTTTTCTAAATTGACTAACTACAGGGCTCTTACTAAAACTCAAGTCTTTTCACATTGCTTTCTTGTTTTAAATCTTTTAATGTTCCCAATAACTTTCATAGTAAAGTTCTCCTCTTTAACTTAGTTCAAGTATCTTACGTGATATGGTCTGTACTTATTTCAGGTTTCCCTCTCCGTTACTTTTCCAGATGCAACCGTTTGATCCAACTACCAGCAGTTCCAGAACATCATGCTCTTTTGTTTCTCTATAGCTTTGCTACATTTCTTGTTTTAAATCTAATATTAATTTATTTTTAAAACTCAACTTAGGCTTAACCCACCCAGAAAGCCTTTTGAGGTGCCACAGCCCAATTTGGATCCCTCTTCCTTGTGACACTGTAATATCTTTCTTGTGTCTTTTAAAAACATTCAGGACTATTTCTTTGAAGTTGTAGGTAACTAGTACTTGTGTCTTTGTCAAACTTAATAATCTTTCTCAGTATGACTCCTCCCTAAGCCTTCTGGGGAATTCTGCTCCCTGGAACACCAGCTCTTGTTGAAACATACTCTCTTTGGTATTCTGTGGCTCATCACTCTCCAGATTTGCTCATCTCTCTCTTGCCACTTCTGAATTCTTCCAGGCTCCCTGTCATCCTTCCTCTGTGGAAGGAGTGTTTCTTGCCATTCTATCTTTAGACTTCTGAACTTTTTTCCTACATACTCTACCTGGAATATCATTTCTTATATTTAGAACCACCACTTCTAAGGGATAAATCCTGTATCTTCATTTTTAATCCAGACTTGTGGTACATGATGCTTCACTATGACTTAAAACACTTTCACAACACTTACTGAAGTTTACCATTATGTATTTCTATAATTTATTATTGCCTGAATGACTCATTACACTGTAAATCACATGGCTCACTATTGTATTCCTAGTTGCCTAGCACTGTGTCTAATACATACATACATATATACTATTGAGCAACTAATAATATATGTAATACATTATTACATAATACTAACATATTTAATAAATATGTTAGATATTATTTATATATAATAAATATGGTGCATTAGGTGCTCGTTAGATGAATGCTAACCAGATATTAAAGGGAACTAACTTATTTGTGAACAGCATCTGTAAATAGGTAAACAGTATCTCCATATTTTAAAGGGCTGTGCTATCACATGTATATAGGAATTGCTAAGATATCTCCCTTTTCCTGACTAGTTTTCTGAGGTTTTTATACCATTAACCATTTTCAGGCTATATAAAGAAGGAAAGATTGATAGAAAAAAGGGGCTATAACGTGTGGTTGGGAGAATGTTTCTATCTATCTCAAGCTAAGTAAGGGAGGCTTTCAGAAAACCTTGAGCAGAGTTTTCAGAACTGGCATGCACAGTTACACAGGTAGTATACTGCATCCTAGGGGTGATATTCACATCACAGACTGATATAGTTTGGCTATGTTCCCCCCAAATCTCATCTTGAATTGTAGTTCCCAATATCCTTATGTGTCATGGGAAGGACCCGGCTGGAGATAACTGAATTATGGGGGATGGTTACCCCCACGCTGCTGTTCTCATGATAGTGAGTACTCATGAGACCTGATGGTTTTATAAGGGGCTTTTCCCCTTTTGCTTGGCACTTCTCTTCCTACCGGCATGTGAAGAAGGATGTGTTTGCTTCTTCTTCCACCACGATTGTAAGTTTCCTGAGGCTTGCCCAGCCATGCTGAACTGTGAGTCAATTAAACCTCTTTCCTTTATAAATTACCCGGTCTCAGGTACTTCTTCATAGTAGTGTGAGAACAGACTAATACAGTCAATTGGTAGCAGTAGAGTGGGATGCTGCTGTAAGGATACCAGAAAATGTGGAAGCAACTTTGGAACTGGGTAATAGGCAGAGGCTGGAATAGTTTGAAGGACTCAGATGACAGGAAAATGTGGGAAAGTTTGGAACTTCCTAGAGACTTGGAGAGCTCAAAAGACAGAAAGATGTGGGAAAGTTTAGAACCTCTTACAGAGACTTGTTGAATGGTTTTTACAAAAATGCTGATAGTGATATGGACAATGAAATCCAGGCTGAGCTGGTCTCAGATGGAGATGAGGAACTTGTTGGGAACTGGAATAAAAGTGGTTCTTACTATGCTCTAACAATGAGACTGGCAGCATTTTGCCCTTGCCCTAGAGATATGTGAAACTTTGAACTTGAGAGAGATCATTTAGAGTGTCTGGTGGAAGACATTTCTAAGCAGCAAAGCATTCAAGAGGAAACAGAGCATGAAACTTTGGAAAAATTGCAGCCTGACAATGTGATAGAAAAGAAAAACCCATTTTCTGGGAAAAAATTCAAGCTGGCTGCAGAAATTTGTCTAAGTAATGAGGGGCCAAATGTTAATCACCAAGAGACAATGGGAAAAATGTCTCTAGGGCAAGCCAGAGACCTTCATGGCAGCCCCTCCCATCACATAGGAAAATGGTCTATAGTTGAGTAACACATTATTCCAAAACTTAGCGACTTAAAGTGATAACAGCTTATTTTTCTCACAACTCTGCAAGCTGGACATGACTCAGTAAAGATAACCCTTGGGGCTCTGCTTGGTATCAGCTAAAAATGATTGAAGGCTCAAGGCTGACATCATGTGGAGGCTGGCTCACTCACTCACTCAGTCACTCACACGTCTACCTGCTGGGCTGGGGCTGAAACAGCTGACGCTCCTTGGGCATCTATCTCTCTCTGTGGAAACTGTGATTTCTCCAGCATGCGGGCTTCAGGGCAGCCAGCATAGCCTTTGTGGCTCTCAAGGTATGTACCATGAAAGGTAAGAGTTGTATGACCTTTTATGATCTTGCCTTGGGAGCCACATAGTATCTCTTAAGCCACCTTCAGTTGGTCAAGGAAGTAGCAAAACTTCACCTAGTTTCAAGGAGAAGGGAACAAGGGCCCTTCACTTAATAGAAGAATGTCAATGTCCCATTGTAGGAAGAACACGGGGCAGGGTTATATGTTGGTGTAGCAAGTAAAAGGAGCTCTAGAAGGATCATGAAATATCAAGTGGAATATATGTTACCCATGTCAGAAAGAATTCCAGTTTGGACAGTCTCAAGAAAAAAACAAAAACAAAACAAACAAACAAACAAAACTGCTACAGAAGTGCCTCAAAAGAAAGCCAGCATTTGGCTACATGTCATACTAACTCCTCAACACCAGATTTTGAGAGCACTACCATTTGTTCTTTTTACCAGGCTAGAACTTTCTTCACAAGATTCATCTCTATTTCATTTATTTCAGTGCCTCTGGGCATTATTCTCTTCCCTTTGCTCCTCCAATCTATCCTATATATTGCTACCAATGAATCTACTTTTTTCTAGCATTTTATGAAATTTTCAAATAAATACAAAAGTTGAAAGAATTACACAGTAAACAACAGTATATTCAACATTCACATTTCTGAAACTTTTCTAATTTTATTTTATCACATATTAATTCAGCTATTCATCCCTTTATCCATTCATGAATGTATCTTGTTTCCATGATGCATATCAAAGTAAGCTGCACACAAAAGTACACCTCATTCCTAAATAATTCAGAATGCATATCATTAACTATTAAACAGCACTGAATATTTGTGTACATTTCTTTTGTTAGATAAAATTTACATATACAGTAAGTCCTGCTTAACATTGTGAATAGGTTCTTGGAAACTGGCTTTAAGAAAAATGATGGACAGTAGGTCCTCAAAAAACTCCCTTCATTAAACATCATTTTGTTACAACATTTGTGTCAAAAAAATCTGGTTTTATTATACTTTTTTTTTTTTTTTTGCATAAAGGTGCAGTTTCCAAGAACATTTTGACAGCATGGGTGAAGACTTAATGTAGTGAAATGCATAAATCTTAAACGTGTGACAAGTTTACAATGCCTCATATTATTAAGCTCCATTTTAATTATCCTATTCCCCTTCTCAAGAAACCCAAATAGTTTACTATTGACTAGCAAAATAAGTCTCCCAATCTTTTCTTAATACAACTGCATTCATTCTCCAATTGTTTATTTTTATTTTTATTTTTTTAGACTGAATCTCACTCTGTCACCCAGGCTTGGAGTGCAGTAGTGTGAACTCGGCTCACTGCAACCTCCGCCTTCTGGATTCAATGATTTCTCAAGTCTCAGCCTTCCAAGTAGCTGGAATTACAGGAGTGAGCCACCACACCCAGTCAATTCTCCAATTATTTTTGAAATCACTGCCCCCCCGCTTTTTTTTTTTTTTGATAGTATTGGTCCTACATAATCTGTGATGCCAATTTACACTTCTCTGTGTGTGACACTGAAGAAAAGTCAGAGAGGATTGTGGAGGTGGTTTGGCATGTTGAACTGTGGGCAATTAACTCTTGGAGTACAGCACCTGGTTACATATGCAGGCTCTTCCACTAACTTGTTTTGGGACTGAGGGTAAATTACTTAGTATAAGTCTTAGTTTCATAATCTTCAAATTGTAAAACTGTCTAGAGGGATTCTTGTCAGGTTTAATGATAACATGTGTACAGTAACTACTGGAATGCTTAACACATAGTAAGTGCTTAATAAATGATATATAACAGATGCTTACGGAGTGATCTTATTAATATTAGTAAGACATAACAAAGTTCTAAATTCCAGAAATTTTAAATCCAATTTTTTGTTGGGTTAATAACAAAATAATTTTCAATATCAAATAATGTTTTTACCTCAGATATAATAAAAAAATAACTTTATTATGCATTAAGCAGCAAACAAAGCTTCTTGTTATATTTGGGCAAAAAAGCTCTATCTACAAATTATATGTTGCTCTGTTTCTTCATTTGGGTTCACATGGGAGTGAATAAACATAATAGGAAATAAGATAAGGGGAAAGTTGGATGGAGGGACCAAATTTCTCTTATTAGCTTGGTGCAAAAGCAATTGTAAGTTTTGCCACGGAAAGAAATGGCAAAACTCACAATTACTTTTGCACCAACCTAATAACATTTTTCTTCAAATCTCCTTTAACTACCTTAAATATATACTTACCAAACTATTTTTATAATAAGCTCTAATTTTCTAAATATCTACTTTGAAAAATTTCATCTCCTAGCTAAAATGTTGAACTCAGTACTTTACAAATAGTATTCAAAAAACATTAAATATTATTATTACTGATATCATGTATTTTTCCATTAAAAATACAAGTCAAAGAAAAGACTCAACTGACATAGAAAAAATGTTCTTTTATACAGTGTAGGCCCCTGCAGAAAATGAGTGTGGTATTAAAATTAACTTTGCAAAACTTAGAAATACGATAATCAAATGAAATATTTGTAGAGTCATTAAATAACTGCAATAATTTTTATTTGTAGTCATCTTGTTATGTTCTCAGAAAAAGTAAGTTTTTGCAAAAGAAATCTCTTCTATTAGAAGTCTCTCCAAACCATGTAACATTTACCTTGCAGTGCATAGATTAGTGATTTTCAAACTGTTTTTGGGCTTTTCAGCAAACCTGTTTTATCTAATTTTGTAGATGGGCAGCCACAAAGAGAAATTTTTGTCTTTCATTTTTTCTTACTTTAAACAAAATCATTAAAAAATATTGGAAATATCAAGTTGGGGAATCAAGAAAGCACTTAAATATGCAACTGTGATCATTGAGTTACCTGTCTAACCTCCCAAGTTCAATGAAAATTCCAAGAGGTAAGAAGTCAGATCTTTTTTTTTTTTTTGAGATGGAGTCTCCTTCTATCACCCAGGCTGGAGTGCAGTGGCACTATCGTGGCTCACTGCAAACTCCACCTCCCTGGTTCAAGGAATTCTCCTGCCTCAGCCTCTCAAATAGCTGGGACTACAGGCCCCGGCCACCACGCCTGGCTAATTTTTGTATTTTTAGTAGAGACAGGTTTCACCATGATGGCCAGGATGGTCAGAAGTCATATTCTTTTAATGTAGCACAAACCAAGTATAAAAGATCTTTGTTGAAAAAATAAATAATTTATTAAAGATTGGTTTTCTCACTCATAGGTGGGAATTGAACAATGAGAACACTTGGACACAAGAAGGAGAACATCACAAACTGGGGCCTGTTGTGGGGTCAGGGGAGCGGGGAGGAATAGCATTAGGAGATATACCTAATGTAAATGAAGAGGTAATGGGTGCAGCACACCAACATGGCACATGTATACATATGTAACAAACCTGCATGTTGTGCACATGTACCTTAGAAAATAAAGTATAATAATAATAAAAAAGAAAGCCTCCAATAATTATTTCCTGTTAGTGCAACTGAAGGATTTTTCTTCTGTAACTTCCAAACTGTATAGAATAAATATGTATTGATTTTATAATTTAATAAAGTTTTTATAAGAATGGAGAAAAAATAAAGATTGGTTAATTTTTTTCTGGTAGATTAAAGACCTGTGATGAACCAAAAAGTAATTAATTCCTATATTTTCATTTTCTAAAAGTAAAAATAAAGAGCCATTCAGTCTGTGAATTTCAATCTGTTGTGAGGAAGTTATCTTCACGGGTTTTAGGTAGAGTGGATCCAGAGTTCTCCTAGTTCCTCCTCTCTCTGGTGAGAGGAGGAAGGATGCATTCTGATAACTTTTCCTTTCTTATTTCAGTAGAAAGACACTAAGGGAAACAATACACATGGTTACTGAATTCCAACTGGTCTATTTATCTGTATTTATATGTCACTATTTCCTCATATAGCTTTGGTTGTAAATTTTAATTAAATGAGAATTGAATGAGGGAATATACGATGTGACTCTACAGTAATTAGTGCAATAGAGATTTGACAATTATCCAGTTAATCTGATCAACAAAGACAGTCCAATTGGGTAGTTAATGTCTCAACGTGGATTTATTTGGCCTAGTCAATCCAAATAGACTATGCACATTAATTATATTAACAACACAGCTGCCAACATTATCCTCACTGTAGGACACATGGAAACAGCTCAAAAACGGGGGGTGATAAACACACACAAAATAAATATTGGATGATAGTGATAGCCTCCAAAAGAAGCAAAAAAGCAGGACTCAACTGTAACAACAAAGAAAAAAAAAGCTGAAGTTATAAAAAATTAAAATCGATCATTAGTACTTAATAATATAAGAAATAAAATGAGATAAGAAGAAGAGATGGTGTAATCCTATGAAGACAATATCAACGTATCATGTTTTGTTTAAATGGATTAAAGATGATTTTAAAAACTTGACTTCTTTACTTTTAACAACTCAAACATGCATCTTTAATTTACTTGAGGTATTTGAATTAAAATACGTCCAGGCCTTTGACTGATCAATCTTTGTTGATGATAGATCTAAATGTGGCTTAGTGTCATAGTTAGAATACTTGCAAAATAAAATTATTTCTTAAAATGATAGATGAAAAACTCAAAGATACAACCTCCAAACTACTATGTTAGATAATACGAATTTAAAGAATGTTTGTATAGTTCATCAACCTCACAGATTTTTTTTTTTTTTAAGATACACCAATTTGGCCTCAGAACAACTTTTCTTGCACAGAATTTTGAATTCAGAAAATCCAAAAGGAGAAAGTAATAATTGCTAAAAGTATCAGTAGACAGCATTCATTCTTCTGAGTACTGTCTCCTATTCTACCCCCCAAAATCCTAGAAAACTATTAATGATGGATAGATTTTGAATGTATGCTCTTATTTCCTCAGAGATTCATTACACTGAATTATTGAGTATCTGCAAAAATTAGAAATCAATGAAATGGAATCAGTCTCATTTAAAATAAATTCCTTCTGTTGAAAAAGCAACTGCAATAGCAAGGTTGTTTCAGTTTCTGCTTGGAATAATACGACAGATGGTCAGTGGCAAGGAATGAGTTCCATCCCTAGCACCACAAAACCATATTATTCAATACTTTTGAGTTATTATGAAATCCAAATACTGACCTACATTAGCTTTATTGCTGGCCTGGAAAAACAACTTCCAACATTACCACAATACTACAGTTACAACAATTAGAAATGTTTCTTTAATTCTCTGGGGACCATTTATGGTCAATCGTTTTTAATCTTCAGTATTTCTTGTTAAGAAAAAAATGACCTTAATTCAAGCAAAGCTGAATGTCAAGTATTAGGATGTAAGAACTTGAAAACATCATCACATATTATCCAGATTTGGGTAATTTTTCTAGCTGTATTGAAAATATTTAGGCACCATTCACTTCTTCCTAAAGTTTAACATATTTTCTAGAGAAGTAGTGTCTGTCTGATAGAACTTTCTGTGACGATAGAAATACTCTATAGCTATATCGTCCAATATGGAAATCACTAAGCACTTCTAGCTACTGAACTGTTGAAATGTGGCCAGCACAATTGAAGAACTGATTTTTTAAATTTTATATAATTGCAACTAGTTTGAATTTAAATAGCCATCTGTGGCTAATGGCTACCATACTAGATGGTACAGTTCTAGAGTCAATAACTAACTATTTGTTACTGTAAATTCACCTGCATGGAATTTTTTTTTTTTTTTCCATCCATCTCCTAAGGCAAATCCTTTTTCATCTTGACCTTTGGGGACCAGACTCTTGGAGAAAGACTTGTCCCATCATGTACGGGATGAGTAAGAATTATTCACATCATCTGGCATGTTTAAAAGACATGAGATCCTAAATTCATGTCATAAGTCTATTAATTTATATTATAGTAGAAAAGGAAATTACAAAACATATTAAAGTGCCCTATTGAAGAGTTTAAGTTAAATTAAAATGGTCCATTTTATATGTCGAGATTGCCCCTGCCCGTGTTTCTTACTATCTTGGCTCTAAGCTCCTGCTCTGCCTGTCCTCACCCAGTATGTGGTTGGCATGACCCCTTTTTCTGAGGTTTTTGGGAGGCTGTACTTGGCTGGGGATTGTGTCAAGAGATCTGAGCTGTCTATACTCCTGGTGATAGGCCAGAGTTCTTCAGCTAAGAAGACACAGAGCATGAAGACTACATGCCAACAGAAATCCCATGTCCCATTGTGTTTGATTTGTGAGCCAACCTGCAGCCTCGTTTCTGAATTTCAACTCCACAAGTGTAGTTTTTCAACAAAAAGTATTTTCAATTAAAATTGTTTTGACCTTGGACTTCCCTCAAAAAAGAGTCTTCCTCTTGTTAAGAGATGTTCACAGTGTCAATAGAATGCAAACTTATTAAACATTCAAAGAAGACTATATTTGTCTGTTACAGTGCTGGAGGAGATAAAATGTTATTGATCCTAGCTTCTTCCTGGACATTCTGTTCAGGGCTTTAGTCACCGACAATAATTAAAGGTGGAGTTAAAAGAAGTCCTTAGAAACCGTGAAGCCAAATGTCGTTGTTTGAGAGATGGAGCCCTTCCTCACCAGCCATCCACACATTGTTCACATAAAAGTACATTAAAAAGTGGTTCCCATTCTTTCAGTTACTACTGAAAGGTTGAAGAAGCTGAATGTGGACTAATGCTGAAAGAAACCAGCAAATAAATAAAGATTACACAATTTAAGGACCATCTTACTGAAGAAAAAAGGAGGGAATATATTTCATACCCTCCTGTCCCTATCACTGCCAGAATACAACAGGAAGCCTTAAACATAATTTAACGGGCTAACCAAAGATAGCTAGGATGGTAACAGATTGCTTAACTTGCTAGGCTTCTATCATAAGAAGCTTGAAACGCCAGGCAGCAATCAAAGCTTTAGGTTTATTGGACTCTTATTTTGTTCTCATTTGGGAGTGTTACATCTCCTTCTGTGAACCAGAAGGTATAAACCTGCAGAGTCCAAAGTGCTGGCTGTGGGAAGCGCAGATTCCCCAGGGGGACCACTGGGAGTGGTGATAAGCAGGGTAGCTTTTACCTGTTAGTTCTTGGGCCCAAGTATTATAGGTATATAAGGCAAAGCATCATTTTATGGCTGTGGATTCAAAAAACATGCTGCATCCTGAGGGATTTAGCTCCATTTTCCCGGGGTGACTTTTCCAAGCTGAGGCCTCTCAGGCATCTTCAAAAGGCTATAGAATTGTTGTGTCAGGCTGGCAGCATCTGGCTGGTAGGGTATGTGCTAATCCCAGTAAATGCCATGATCATATATTCACTGCCACACCAGTTTTTGCTATAAAGTGAATCCTTGGGTTAGAGACCATGTTATGCAGAATCCTGTCCCATGTTAGTAGATCAGATACTGAGACCTCAGATGTTGATGCTGGATGTGACAGCATGAGAAAATTCTGCCACATAATGGTGACAGGAGAAATACATATGTCCCTCAAGTGATATACTAGGACATCTCTTTCCCTTGCACTAGTGTGGCTGTAAATGGACAAATATAGCAATTATGGCCTGAGAAGGGGATGGCAGCCAGGGACTCAGATTTCTCAGGCAAGCTACTTAGAGCAGCATAAGTGCTGGAAAAGGTGAAAGGAATCTAAAATGAACGGGTGAAGACAATGGTGAGTATCAGTTATGACCTGTGAACCAAATGCAACAATGAGGGCTGTGTTTCATTCCACTTAACTTCTTTTTATAAGTTTCCTACAAACTGTAACTAACCAAAATCCTGGAGAAGCTATGTTGAGGTGAAACAAACTTAATGTGATACTTAAGTGGATCTCAGTGGTCCAAGCAGTCATCAACGGCGAAGGTTTTTCCCCAAGCAGATGTTTACTACTGGCCAGTGTCCCCATCACCCAGATGCTGTGTGGCTGATGATCATAGCTGCTCCCTTCTCTGTAGAATCACCTTTGGCCTAACAGGAACTTTCTCAGCCAAAAGTCTGTATACTCTCCCACACCAATAGGCTGATAGTTGCTTGACAGAGATGGGGAGACTGACTGTTTTTCCTCGAGAGAGGGTTAACATGTGGTGCAATTTGTCTGGCAGAGCTTCCCTACAGGATCAGCTGAACTTGTGTGTATTGTAACATGTTCATGGACTGGCATGGCCCAAGGATCATTGCTCATAGTCCACAGATCCCATGTTAAGAACTTAAGCATTATAAGTTAGCAGAACAAAGCAGGCTCTATTCATTCATGCGACATATATTTGTTGAATGTGTCCTACTTATCAGCCACTTTTCTGAGACTGAGGAAGCAGCATTGAATGAAGAAATAGTTATTGCCCTCATATAGGTTAAACTAATTAAAAATAAATAATACTACAGATTATGATAAAATTTCTAAGGAAAACTAAGTAGCAAAGGAGATAGGTCCTCACTGATAAAGTGATATTTCAGTAGAAATGTAACAGAAACAAGGAAACCAATCATGGTGCTGTGTGGGGAATGAGCATTCTGGGCAGCAGGAGCATGAAGGGCAAATGCCCTGAAAACAAAACCTATGCTTGAGGAACAACAGGAAATCAGTGTGTCTGGAGATGAGTTATTAAGAGGAAGAATGAGAAGAAGCAAGATACCGCAGGGCTGGATTATGGCTCCTTGGCCCATGAAAGAATTTATGTTTTATTTCGAGTAATATAGAAAACCATTAGAGGTTTTGAAAAGCAGCAAGACATTACCTAACTGATATTTGGAAAGGATTCTTTTGGCTGTTGTATGGAAAATAGACTTAAAAAATATAAGAATGATTGTTTCTGCCATGTCACCATTTAGCTTCTCGGACTGTTCCCCGCAGAAAACTGGTAGGTCAGGCAAATGACAGTAGACCACGGCAAATGTAACCAAGTAGAAGCACTAACTGAAGCTGCTGTGTACTGTATGTAATATCTTTACTACAGCAGAACAGCACAGTATCTGGCATGTGGTATGAGGCTATTAATCTACTAATGTGTTATTTTCAATATTTGTCATAAATGTGGATCAAAAGCAGTTTGTATTCATCTGGCATGGACATTAGTATACAATCATGGTCCTGCTCCAGGGATATTTTACAAAACAGATTGGAGGTAGACTCAAATGTCCAGTGGTTGTCAAATATCAGAACAGTCCACTGTATTGATGATATCATCAGGTACAATAAGGTCTAATGAGCAGGAAGTGCCAATACTCTGAATGCTTTGTTAGCATATCTGTATCCCAGAGAGTAGGAAATAAAATGAACATATCTTCAGGAGCTGGACAAATCAGTGAAATTTTTAGAAATTCTGTAGTCTAGTGCACGCTAGTGCATTTCCTCCAGAGTTAAGACCAAATTTTGCATTTTACTTCACTATCAAGAAGGACCCAGAGTGTTTGGTAGAACTCTTTGAATTTTAAACACAGCATAAACCACATTTTGGAATGATGCCCCTTTAATAGATGACTCAGAAAGCTGCAGTTTTGAGTGGGGCCTAGAATGATAGAAGGTTCTGCAGCAATATCAGCTGCAATACAAGCACCCTTGATGCCAGAGCAATAATAAATGGCAATACTACTAGAGGTACCATGATAAATAAAAATGTAATGTGGGCTCTCTGACAAGCTTTGAATGGACAACTGCAGTGAAAAGCCTAGTGTTCTGGATCAAGGCCATACTATTGCAGCATAGTTCTTTCACCATTTAGAAAGCAGCTCCTGACAAGCTGCCTGACCATAGTAAGACTGAAGGCCTTTCTGTGGACATCAGTTGACGATACGACTGGAACTATCCCTCATGAGCTTAATAACACATGCTATATTGTCCAGTAGGCAGAGCAGCAATTTATTGAACAATGGAACTTACTCTTTATTAGAAAGTAGGGTTCCTACTACTTGGGAAAGCAAAATATATTTTGAAATTTGGGGGAATCCACTGTTGCATATTTTCATTTACCCACACCCAGGTTTAACTTCAAATAAGTGATTACAGCAACTACAGCATGATCAGGTTCAAAGGACAGAGACACTTCACCAGCAAGCCACTTAGACTAACAGAAGTGATCATCAAGAATGAAGATATTTGGAATGAGTCAGAAGAAGGATATGATGAATCAGATATAACTTTGCAGCTGCAAGCAGTGAGAGCCCATTCGGCTAATCAATGTCTTTAAGTTTCTCCTCAGAAACAGTGGCCAATCATCATCTATATGAATCCATGACAGGACGAAATTAGTTTATATGGATCTGGGTGGCTCAAAGGATGGACGATAGCAGGTGCTGTGAGTATTCCACCAAAATCCCTTTGGGTCCCTCTCAGTGGTTCCGTACACATCTCCTTTGACTTCTGTGTGCTTTTGTTTCTAAAGTCCTACTACTGCAATTCTCTTTGGAAAACTGCCCTTTGGCTTCTTGGACAGTTTACCTCCATGTAAAGAGAATCAAACTGGCTGGGAGTTTTTCTCGCCCTGAATGACCCTGAGTCAGTGAATGGCAAACACTGGAGGATGAAAACCTTGCTGCCTTGCCTCAAGAGGGGACAAAGGGAAGTGCATTTTACATTCCAGCATCCCCATGCAGGAGCAGAGAACTTCTGACTTCTTTCTCCTCTCTTGGTTGCCTTTCTTACTCCTTGGATGTCTTCTCCTAGGAATATTCTCATAGTGAGTCATTGCAAAAAATTCTCATCTCAGGATCTGCTGTGAGAAACCTGACCTAAGACAGATTTCTATTATTTATTTTTGTGGGAAATTTGACTACCACTTTGAGTCTGGAATTCATGGCAGAGATTTGAGCTAAAAATATCTACTTGATAGTTGTTGGGCTATTGATTATATAGAAAGTTATGAAGCTAAATGAGATCACCCAAGGAGTGAGTGTATATAAATAACATGCCTCAGGACCTAAGAAGGTCTCAGACTTCCTTATCTTCTCCCACCCAGACTTCAATAATTAAACTAGATTTATACCCATTTCCTCAGCTTTGGTCTCAGGACAGACCTTCACTCAGGCTCTCTGAAAGTTCTCAAATTAGTCCACCTCATTCCTAGTTATTTCCTAATTATATATCCTACTTTACTTCATCAACCTATTAAACTTACCCTCTAAAGGTATGAAGTCTGAAGGGACAGATGATTTATAGGTCCATTGTGTTAGCAAACCAAAATGGATCTCTCAATAAATCAGAACATTAAACACCTGTTCAGAGGTGCAAACACTTGGCTCAGGTTTTTAGCTGAAAAGAATTCTCAGTACGTTTTACATATAAGAAACACTTTCACCTTGACCTTGCTGGAAAATACCTTGGGATCTTAAAGACAAATCTGGAAAAATACGGAGAGATGAAGATTAACAGAAGTAAAATTAAAGTATATATTGGATCAGAAGAAAACACCTATTTAAAATGCTGTGAACCATATAATACCTTATACACAGTACATCATCAGAAAATATTTGTTGAGTAAATTGTACCGACTATCCCATGCATCTTTATTTATTTCAGAATTAACTGGTGTGCACATTTTATAAACTTTACCTTAACAATGTGTAAGACATTTTAAGGTAGAGTCTAATTGAAGAATTGAAATGACTCTCTGTCATGTAAATGAAGTCTAGTGAATGTAACAGGAAATGACGGAAACTAAGTGAAATATCATTTTGTTAAGGTAGTGGCTTTTGAATATCTTCTCATAAACAGATTAGATTTTGTGAGCTGCTTCCTACACACACCAAAAAGCAAAGGATTTTATTTAAAAGAAAATTCTGTTGACTTGACTTGGAAGTACAAGCCGTTCTTTCCTTTTGACAGTTGGTTTTTGAAAGGTTTTTCTTGTGAGATACATATTATACTGTTGCTAGTTAAATCTAATGATCCTTCACCCTAGAAGAAATAAAAGGCCAGATTTGGCTGACTTTTCTTCTTGAGGAGCCTATTTGTGAGTAATATGTGTGTTAAAAAGCAGTAACAAGCACTAATATAAAAAAGTATTAAAAAATTAAGTGATGGCTAAATGAAAGCTGCCTTTTTCACATCCAAGATATTTTGATAATCTCACATATACTGTATTGAACCTATATAACTTCTCCGTAGCTTTTGGATCAACTGTAACATATCCAAGGCACACCAACCTTACTTGAATTAAAAAAAAAGAGAAAGAGAGAATCATACATGTAACTGCTTTATATTTACTAAGACAAACTAGAAATATAAATTAATAAAAAAGTAAATGTTGCAAGGACAATAAAACTCAAAGTGTAATTGCTGTTGGAAAATACATGGTACAAAGATCCAGAGGTAAAAACTTAGGATATATAATTTTTGATGTTCACTAACAATCGCACATTTATTATTTATCCCATGTTTGGAATTTTTTACTTTCACAGTAGCAAGATCATGTTTATAAGACACAATCCCGAATAACAAAAATAATCATGTTCCATTTTATACATACTCACCAAGAAAAGTCTCAAGGACCTTGATGGGTTCTAGATCAGTTTCTCTATTTCAAAGCCAGATAACACTTCAATGACTGGTGTTGAACACCAAGACTCTCATGAACTTCCCTGCTAGGTGACACTTCTTCACATGTGCTGTCAAACACACTGAGCTTGACAATCTCACATAGATTGAGGTTGTATGACCTCTATGAGTAGACTGAAGATAATGCATTCTATTAAGATTCTATCTCAAAAACCCTTACAAAGTATTTTATATAACTTCTTCCTTATGATCTATGTTTTCTAGCTTCCATGCCTTGGACTCATAACCCTTTAAACAGCCTTCCTTGACAGTTGATCAATTCACACCCATTCTTCAAGTGCCTTTTTACATACCATTCTTCTAAGAAACTTCCTCTGCTGCTACCCTGTCCCAGTTAGACGGAGGTGATGGCTCTCTGAATTCCCATAGCTTCTGTCTCTACTTCTTTTTTAAATAGCGTGTTAGGGGTTCCATTCACCACACCCAGGTTCAGCGACTTTCTGAGAGAACTCAGGACAGAATATATTCATACTTATGGCTGTGATTTATTACTGTGAAAGGATACAAGGCAAAAGCAGCAAAGGGAAAAGGCACAGGGAGTGATGGAGTGAAGTCCAGAGGAAACCAGGAGCAAGCTTCCAGAAGTCCATCCCAGTGGGGAGTGCTGGGATGTGCTCAATGAATTTGATGACACATGTGAAGAAGTGTTGCCACCAGGGGAGATAGTAAGAGACTCAGTGCTCAAAGTTTTTACTGGGGGCTGAGTGTGTAGGCAACCACATGTACCAAGACTCCAGACTCCCAGAAGGAAGGCATGTGCTTAGGATAGCTATGTTGTTTGCAGTTCAGGCACAGTGAATCATCCTTAACAGGTAGGGTGAAGCACTACTTATGGAATCTAAGTTTCCAGATGACAGCCAAGGACTAATCTTGCCACAGGCTATTCTCAGGATAGGAGTCTCACTCCTGTTATGTGAACTCTTCTGTGCACTGTTAGCTACCCAGCTTCACTGTAAGCTCACTGAGGAATGGGGAAGGAATTTTTTAAATTATTACTCCATAATTCCTAGTATAGAACAAGATTTCCGATATGTGACACTCAACAAATATGGATGATGAGAAAGTCTGATTCATTAAAGAACTGCAAGAAATAGGCAGGAAAGCAGATTAGAAATATAAAAGATAATTTTGCCATTGCATTCTAGATGGAGTCCTCTGTACTCTCTGTGATTTTCCTGTGTCTAAGGACAGGAGATGGCATAAGCAGATAAAAGGTAAGGAAGACACCCATTATAAGTAATACTATTACTGACTTAAGACAATTTATTATTTATTGTTAAATATATGCATGCTTTTTATGGAAACAGGAATATGCATTTTTTCAAGGAAAAAACTTCAGATTATTAACATCTTCCTTAATCCTGTCTACTCTGCATTTTGTTATTATTACACCTAGAAAACATTGCATATATTATAGACCATGTTCCAATTTACTGGCTTAAAAAGGTATTTATTGAGCACTTGCTTGAAGCCATCACTGATAAGGAAATATTAAGAACCCCATAATAAAAATAGCTAATACACAGGGCAAACACTGTTCTAAGCACCACTGTCAGAGGTAGATACTAATATATAT
>NW_012118487.1:24104824-24109497 GCF_000951035.1 Colobus angolensis palliatus | reverse complement strand
AAGGGAGGGGAGGGAAGGAAAAGGGAAGGGAAGGGAAGGGAAGAAAGAAGCAAATTATCTCTTGCACACAGCATGGTAAAAGAAAAAATAGTCTAACTTATTTTCTTGAGTAAAATCACGTCCTTTTATTATAGTAAAAGCTTAAAATAGTTAAAACCATGAAGAAATCACATTTGTATTCTGCTCACAGATAACAATTATAGGTTAAACATAGACATTTATGTGAACTCGAGAAGTGTAGAAATCAACAAAACAAGAAAATGAGTACATTTCACCTACTTTTGAAATGTTACTTGATCGACTTGCAGATCGCCCTGGGGATTTTTCATTCTGAAAAATAAAATTGGAAACATTAATTAAAAGCAGGTATGGCATTTTCACCATACTGGACCACTGAGAAGAGAAACCACAGCACAGGGAAATTTGTGAATGCTCTCTACATTGTTTTGACCAATATACATACTAATTGCTTACACAGAATGCTTTTATCTTTTATGAAATCATATTTCTCAAACATATGTTAGTGTACTTTTAAAAATGCTTCAATTAATATCTGAGTAGTAATCAGGTTACAAGTATTTGTTTCCAGGAAATAATTATTTCTCCAGAAAAATTTTTGAAATTCTTTGAAACTAAAATTAGACAGTGAAAGTGTAGTCTACTATTTCCCCTTTTGCTCTTGCAATTAGGAAATTCTGAGTAAATTCTAGTTTTCAACATCATTAAATATTCTGTGCTGGGTATATGGTATATGCATCCACCTTGTATTCTTTTCAACTGCATTTTATTTATTTTTTGTTATTTTATATACTTTGAAATTAAAACATTTACTTTTTAAAATGTAAGATGCTTCTGGTTATATATTTTTAAATTAAAACTTAAAACTTTTATAAATGTTTATATCCTCAGTTCTTTCCTCTGAAATAATTTTTATTTAGGAGGAAAGAGGCATGAAAAAAGCTTTTGAAGAAATGTTTTTTAAAAGGTCATATAATTTTAAAGTAGAAATGAACCTTAAGTAGCTGGGCCCTCCCATTTGAAGTCCAGAGACATTGTGTTCCTGAAAATTATATAGCTACTTTTTCTACTCTGCCAATTATGGTGGATAATTAACTGGAAAAAACAGAGTTTGTAAGCATTATGCATTTTACATGTAGAAAGAGTTCAAAGATCAAAGCACGCCTCTACTTCTGTAGGGAAAATGTTAAAAGAATCAATTCTGAATACTAAAAGTTTATAAAGGGTCTGACATAACATTGGCATTGAAATAATTTACCAATGTAAGAATTCCATTTCTTTTCTTCTTCTTCTTCTTTCTTTTTTTTTTTTTAACTTCTGGACTCAGCCCTAAAGTGGGCCTGAGTAAGCAACTGCAATGCAACTTGACATAGGTCATTTTTGAGAACTAAGTTGTTATAACACCCCTTGGGGCCGAAATTGCCCATGATGACTACTTGAGACAGTTTTAGAGACACAGTGATGACAGGATATGGCAGATGTGTTATTGCAGAAAAACAGTGGCTGCATTCACTGCAAACTGTCACTGTGTCATGTGCAGGCTTACAGATATTCCAGCTGAACAGTACTTTTTCCTTTACATGCAACATCCATCTCACACAACCACTGATGTCACTGTGAAGCATGTTATTACAGACCGAGATGAGTCACAACGATATGGTTAGTTACACCTCATAACAGCTTCATGCTCCAGCTGGAGATTAATGTGTACGCTACCGCAGACATTTTTCCCTGATTAGCTCCACTGGTGATGGAGAGAGGCACTTTTCTACTGACATCTCAACTCCTCTTCTAGAGACTAGAAAACAAAATCAATCCATCTTTCCTTCTCAGTGAAATTTACGATTTTGACACATTATTGTGTAGGACAGAGTCACATAATATAATAGGCTTTTGGAGAGGCTGGTAGCAGTGGTTATTTTGTTACGTTTTCTATATTTACATGACATTTGAGAACATGATTAAGAACTAGAATTGAAAGGTGCTGCCACAGGAATCATGCAAAATAGGGAATTTAATTTTGCATAGGATTACTTAATTTTTCAAACTAAATGGGACTTCATGGTGTTTTGAGATAAAACAAGAAAGGCCAGATTCACTTTACAATTGTGTGAGTTCATCATAGAGTTATAATAAGAATATTATTTCCACACTCTCTGCCAGCATCCACCAATCTAATGGGGGAAAAGCATCTGACTGATTATTTGATACTTCAAAGGATCTTTTAACTTGAAACGGATTGACGTTATTTTCTCCCAATATAAGGTCAGTCATTGAAATAAACAAACTTAGGCAAAGGTTAACATTTTTGCCATGCCTACATTCTCTATTGTTTCTCTACCAGTACATGGAAGAGAAAAGGGCATCAGAAAAGTTAACATGTGGGAGGACAGTGGCGTACACTGTGCCAGCAGTGATGTCAACTGAGAGACTGCCTTGCAATGAGAACTCTGGTGATGTGCTAGCTCTGGAAGGAGTACATTGTCTGACATTCCTGGACTTCAATTTCGTTATTGTAAAATGGGGGGATAATATCTTGGAAATCTGTGTAAGGAACAAATGAGTTATAAATGAAAACATTTAATGAATTGTGAAGTTATGACATTTCCACTATAATTCAGATGTATAAGAAACACTGAAAGAGCTTTCTTTAAAAATCTTGGGGATCATCATAGGTCACTATACATATCTTTTTTTTTTTTTTAACATAATCATCTTAGTTTCTATATCTTTCAATTCTGCCTTTGATTCTGGCACATAAAATTTAAAAATTAAAAATTAAATCATTCTCTGCCCAGGGGGATTAAGAAAGTTGGTTTGCCTTGCTTTTGACACAAAGCACCAGAAGCACTTCCTCTCTTGGAAAACGTCCAAAGCAATCTGTCCAATTTGCTACTAATTAATTGGGTGGCTTGTCCCATTACTATCGCAATGTCATAGTCTTCTTTGCAGATTAGTCAATATGGTTGTCATACCTCATTACAATCAGTTTAACTACTTTACCTTAGATTAAATATGAGCTGTCTCAGAATCTCAGAATCTAACATAACTTACTGGCATCCAAATTATAGTGACCTTGTAGGTCAATCAAAGTTGGAAGCAACAAAAGTTCCTAACAAGTCTGCGTGGAATGGACGGGATCATTAAGCAGTAATGTTGGATTTCAGCATGTCATTCACAGTATACAGACAGGGAGAGAGACTTCCAGTTTCGTAAGTTTTATTGAAAATATTTTAATATTTTCAAGAAGTTTCTAATCATCGGTTTGCTATGAATGTGTCTGATATTAATAGTTCTGTTTTGTGATTATCATTGTTTTTCAAAGTTGATCCTACTAAACATGGTTGGATTCATTTTACTAGCAAGGAAAAACGATTACCAAATGAGAAAATCATTACCAAGTTTTGTTTTAATGAATTTTTGATGTTACACTTTAAGGAAAGTGACACAGTTCCTTTAAAATGAAGTGATCTTGGCCAGACGCGGTGGCTCATGCCTGTAATCCCAGCACTTTGGGAGGCCGAGGTGGGTGGATCATGAGGTCAGGAGATCGAGACCATCCTGGCTAATGCGGTGAAACCTGTCTCTACTAAAAATACAAAAAAACTAGCTGGGCGTGGTGGTGGGCACCTGTAGTCCTAGCTACTCGGGAGGCTGAGGCAGGAGAATGGCGTGAACCTGGGAGGTGGAGCTTGCAGTGAGCTGAGATCGCACCACTGCACTCCAGCCTGGGCAACACAGCAAGACTCTGTCTCAAAAAACAAACAAACAAACACCGAAGTGGTCGGTCCTAAGAATACACAACATGACTGCACATGTATGAATCTAGGTATAAATTTTCTGTATACTATGTCATTGACTGAGGGACATAATAAAGTTTAAAAAGTTTTTTTTTAATGTAACCTGGAAAAAAAATATTTCTGCAGAAAAGAAACACACTAAGACATTCCTACAGAGACCACTAATCTGATGTTATTCTGCAATTTCATTTCCCCCTTTTTTTCAAGTTAAAAATCCCAAGTATTTGAAAGGAGAAAATAAGGTAATTTGGAAGGTCATCTGAAAACTTTTAAGTAGACAGTAGAGCAATTTCTGCTAGGGTAATTATAACTTGGAATAGAAGAAAAGTCTTAAACAATGTTGTTTGTAAATGAAAAATAAGCAAGGACATGGGGAAATTGAATACTGCAATAAAATTTGATTAAAAGATACATAAAATATCTCATGCCTATTAAGTGATAAACATTTAATGTCTATGAAACATTTAAAAATTATTTGATCTTAAATAATACTTTAACAAATATTTCCAAGTAGAGATTTTACAGGGTATTTTTTTTTCAATATTGAGCCAATACAATTAGAAATCCAATTTTGAAAAGTGACTCATAAGTCTTAATCACCTGAAAATTAACTAAGATACTTTTATATAATACTTGGTCAAAAGGAATGAAAACTCTGAAATAGAGCCAGAAGCTATAGAATATATAATATTAAAACTTACAGAATGTTGCAAAAGCCGTATCCAGATAAAAGTTTATAAATATTTTCATTATTAAAGAACACAAGAATGTAATAAAAGAAACATAAAAGCTAAAACTAATTAAACTGATTTAAGTTATAGAAAGGATAAAATGATTTTCTTTTTTTTTTTTTTT
>NW_012118487.1:24083647-24095895 GCF_000951035.1 Colobus angolensis palliatus | reverse complement strand
AAAATTGTGCTCCGATCTCATTTGGAACTACAGATGCAGAAAATCTTAAAAATTAGTGTATATTTCGATAGTAGCATATATCTTTGATACATGAGCAGTGTACCACTAAAATTACCAAAGAATAGAATAAATAGAATTTATCTATTTCAGGTTTTAAAAACTCAGGACACTTGTCAACATAATCTATTAGATTGATACATTGAAAGAGACAAACATTGTGATTTTATAATTAAATTCTGAAAAGATATTTGACAAACCCTGGCAGTCTTATTCTAACATAAGCTCTAAGTAAAACAAGAATTGAAGGAAACCTTTTGTAGTAACAAAGACAATATTCTAAAAAAATACAAAATATAATTCTAATAGGTAAAATACAGAAACTATAAAAATTGAAGAACATCTGTTAGAGGTGCTTGCTATTATAATTCAACTTGTCTTAGAGTTTTTAGCAAATACAATAAGGAAATGGCGTACTTTGTGGAAAAACTATTGAGAAAGAAGCAATAAAGCAATCCTTTCTTAATAATGACATAATATCTTAGAAATCCCAAGTGTCTCTGGTTAAGAATCAGACTTTAGTTAATTAGACTTTAGTAGAGTAGTTAGATATAGGACAATTATACCATGGCAGAGTCTACTAGGTTTCCTAAAATCCATTATCTTTTGCTTATGCATTAATGGAATAATAACTGAATACACACCTTCACAGTGGCATTATATTTCCCAGCCTTCCTTTGGTTGTAGGTTGCCTAAGGTCAAATTCTCTCCAACGAGATGTGACCAGAACTAACAACTGTCAATTTCCTGCCTGTCACATGAATCTCCCATACAATTTCTTACATGCTTTTTTCCTACTGCTTTATGTTGGGATGGAAACTATCAGGGCAAGGCAGGAAGCCACATATCAAAGATGGTAGAGCTGAATTCTTATGGGTCTTTGAGTGACCACATAATGAAAAGCCTTCTGCCAACTTGGAGTATATACTCTAAACTGTCATCAGAGAGAGAAAAAAAGTGTATTTCTTGTGAGCCATTACATTTTTGATTTGTTTATTATAACACTGTGTCTATCCTAATGGAAACACTACAAAATCAATAGCTTTCTCTTAGCAATGAATATCTAGAAATGTAAGAACAAAAACAAAAACTACAAAACACTTAGGAAAACTTAACAAGGACATGAAATTTTATTCAAAAATATATTCTATAAAATATTACTGAGGAGTATAAATCATGATCTGAACAAAAAAAGTACTATACTTTGATGGGAAGATAATTTTCTAATATATAAAACCACTACAAATTGACATATGAGTAGAATGTAGCTCCAATTAAATTTCTAATAGAATTTATTTCTTGTTTTCTGGAGAAGAAAGGAGATAGATAAAATTATCTTAAAGAAGAATGATCTTAAAGAACATATACATAAAAAAAACCTGAGAATAGCCAAGAAAATAATGAAAAAAAAAGGAGAGCTTCTTATGCTAGGCATTGCAAATATTAAAAGTCACTATCATTAAGTCAATATGGTATTGGCATAGAAATTAAGCAAAAGATCAGTGTAATCAAGAATAGAAAATCCAGAAATACATGTAAGAATCTCACATATAAAAAATATTTCCCGTCAGTATTGAGGATAGTTGATATAGTAAATGTTGCTGGACAACTGGCTACCTCTGTGGAAGAAAAAGTCAGACCTCTATCATTTAGCATGTATAATCATGGAGTCCTAAGGCCGGGCACGGTGGCTCAAGCCTGTAATCCCAGCACTTTGGGAGGCCGAGACGGGCGGATCACGAGGTCAGGAGATCGAGACCATCCTGGCTAACACAGTGAAACCCCGTCTCTACTAAAAAATACAAAAAACTAGCCGGGCGAGGTGGCGGCGCCTGTAGTCCCAGCTACTTGGGAGGCTGAGGCAGGAGAATGGCATAAACCCGGGAGGCAGAGCTTGCAGTGAGCTGAGATCCGGCCACAGCACTCCAGCCTGGGCGACAGAGCGAGACTCCGTCTCAAAAAAAAAAAAAAAAAACTTCGAATAAGTCTAAATTACAAATTCAATCTTGGGATGAGCGAGATTTACATAGCTAAGACACAAACTGGAAACTATATGTCATTGGTATATTTGATTATCCTCTGTCTAAAAAAACAAGAAAAATTAAAGTGAGTAAACAATTGCATTAGTAAACCATGAAACACAAATGACTGATAAAGTTTAATTTCTAGACTATGCAGTGGTTTTAGCTATTCACAAAAGCGGCAACAGAAAAGAACCCAATAGAAAAAATAAATGAGCAGAGATAGAAACAGAAATTCACAAAAAAGGAACTACATATTGTCAATAAATGTATGGCAAGATGCTCAAAATCACGAGCAGTCAGAAAAATGTAAATTAAAGTAGCAACAAGACTTCTCATCACGCTGAAAAAATTTAAGAGTTATAGCTTCTGTTGCTGATGGCAATAGGAAGAATGAATACTCTCAAAAAATGCTAGTAGAAATGTGATTTTCTTCTGCAATATCATTGAAAAAACATCTGGCAACATATATTGAATTAAAAATATCACTTCATGCAGTAATTTCACCCTTGGGAATCTCTCCCAGAGAAATACAAGCACTAGTACATAAAAATATGTAAATGAGGACACTTAATACAACTCTGCTTTGAACTGAAAAAAAAAAAAAAAAAAGAATCCCAGCAATAAAGATGGGACAGTTGTAAATTTAATGCCTCAAAGCTTTAAATCCATCCTTCTAGCTTCTGTTCTGGGCTGGGACTCCACAAACCACTCTTCTGTTGTGTCACGTGACTCCATTCTAAGCTCTGCTTATTGGGGAGTGGGGGTTGAGGGGGGTCACAGGGAAACTAGAAGGCTAGAAAACGAAAACAGGATTTGCTCCATCTATTTGATTTCTATAGGCTTCTTGTGTTTGCATCATCCTAGAAATGCTTCTTCACCCTGGGAGTTAGTTGCAATCCCCTCCTGTAGCAGCAGCTGGCAGCTAGATACACGGTTTCTAACACCCCAGAAACAGGCTCATTGTACTCTTTTGAAGACCACTGTTGGATTCTTAGAATTCTAAGAGGTTTGAGTTCCAGTTCCATGGGGCCCTCCTCCAAGCTTTTAATAATTTTAATTTCCTTCCCCTGTTCACTGAGACCTCGGGAGGATGGCTGCTTCCTACAATCCCTGCCTTTGCAACATCTTTGTGTCCTTATTTTTTTTTCCTTTCAGTTACCTAGTTAATGATCTTTTACAGCCACGGAATATATCTTTATACTAAATTATCTGTGTTAAAACAAAAGGCGTCATTTCTCCCTCTTGACTAACAGAATAAACAATGCTCATCAATAAAGAATGGTTAAGTAATTTATAGTAGAGCCAAACATTGAAAATATCATGCAGTCATAAAAAATGAATTGGATCTCTGGCATTTGAGAGATTTCCATAAGATAACTTCGAGAGTGGAAAGTAAAATAAGAAGTGATAAAATATGATTCTTTGTAAAACATACCGGGATAGAACCTCTGTAAGTATATATGCAAGCACAGGTTTGTGTATAGACATGCAGTAGTATATGACTATATAAGCATGGAAAAAGTCATGGAAAGTTATGCAAAAACTATATTAACATAAGTTATTGGGTAGAGAGGTGGGAGGAAGGAAGAGAGTCCAGCAGGAGGGGAATGAAGAAAAAAGAGGAGATGGGGGTCAGGGAATCTTAAAAAGCAAAAGAGAATGTTAAGAGATCTGTGTAAAATTATACATGGGTATGATGTGCATACAGAAATTATAATGCAAATATGAGGTTATATCTTTATCGGCAAATGGTAATGTTCATGATATATTGTTAAGGCAATCAAGTTATAGAACAATGTGTAGAGGACAATTCCATTTCTTTCAAATAGATTATGTATAGAGAGTAATTCCTTCTCTTTAAAAACAAACAGAACTCCTATATATTTCTACATATTTACAGATGTATGTTTGAGCAGAAATATGTTAATCCAATCTTGGCTATTAACACAGTAATCTATGTACAATGGTTACCTTTAGTCCTTAGCATGGCGGGATTGAAGGGAAGCAGGCAGATTCATGGGAATAGTCTAGCTTTTTCTTTAAGCAACTTTGTGTATAAAGTTTTAGTTGTTTTAGGCCAGGCAAGCTGGCTCATACTTGTAATCCCAGTACTTTGGGAGGCCAAGATGGGAGGATAGCTTGAGCCTAGGAGTTCAAGAGCAGCCTGGGCAACATAGTAAGACCTCATCTCTAATTTTAAAAAACAAAAAGAAATTAAATTTTAAAAGTTTACTTGTTTTTTATAATCTTTTAAACAATGAAACACCTAATTAAGAAACTCTGAAAAACAAAAATGGCAAAATTAGCCTTACTCAGCAGAATATATATCATAAAGGTATATCTATGTGTGTTGTATGTATGTAATCAAAAAGAGCTGCAAGAAAGAGTTAATGTTTATATTCTCCAAGACTATACAGGACCTGGAATATAAAGGCACAAATTATTTATTTAGTCAAGTGGGATCGGTGGAAAAATCACAAGATTTGTAGTTACAACACTTGCATTAGAATTGCAGCTTCGGCCAGGCGCGGTGGCTCAAGCCTGTAATCCCAGCACTTTGGGAGGCCGAGACGGGCGGATCACGAAGTCAGGAGATCAAGACTATTCTGGCTAACACGGTGAAACCCCGTCTCTACTAAAAAATACAAAAAACTAGCAGGGCAAAGTGGCAGACGCCTGTAGTCCCAGCTACTTGGGAGGCTGAGGCAGGAGAATGACGTAAACCCGGGAGGCGGAGCTTGCAGTGAGCTGAGATCCGGCCACTGCACTCCAGCCTGGACCACAGAGCGAGACTCCGGCTCAAAAAAAAAAAAAAAAAGAATTACAGCTTCATAACTAACCATGTGATGGTAAGAAAATCACGGGCCTTCTCTACCTCTAACTTGCTGAACTTGCAAAATGAGTATAAAGACCCTTGCATGTTTACCTCATAGAATTTCTGTTGGAGCAAACATGGTAAACGTTGGAAAAGTGTATTTCTAATTGTAAAGCACTGTATAAATATAAACTAGGGTTATTACATTTAGATGTGCTAGAAAGATAATAAGGACAATTGCTTGTAAGTTGCCGCATTTATTATTAAATTTTGCGCTACATAGAATTTTCTACAAATACTCCAAATTTTCTTAAAAATGAACATGTCATTCCCTAAAAATATCAAATTTAATGGGTAAACTTGCTAATCTCTTTATCTAACTTCAGGATCACTATGAAAAGTCTAGCAATTGTGACCAGAAGGCTATTTTAAACACCCCTTAGGGCTTTTCCCTAAGTACAAGGCCAATACTTTGAAAAGTGGTAACCATTAAAAGACTATCCTATAAAAAGAAGACAGATATCACAACAAGCCATCTGAATTTTGGTACAGATATTAAGTTGGTGTGAAATAATTTCTGTTTTTGCCATTACATTCAATGGCAAAACTGCAATTACTTTTGTACCAACATAATATATTATATACTTACACATTTATTAATCATGACCATGAATATAAGTTGTATTTATAACTGGGCAGCCCAAACAATTGTATTGGCTAGGAAATAATATAAAAAATATCTAAAGAAGAGCTCCCTTTTCTCCCTAAAAAATATCATTCAAAAGCATGTCCTTGCTCTACACACTTATAAGACTCTCTACTGATAAATGAGTTGCCATTCTGAACAAGTTAGTAATTGTAATCCCTAGCAGGAGAACCAAAGACTTTTTTTTGTAAGTTTGCACACTCTTGTACTGCAAATGTTTCAAATGGACTCTAATTTGGGTGAAAAGAAAAATAATATAGTAAAATGAACATTGGCTAAACTGTCAAAGTACCATAGAAAAAGCCTTGAGGAGTGAATGAACACATCTTTGTAGTTATGAAAGGACAGAAAATAAGTGCATTCAATGATTTCTAAAATGCAGAAGGTGATGATTTGACTTCGATTGTTTGTGTGAAAAGGTGATTACTTTTCTTAAAGCAATATATAAAGTCAGGTTGGCATAAGCTTTTAGTGTAACACTTGTTGAACCTTTATAAAGGATGGTATATGGGCAGGTTTATTTTTTCCCCAAAATTCTGTTGTATATGACGATGTTCACACGAGACCAAAGAGCTTGCCACACCTCTGGTTGTTTCTTAGATGACCAGAGGTGTGGCCAACTTCCTAGTTAATAAGACAAACAGAAGTTTTGTAAATGACATGTATAATTTTTTGTAAATTACACATGTAATTTACAAAATCCTTCTTTCACAGTAGTCTTCTCACTTAAGATCACCCAAAGTAAAATCTGCCAGTGGTTTTCATTCTGTAAATTTGATTTTCCAAAACAAAATGGAAAGACACATTGCTTATTAATTAACTGACTGTTCCTTCCCATAAGTGCTTAACATTCCACTGAGTTTTAAGATCTTTATTTTTTCTGTTGGAAATCCCAGTTTCAGTAATAATTAAAGTATCATGTTCATTTGCATTTCAAACGTTATTTTCACAGGTATGCTAGATATATCTTCCACTAGTCTGTGTAGATCCATGTCCCACTGTTCCCCACCCTGCTCTGTGCCCAGGAGGCACACCAGGTTGGATCTCACCAAGGCTCCTTTGCTCCTGGCTTTCAGTTTCATTCTACCAATGAGAATTAATGCAGAGTCCCGGTAGGAGATTACAGGAATGGAAGAGGGTGAGTTTAGAGTAATTATCCCTTCCTTGAGGGATCACCACAAGCTGACTTTGTCCCACAAATGGAGGTCTCAGTATTTGTCAGGTAGCTTTCTGCAAAAATGCCTCTCTTTCTCTGGGTTCTGGAAAATGCTCCTTCTCCTTGCTTTTTCAAGACTATGGGTGATAACCACCCACTGCTGTTCCCACCCATGGGGTATACAACTATCCCTTATATTTTCAATATATTTTGCTCATGCTCATTGCAAATTGACTATTAACTGTCCCCAAATTATCCAATTTGGAAATGCCATCTGTTTCTTTCTAGACCCTGATGGATAAAAGTCATCTTCAGTATTGCGTAGTCTTATTGCTATTATTATTTTTTGCTATTTTTGTCATATTAATATCTTAGAAAGTTACTCTGGAGGTATAATCATATTTTATCAATCAGACTCTGCGGTGACTTAAAAATCTATCAAGTAAGTTTCAAACCACTTTCTGCATAAGAGTTATATTGTTTCCTTCTGTGGGTTTAAGATTGGAGACATATTTGTAAAACAGACCACACATTATAGACTGACCATGTAAAATCCGCTGCATGGTGGAATGTTTTCATTAGTATTTTTCATCCTCCATGCTATTAAAAGCACTTTAATGGCCATAATTTTTTTTAAGACTGTCAGGGAATTTGCAAGCTAGGTTTTTTGCTAAATTCTGGAATCGGATTTAAAAGTTCTAAAACTTTCATGGGTCACACACACAAGTGTGTGTATATGTGCAACGGCTTTCTTATGAAAAAATAAAAAGTTGTGTGTCAGTGCCAATCTAGACAATACATCTGTTACCTGGAGGCATAAAATTTAAAAATACTAGATGCTTTGTGATTCAAACAAAATAAATGTTTAGGCAAAATTCATGATTCCCGTAAAGGCTGGTAATTCATCCTTCATGTAGAAGTGCTTCACTCACTTGTGAGGTCGTTACTTCAAGCCTTTTTGTTCCAGTCTCATACCTGAATTCTCTTCTTGCTTCTCACTCCGTTATTCAACTCTTCGTTATTCCCCCCTTATGTCAGTAACATGTAAATAAATGAGATGAAATTTTAATCTTTGGATGTATACATTCTGGTTCTATAAAACAGCTGAGGATACATATGAGAATTTCCTGGTTGAACCAATAGACACAAGGACTTAAATATGGATCAGAACAAAGTGCCAGGAAAGCTGATATTGCCTGTGTTTCAGGTTTTGTCCTCAGTGTCACTCACTTATGGTTGGTCCATTTCTGACAATCCCTTGTTATATAATAATTTTGGCCTACCAGGAAGTCTAGAGTCACAAGTCTTAAGACAACATTTAATGGAGCTCTTCTAAGAGCCGGAAAAGCAACCTTAGTTTGCATGAATGCAAATTTCATGCATCGTAAAAAATCAACACAGCTGAACTGTTTCTAAATTACGAATCCTATTATTTTGACAGCAGCTTTGACTCATCTCCTTTCCTTTTATCATTTTCTGTCTCTTTTCATTATTTAGAGTATTCCCTTATTAAGCTAATTTTAAAAACAAAAAATCAAATTTAACTTACACCCTAGATAAGAATTTTAGAATTCTTGTCCATTATTATTGGATTAATTATTAGACAAATGGTAGAAGGTAGGAAAATAAGTCACCACTTAAGGGCCTAAAGAAACATCAAATTTAATCTTTTTACATATCCGCTCTCTTAGATCCAAGAGGAAATAAACAGGAATGTCACTGGAGAATTATTATTTTATACAGTATTTTACTAATAAATAAAAAATTTGCCAAAATGCCTGGGTCCAAATCCCAACTATACCACTTGTGATACAACCCTAGGCAAGTTACTTATCCACTCATAACTTCTGTTTATGCATCTGTAGAATCCTGACAATAATACAGTCCTCTCAACGTTACTGTAAGAATTAAGTCAGTAAATGGGATTAAGTGGTTAGCATGGAACATAATGTGCTAAACAAATGGTAGCATAACTAATCTTGTATTTTATGTGAGCTTTACATCTTACCTATATACAGCCTGTATGCCATTACATTAAAGGCATAGCTGTTAGAAATAGAAGTTCTGAAGGCATTTCTTCTAAATGTAAAAAAATTAGTTTCAGAAATATGCTATAAATATTTATTAATAAAATTAAAACCCCCTTTTGATCTCATCTATGGATAGTGAGAGAGGTGTGAGACCCCAGTAGAAATAAGGGCAGTGTGGAACAGGATGTCTGCCTCAGACTTTCACCTGGATGATACAACCAAAGGCTCAGTGAACCTTGGTCACTTCTAGAAAAGTCTTCATAAGTTGGCAATACATAATGAAAATATGTGTCTATTGTAAACAGGTGGGAGGAAATGAAGACATGAAAGAGCAGCACATAAGCTTATAATAACAAATAAGCATAACAATAAATTTGCAGTAAGATTGTACATAGTTGAAATTATAAATCAGTTCACCACCCACAGTCTATGAAATCTTGGGCCAGTTGATTTATATTTCAGTGTCTCATGTTATTCTTTCATTGGGTTTTTAATATTTAGAAATATTATACATACAGGGTTCAGTAGGATTTCTGGCACATATTTCTGTAAAGAGCAATAGTTACAAGAAGTGTCTTGGAAATGGAATATTTAACCATTCAGCTTCTAAGAAGAACCCAATTCTCCATTACACACATAGAGGCCATTCCAAATATATATGCAATGAAGTTAAAACACTGTGTGTGCTATGCAAATTGCCATGCAAATACTCTAGCTCCAATTCTATCTATCTTACTGCACTCAAACTTCTTTTAAATAGAAATCCTGGCTACTCATTGTCCATAAATAGCTATTACTGCTAATGAAATCAGCTTGGGGGTAAGTTTACATGTATTATTCTACCACCATTACTTAGTAAACTGTTTCTCAATGGAAGAGACTATATTTCAATTACATTTATTCTCTTTAACACAATACCTGCCTGGAATATCACAGATGTTTCATAAATTAAGTAGGACTATAATTCTATATGTTGGTTTCAGAGACATATTAGCATAGTCATTCTTGAGAATAGTAGGCAGGAAGTATATGACAATTCACATGCTATTTTATTTTTCTTTTTATTCTTTTTTTTTTTTTTTTCTAAGGCAGGGTCATGCTCTGTCACCCGGGCTGAGTGCAGTGCATGGTTCACTGCAGTCGCCACCTCCAGGTTGAAGTGATCCTCTCACCTTAGCCTCACAAGTAGCTAGGACTGCAGGCACATGTCACCTTGCCTGGCTAACTTTTTAAAAAACCTTTTTGTTTTTTGTGGAGGCAAGGTTTCACTGTGTTGCCCAGGCTGGTCTTGAACTCCTGGTCTCAAATAATTTTCCTGCCTCAGCCTCCCAAAGTGCTGGGATTATAGGCATGAGCCACTGCACCCAGCCTACACATTGCTTTATTCACAAATAATTCATTTGATTTTATTTTTCTTGAAAAAAGTCACATCTGTTTTTTAAATTGTTTAATTTAGAAGCCACAAAGACAAAACACCATTGAATGGATTTTGGTCATAGTATATTATAATCTGGATTTAACATACAATATTATCAACTCTTCCATGTGGTGCTATTTATGAATGTTTGACAGCAGTATTGGATTAATCAGAGGCAGTCATACCTTGACCTAGGATGATAAACTGAAATTTTATTTTATTTTATTTTGAGACGGAGTCTCGCTCTGTCACCCAGGCTGGAGTGCAGTGGCACGATATCAGCTCACTGCAAGCTCCGCCTCCTGGGTTCACACCATTCTCCTGCCTCAGCCTCCGGCGTAGCTGGGACTACAAGTGCCCGCCACTAGATGAGCTGAAATTTTTAAAAGAGGTTGCAAGAACAGTGGCCTGACACGCTCTCAAAGTGTTACCTGAACTTCTAGTATTGTAAGCTATACTGAATCTATATTAGTTGACTCTCCCCAGGCAAAGGTATTTTCTTTTGTATATTTGTGCTTCTTTGGGTTTATAAAGTGTTTCTATGACTTCTACCACCCAGATGCAAAAATCTGAAGGAGCTGAATTTTAATCTCAGTGGAAATTACTGAGATCCAATATATGTACATACTATAACAAAAAAATTATGAACTAATGACTATACAAGACATCTGAATTTCTCATAATAGAAATACTCACTAGGGATAAACTAAAATAAATAAGGCTAGCATATCTGCTGAAAATGCTCTGCTTCAATCTCAAAAATATAAAGGCATTAAGACCTTTGACCACAAGCAGATTTTTAAAACATGTAACGAATTTTCAAACACCACTCTACGGGATGAATTAAAATCAACCCTTCCTAGATATCTTGATATAATAATATAGTCCAGGAAGCAACTAACTTTCTAAAATTTTTGACAAACATAAAAAACGTAAAGTACAGAATTTTCATCAAGATAATGCAAGAAGATGGATATGTGCTGTCATCAAAATATTGGTGGTCCAATATAAAGCAGTGTAAGTAAATTATTGTTTATTACCGGGAAAATCCATATACTTATATAACTAGCTTTCTGAAACTCCTAATGGAAGAAAAAAATTGAACTTTTATGATGGTTCTTTACTTGGCAACATGTTCCAGGAGGCATCTTAAATCTGGTAAACATAATTCAATTTATGTAAAAAAAACAAACAACAAAACAAGTATTCAATATGTATGATAATTCAGATTTAGTCCTAATTTTAAAAATAAGTTTCAGAATACAAAATGCACAATATTATGTTTATTTGTACGGAGTAACTTGCAAATTATTTCTTGAGTATATGCAAGGGTCATTTCATGACTTTCCAGATGAAAATATTGACATTCTTAGATGCTGATGCTAGACAGAATTAGAGTTAAGTTAAAATTAGGCATCCTGCAAACCCGACAGATCAATTATTCCTATGAAAACACAAGCAGAAGCTCAACTTATAAACAGGTATAGAGAATTAATACTGTTAAATTATTACTGATATGCTCCTTTTGCCGAGGAGTACAGAGGACATACTGTGGTGTTTGTTATTGTAGTGGTTTTGACTCATTTACACTATAGTAGCTCCATACCCACGACTGGTGCTTCAGGGGCCAGTGCGAAAATCACCTGCGGGCAGCTGGCAGGGTTGGGAGGCAGCCATGTGCAAAAGAGGGTCACCTAACAATCAAAAAGCACACAGAACTGTCAAAAGTTTGAGTTGGTTGTTGAACAGCAACTCTAGTTCCACAAACTATTACAAATCTAGAAAGATTTTATTTGTTGTTATTCCAAATAGGCAAATTAGCAGTCTTGTTGCTAATTGTTACATAAGAATAAATATTTTAGGTTAATAATATATATTAATTTATTAGGTCTCTAGAAAATCTTAAGTGTTCTAGAGTGGCATAACATTATAGTTTATTTCAGTGAGAAGTTCAGATTTCAAGAATTATAAAAACGGGTGATAAAAACAGTGGCACAGCCCGGGCAACATGGCGAAACCCTATCTCCACAAGAAATACAAAAA
>NW_012118487.1:24058407-24083501 GCF_000951035.1 Colobus angolensis palliatus | reverse complement strand
AAAAAAAAAAAAAAAAAGTAGTAATAATAATAATGACATAAAAAGAAAATATGAAAAAAACAGTATGGGAATATAGAAAGTAATGAATTCAAGTGATAATGAATTACACATTTTCCATTCAATAAGTGCTTTAAAATTAATTTAAAAATAAACCTTGTAGCTTTTCATAGTCTATGCTTGTAAGTCAGTATAGAACAGCATGTCAGGGCACAGAATCTCAAGTCAGAAAGTCTGCAGGTCTAGTGTTGGATCTATTATTTGTCAATTAGCTCTGCAATCTTGGAAAACTTACTTAACTTTCCCGTGCCTGTGTATCATTAGATACCTGCTTTGAAAGAGTTAAATGAGATATTTTATGTAAAAGATTTTAGTCTAATATACAGTTAGTGTCCGTTTTTGTTAATTTTTACTAAGCTATGTTTAGGATGACATCTTATGATTTCCAATCATTTTCTAATAATGTAAAATTTTAATAAATTGATGACAAATATAAGCTACTACTTATCTTTACCATTTTTTCTTTTTAGTCTTTTTTAGAACAGTCTTAGGTATACAGATTTCTCTTATATCCCCCATCCCTACATATATATACAGCCGCCCCACTATCAAAATCCTATCCCATTTGTTACAATTCATGAAAGTACGTTGACACATCATTATCACCCAAAGTCTCTGGAGTTCACTTGTGGTGTTGTATATTCTATGGACTTTGACAAATGTATAACAGGTATCCACCATTGTAGTTTTATATGTTAATAGTTTCACTTTCCTAAAAATCTTCTGTGCTCTGCCTATTCATCCCTCTCTCTCCAACCTCTGGCAACTACTGATTCTTTTACTGTATTCATAGTTTTGCCTTTTCTAGAATGTCATATAATTGAAATAATAAAGGATGTAGTCTTTTCAGATTGACTTCTTTCACTTAGTAATATGCATTTAAGTTTTCTACATGTCTTTTCACGGCTCACCAGATCTTTTTTTAGGTACTTAATATTCCATTGTCTGAATGTGCTACATTTATTTATTTATTCACTTACTGAAAATCTTGTTGTTTTTAAAGCTTTGGCAATTATGAACAAAGCTGCTATACACATTCTTGTGTAGATTTTTGTGAGGGCATACATTTTCAACTCATTTGGGTGAATCCAAAGAAGCACAATTACTGGACTGTATAAGAGTATGTTTAGTTCAGTAAGAAACTCACAAACTATCTTCTAAATTGGTGATGCCATTTTGTATTCCCACTAGCAATAAATGAGCATTCCTGTTACTCCACATCCTGCTACATTTGGTGTTGTTAGTGTTTTGGGTCTGGTCATTCTAAGAGATGTGTAGTGGGATTGTCGTTTTAATTTGCAGTTTCTTAACGACATGAAATGTCAAACGTCACTTCATATGCTTATTTGCCATCTGTTCATGTCTTTGGCCCATTTTTTTATGAATTTGTTCATTTTCTTAATGTTGAGTTTTAAGAGTTCTTTGTGCATTTTGGGTCACAGTCCTTTACTAGTTATTTCTCTTGCAAGTATTTTCTCCCAGGTTGTGACCTGTCTTCTCATTATCTTGACAGTGTCTTTTGTGGAGAAGTTTTAAATTTTAACGAAGTCCAGTTTGTGTTTTTTTCTTTCATGAGTCATGCTTTTGGTATTGTATCTAGAAAGTCATAACCAAACCCAAGGTCATTTATATTTTCTTTCATTTTATCCTATAAAAATAGTGGCTGCAATTATCCTGTAAAAAATAATTTTATGGTTTTGTGTTTTACATTTAGGTCTTTGATCCATTTTGAGCAAATTTTCATGAGAGGTGTAGGGTGTCTGTCTAAATTCATTTTTTTTTTTTTTTTTTGCCATGAAGATTTACAGTGATGCTTGCACCATTTGTTGAAAAGATGTTTTCTGTTTTGTTTTTGTTTTTTTTTTCCTTTGAGGGAGGGTCTCACTCTGTTGCCCAGGCTGGAGTGCAGTGGCACAATCATGGCTCATGGCAACCTCAACCTCCTTGACTCAAGTGATCCTCCCACTTCAGCTTCCCAAGTATCTGGGACTACAGGTGCATGCCACTATGCCCAGCTATTTTTATTTTTTTACTTTTATATACAGATAAGGCTTCACCATGTTATCCAGGCTGCTCTTAAACTCCTGGGTTTAAGTGATCTTCCCTCCTGGGCCTCCCAAAGTGCTGGGATTACAAGCGAGAAAAGACTTCTTTTATTCTATTTTATTCCCTTTGCTCCTTTGTCAAATATCTGCAGCCTGTATTTATGTGGATCTACTTCTGCGCTCTCTGTTCTGTTTCATTGATCTATTTGTCTACATTTTCACAATACCACACTGTAGCTGGGACTGCAGGCACATGCCACCACACCCAGTTAACTTTTTTGTATTTTTTGTGGAGATGGGGTTTCGCCATGTTGCCCAGGCTGTGCCACTATTTTTATCACCCCCTTTTTTTATTACTGTCTTGATTGCTGTAGCTATAATAGGAAGCCCTAATGTCAGGTAGTGTCAGTGCTCTGAATCAATATTTTGTTGAATATTCTTAGAATCGGTTTGTTGATATCCAAAAAATAACTTTCTGGGATGGTGATTGGAGTATATTTAAGCTACAGATCAATCAGGGAAAACTAACATCTTAACAATATTAAGTTTTCTCATAATGAACATGGAATATCTCTCAATTTAGTTCCTCTTTGATTTCTTTTCAGAGTTTTGGGTTTTTTTTCATATTGATTCCCCCCTTACTTTTGTTATATTTACACCTAAGTCTTTTATTATTTTGGGTGCTAATATAAAAGGTGTTGTGGTTTCAACATCAAATTGTTAATTATTGGTATGTAGGAAAATAATTGATTTATATATATTATTAACCTTGTATCCTAAAACCTCACAATAATCACTTCTTAGCTTCAGCCTTTTTGGTTTTGTTGATCCTTTCAGATTTTCTACATAGACAATTATATTTTATGAATAAAGACAGCTTTATTTCTTGCTTCCTGATTACATAATTTTGTTTCCTTTTCTTGTCTTATTGCATTAGCTAAGGCTTTCAGTATAATGCTGAAAAGCAATGGTGAGAGTGACAGCCTTGCCTTGTTCCTAATCTTAACAGGAAAGCTCTGAATTTCTCACCATTAAGTATGAGGTTAGTTTTATCCCACTGAGGAAGTTTTCTTCTATTCCTAGTTTTCTGGGAATTTTTATCATGAATGGCTATTGGATTTTGTCAATTTTCTTCTGTATCTATTGATATGATCATACAATTTATATTTTTTAACCTGTTGTGGATTATATAAATTAATTTTTTGAATGTTTAATCAGCCTTGCATACCTGAGATAAATCCCACTGGTCAAGACATATAATTCTTTGTATATATTATTGGATTCAGTCTGCTTATATTTTGTTGAAGGTTTCTCCATCTATGTTCCTGGTTTGTAGTTTTCTTTTTTTGCTTCAATGCCTTTGTCTGATTTTGGTTTTAGGGTAATGCTGGCCTCATGAAATGAGTTAGGAAGTGTACTCTCTACTTCTATCTCCTGGAAGAGATTGTAAAGAATTCTTATAATTTCTTCTTTAAATGTACATTTCACCAGTTCACTCATCTGCTTCTGGTGCTTTCCGTCTTAGAAGATTATTTATTATTCATTTACTTTATCTAATAGATATAAGCCTAGTTGGATATTTTGTCTAATGTCTTAGAAAGTTATTAACTATTGACTCCACTTATTTAATAGATATAAGTCTACTCAATTTTTTTTTATTTCTTCTTAAGTAAATTTTGATAGATTTTTTCTTTAAAGAAATTGATCCATTCCATCAAGGTTATCAAGTTTGTGGGTGGGCATAGAGTTGTTTATAATATTCCTTTATTAACTTTTTGATGTCTATAAGATATGCACTGATGTCCCCTCTTTCATCTGATATTAGTACTTTGTGTCTTCTCTCAGACATTTTGGCATTTGGGCCACCAAAATTTCTGATGAGAAATCTGCTGATAACCTTATTGAGGATTCCTTACATGTGAGAAATTGGTTCTGTCTGATTGTCTTTAAAATTCTCTCTTTGTCTTTGTCTTTGGAAAGTTTGATTATAATGTGACTCAGTTATTAGTTGCTTTGAGTTCATTCTACTTAGAGTTCATTCAACATCTTAGATCTTTATATTAATGCCTTTCATTAAATTTGGGAATTTTGGGCCATTATTTTTTCCAATTTTCTCTGTGCTCTTTTTCTTGATAGTGTCCTAGTTATCCCTTAGTCTCTGTTTACTTTTCTTCAATATTTTCTTTCTGTTTTTCAGAGTCGATAATTTTCATTGTCTTATCTTCAAGTTTGCTGATTCTTTCTTCTGTTTGCTCAAAACTGCCTTTGAATCTCTCTAGTAATTTTTTTGTTTGTTTTAGTTCTTGTACTTTTCATCTACAGAATCCATTTTTGGTGTTGTGTCAGATTGCTTAGCTCTATATTGCTGTTTCTATTTTGTTTGTACATTGTTTTCTTGACTTTTTCCATTTCTCCCTTTAACTCTTTGAGCATCTTTAAGACAGCTCTTTTAAAGTCTTTGGTAGATCTACCATCAAGATTTTCTCAGAAACAGTTTCTTATAGTTTGATTTTTCTTTAGAATGAGTCGTACTTTTTCATTTATTTTTATGCCTCCTGATGGTTTTGTTGAAAAGCAGACATGTGAGTGTAATTGTGTGGTAACTCTGGAAATCCAATTCTACCTTTTACTCAAGATTTGCTATTTTTATTTTTATTTTTTGATTGTTGTAAGTTGCCTCTGTGTTGATGATCAGCCTGAAGAGTAAGCTAAAGGCCTTCTCATGTCTTTTAAAAGCCTGTTTATTTTTTTCTTCCACATACAAAGAGTATGAATTTGTTCTACTAATTGTGGTTCAGTGAGTTCTTAGCATCACAGACCAATAAGAGTCAATTATGTGTTATTGCTTCTCCCTCTCCCAATGCCATCCCCTGTTTTCACTAACCATTGTAATAGTCTTCTTTGCTAAATTATTCTCCTTTTTCAGATTTCTAAAACTTATAGTACCCCAGGGATTAGCTCTTAGCTTTCTTCTATTCCCTATGTATATTCATTTGTAGAATGATCTCTTCCAGTTAAATGACTTAAGGATAAACAATAGGATAAACATGTCTTAATTCATAACTCTGATAAACATTATTTTCAGTAAAAAAGAGCAAATTAAAGCCCCCTATGACCAAGCACATCCCTCTACATATTCAATTCATTCTCTTCATAGTAGCTGGAATCATTTTTTAAAAGTAATTCAGGCCACTGAAAAACAGAAAGCCTTATGAGCATTAGCAACTGCAACATTGCGTGGTCAGCATTCATTGGAAATGACATCTATTGTTGACAACAATACAGCAACACAGGGCAGATTTATCTTCCCATATAGAACAGCTGAAAACACCAAAAAAATATAAGGAACAATGGCTTTCAAGACAGTGTACAACAAAGGACATTGATTCTGACAGATGATAGACAAATAAAGTGAGGCCTACAATTATCCCATCTTGCTGCCTGGAGAAAGTTTCCAGGGCATGGCATAGTGAGGAAAACCCAGGCAGTGATTAGCAGGTTCCCTCAGCTGAGAAGATAATTTTGAGAGTGTGACAAAACCCAGGAGGCTAGATGTCACAGAGCTTAGTACCACAGAGGACAGTATGGCTCAGTGAGGGAGCTCCAGAGATCTGCAGGGGATCTTCAAATATTTAGTTGAGTATTGATCATCACATATATGTGAAGAAGCTACCTAAAGGAATCACTCAAAAGGATTAGTAGACACAGTGCCTAGATATCACACAAAACCAGGAATAGTGTCTGCTATTAATCACCTGAATGGGTAATCTTATAATTCACAAGGGATTGGCTAAAGTATTGAGGAAGTTTCTCCTAGTAATGGAGTAAAAAGACCCATGAATAAATGCTACCCTATATGGCCTAACAAATACTAAAAGCAAGACCGAAAAGGATGAAACTGTTTTCTACTAACAGCAAAATCCCAGAACAAAGCTCAACAACATTTTTAGGAATATAAAAATATCTAATATCCAACTAGATAAAATTCACATTGTTTGGTATCAAATAAATAATCACTAGGTATGCAAAAAAATAGGAAATATGTCCTATGACCCATACTGAGAAGGAAAATCAACCATTCAAAACTTACATATAAATGACACAGATGATAGAATATATGATTCATTAATCATATAATAATAATATATAAAACTACAGATATGAAGGAGATAAGAGCCTCACCAAACTTCTAAAGATGAAATCTACAATACATAAGGTAAAAAATGTACTGAATGGTAGCAACAGTAAGATGAGATGTTCAGGGAAAATAATCAGTGAACTTGAAGACATAGTAAAAAACACTTAAAGTGAAACATAGACAGAAAAAAGATGGAAAAAAGAACATTGGTGAACTGAAGGATAACTCTAAGCAGTCAATTACATATGTAATTGGAATCCTTAGTGAAGAACAGAGAGGAAGTAAAGAAACTTATTTTTCAAATTTGATGATAATTATAAATACATTGATACAAGAGAGTCAATTAACTCTAAGTACAAAAACTTGAAGAAAATATACCAAGGCGTATCATAATTAAATTGTCTCAACCTACTAATAAAGAGAAAATGTGTAAACATCCAGAGGACAAAAGACACATTATATACAGAGGCGCAAAACTAATATTGTCAGCAGACTTCTCATTGGAAATAATGCAAGCTAGAAAACAGTGGAGCAACTTTTATTATTTCACAGTAATAAAAGAAAAAAAATCTTTCAGCTATACTTTTACCCAGTAAAAAATATCTTTTAAATATTAAGCAAAATAAAGGCATATTCAGACATACAATAGCTGAAAGAATTCACCCCAGCAGACTTACACTATAAGAAATGTTAAAGAAGCCAGGCACAGTGGCTGCTGCCTGTAATCCCAGCAATTTGGGAGGCCAAGGCGTGTGGATCACCTGAGGTCAGGAGTTCGAGACCAGCCTGGCCAACATGGTGAAGCCCCATTTCTACTAAAAATACAAAAATTAGTCGGGCATGGTGGCAAATGCCTGTAATCCCAGCTACTCTGGAGGCTGAATAGCTTGAGGTAGGAGAATCGCTTGAACCCAGGAGGCAGAGGTTGCAGTGAGCCAAGATCGCACCATTGCACTCTAGCCCGGACAACAGAACAAGACTCCATCTCGCTCTCTCTCTCAATCTCTCTCTCTCTCTCTCTCTCTCGATGGAGTCTTATATGAAAGTCTTCCAAGTAGAAGGAAAATAATATGAGATGGAAATCTGGATCTATACGAAAGAATAAAAAGCACTGGAAATTGTTACTATTTTTAAGGAAAAAAAATCCCAAAAACTTCAATCTAGCCTTCCTTTTCTGTTCATGAATTAACTCACAATGAATGATTGCTATAAATGTAAAATCTAAAACTATACAACTTCTAAAAGAAAACAGAAGAAATCTTTGTAACCTTGTGTTGGGCAGAGATTTGTTAGGTGAAATACAAAAAGAATAATTCATAAAAGAAAACAATAATAAGCAAATGGCCTTTATCAAAATAAAGACTTGATCTTCAAATGACACTAGTAAAAGTACTAAAACACTGAGCAGAAATGTATGCAAATCACATATCAGATCAAGAAATTTTGTCTAGAATATACAACGAAATTTTAAAGCTCAATAATAAGCAGATAAACAACTCAATTTAAAGATGTACAAATATTTGAACAAACTCTTCAACAAGAAGACATATGGATGTCTAATAAGCACATGCAAAGATGTTCAACATCATTAGCTAGGAGGAAAATGAAAATTAAATCTACAGTGAGATACCACTATATACCCAGTGAAATGGCTAAAAGTAGAACAAACAAGGAAAGAAATAAAAAGACCCGACCATTAAAGTGTTGGTAAGATAGGGAGAAATAGGAATCCTCACATACTGTTGGTGAGACAGCTACTTTGGAAAATAGTTTTGCAACTTCTAAAAAATTAAAGGTATATCTACCATATGATTCAGTCATTCTATTCTTAGTTATTTATCCAGTGAAAATTAGAGCATATATGCAGACAGACTTGTACACAAATTATCACAGTAGCCTTCTTTATAACAGCAAAATACTGGGGCAAAAACTAAATACCTGTGAAATTTCTACACAATGACATCTTATTCATCAACAAAAATGAATGAACTGCTGACACACAAAATAGCATTGATGATTCTCAAAATAATCATGCTGAGTAAAAAAGCTAGACCAAAAAAAGTGCATGCTTTTTGTAATGTTCCAATTCTAGGATAGGATGGTCAAATTCAGAACACTCAAACTAGTCTACAATGATAGAAAACAGATCAATAATTGCCTGGGGATAAAGGCAGTGGGGATGGGAAGGGTAGAGGAATTGTACAGGGAATGGAGGAAAGTTTCTAGGGGAAGAATCATTATATTGATTGCAGTAATGATTTCACAGGCTTATACGTATGTTAAAATGTATCATATTGTATACTTTAAACATTCACAATCTGCAGTATGTCCGTTGTACTCCAATAAAATTATAAAAATAAAACAAATTATAAAAATAAAACAAATACTCTTCTGCTCATAGCCCTATAATGTTTTTCTATTTGTTTTAGAATAACATTTAATGTTCCTACGATGAGTTAAAAGATTCTACATGATCTGGCTCCTTGCTAGTGTTTTATACTTTTTACTATTAACTCTACCTAGTCTTCCTTTTGACACTCAACATAAGCATGTTCCTGGTTAAAAACACTTGTTATTCTCTCAACTGCATAAACTTTCCCTACAGATATTTACATCTTGCTTCCTCATTTTCTTTAATTCTTTAATCCAATGCTACTGCCTCAGAGAAGGCTTCCCTGGCCACACTGTTGACAGTAGTCCTCACACACTCAGGACATATCAGTCTTCATCCTATTACCTCAATCCATCTATCTCCCTGCATCTTAACACCACCTGGTATTACATTAAATAATTATTTATTTATTATTAATTTCCCCATTAGAATGTGAGAGCTATGGTTATGGAGAACTTGTCTGTTTTGTTCAGTGCTATAACTCCATCAACTGGAACAGTTTCCAACATATTATATAGTCAATAAAGATTTATTGATACAAATATCTAGACACAGGCTGTCTTAGTTGCTTTGTGCTGCTACAACAGAGTAGCTGAGACTAGGTAATTCATAAAGAACAAAAACTTATTTCTGACAGTTAAAGAGGCTAGGAAGTCCAAGATTAATGTGCTGACATCTGATGAGGACATTTTTGCTATATCCTGACATGTGTGAAGTTTCTTGTATAAGAACCTTAATTCCATTAATAAGGGAAGAGCCCTTATGGCCTAATCATCTCTTAAAGGCCCCACCCCTGAATACTATCAGATTGGCAAAACCTGAATTTCAGGGGGCCGCATTCAAACCACAGCAAGTGCTAACCCTTGCTTCTTGTACACTATTGTACTAGAACAGTCCTTGTTACTATTTTAAATTTTTCCTTACATTTTTTCTTGAGATATGTTGATATATGTGCTAGGATTGGAGTCTTACACTATTGATACAGGGGTCCCCTCTTCATAGGGGATACATTCCAAGATAGTGGATGCCTTTAACTACAGGGAGTACCAAATCCTATATACATCATGTTTTCTCCTATATGTACATACTTATGATAAAGTTAATTTATAAATTGGGCAGAATAAAATATGAATAACAGTAACAATAAAATAGAACAATTATAGAAATATGCTGTTCATAATTTCATGGATAGAAGATTTATTCTTACTGTAAATCTTAGCAACCTCCATATATATATATATTCTAAATTTTCCTATTAAGTAGAGAACTTTCATCATTTTACTTTAAGGAATTACTTTACGAATTCTTTTTGTCATATCCTAATTGCCAGTATCATTACCCTTATTTTGGAGGCATTATTAAGTAAAATAAGGGTTACTTGAACACAAGCACTGCATACTAAGTCAGTTAATCTGATAGCCAAGAAAGCTACTAAGTGACTAAGGGGCAGGTGGCATTGACAGCATGGATATACTAGGAAAAGTGATGATTCACATCGCAGGTGGGATGGAACAGGACACTGAGATTTCATGTCGCTTCTCAGAACTGCATGAAATTTAAAATTTATACATTATTTATTTCTGGAATTTTCCATTTGCTATTTTTGGATCTCAGTTGACTTCTGGTAGCTGAAACTGTAAATACTGAAACTGTAGATGGGGGGGTGGGGTATTGCATTATCTCCAACCTAACTTTTTCCAGAGTGCAAAGAATCATGCTGAAATGGGTAGTGATACCTAAATCCAGTAGAATATTATGATGCCTAAGACATATAGGGCTAAAGTCCTAAGATAGTTTAAAGAAACTAAGAGCTGTAAAATAAATGTAGACGATATGAAATTATATCACATCTAAGAAATACAATAAAAAGTTATAAAGTATTCACCAAGTATGTTTTTATTCCATTATAGTCAACAGATGTTTTACATCTGTGAGTCAGAAATTATTTTTCATTAAAAATAAAATCTTGCATAAAATATAATTTACTTTCTTCATACTTTTTAAATTCCATATCTTTTTTTAGTTTTCTCCCTTAATACCCTAAAGTGAAAAGCCTAATAAATTTATGATGGCCCTAACACATTCAGGTTCTCTGGTGGAAAGTTCTACCATCAATTGAGATTGATTGAGCAAAGCCAGAAATGCGTAAGGGAAAGCTCATTTGTTTGCCAGGCCTCAAAGTAGAGACCTGGTGTCTAAGTGTCCTTTAATTAGGTGACTCCTGTGGCTATGCTCATTTATTTAAGTCACTTCTCAGCACTCGCAGCTTTTTTCAATTGCTTCTGGAAGCAGTTTAGGCTTCCTGGTGGTCTGGATGCTGGATGCATTGAAGAGGACATGGTAGAGTTATATGCTCTTCTGAAATCGGCAGGCTGCCTTGTAGGTCTGGTCCTAACAAACATGTTTCAGTTCTCATTCTTGTTGCTTCAGAAAGGGCTGGAGGAAAGTCTTTTCAAATTGGCTTCAATTAGTGTGGGCAACAGAAAAATGTAGAGGATACATTTTTATCTAATTTCAGGCACTTGGAGTAAACATCAGTTTTTCTCAGTTTCCAGTGGAAGTTTCCACCAAAGAACCAAAACCTTCTTTGGGGTCATTTGAATTACTTGGCAGAACAAAGATGAGTACTTATGGGTTTGGGGCTCTGTTTCCCTCATGCTTTATTAAATCTTAATACATATATTTAGCAACAGAGAGCTTTTGCTATTTTGTGAGAATATTTTCATTATTATTGCCTCTTAGGTGATATTACACATGAGAGCCTACATTTTATGTAATAAAACTTCTACAGATTGAGGAGTAATGTATTATCAGTCACCTGGTACACTCACATTAAATACCAAAATATGCCCGCAATGTCTTTATGTGCCTAATAAAGGGCTGTTTTTCTTATTCAAAATTATGTTTTGAGGAATACTTTATGCTGGGTGATTAACATGTTCCCAAATAGCAGTTCTCACTAATGCAAAGCAGAACAGAATTTCATTCTTCTGTTCAGGATTTAGACTGAGTAAAAATACTTCACTGTCATAAAGACAAAAGCCACAGCTGGATAGATGGCAGAAAAGCACTCATTAAACTTTAACACCTAAAGCATATTTTAAACTACAAATTACTTCAAACATCATAAATATCCTAAATTCTTAGGCCAGCAACTAACCTCTACCTCCTTCCTACATTGTTTTTAAATGAGTGGCAGCTGCTGCCCAGAAAACCAAGACTGAAAAGAAGGGAAAAAAATTCCTTAAATCGATGGTTAAAGTTTCAGAAGATTTTATTCTTTTTGTCAAATTCTCTTCAAAAGTTAGCAATATTTGTCTTATGAAAGAAAATATTATTCTGTTATGGAAACCAAACACCTCAATACAATACTCAACAAAGTATAATTTTATAGCATTTTGGCTTTCATTTATTTACCTAAAAATTTTACACATGGAATCCATATTTGTTCACATCTTTGAAATATTTCACAACCCTTTTCAACACATTGAGTGGTGAAGGGATTTTATACTCTTCCTCCCAAGTGGTATATTACAGAGACTCCTCATAGAGTTGCCAATGAATCAGACAATCCCAGTGAAATACAAAATCACTAGACAAGTCACAAAAGGACATAATAAACTAGTTCAATGTCATTATTCAACAAGTTATTATTCACAAATTATGAAGGCTGATTATTATATACTAGAAAATTCAGTATGATGAAAAGAACATCCCTGCTCTTGACATTTATGTCAGGAAGAATGGTAAAATTGTATGTGTGGTAAGGGTTACAGAACAGTAATTTCAAAGTATTCCATATCTTTAATAAAAGAACACTAAACTGAAATGTCATGAACTCAAAAATACCCTCCTCTTAAAAGTTTTAAAGAACACTCTTCAGTATTTAGCAACTAAAATAGTGTAAGAGATAATCATGTAAAATTCGTTAACATGACATTCAGAATAAATTCTGAGGAGGAAATAATTTTAGGAAAAGTTTTCAATTATATTTAATCACTCAAACTTCTTGTATATGCTAATTTTCAGAAATAATCTTTACTTCACCGTTTTATGTTAAGATCAAGGTACATTTTATTTAAAATATAACAACAATCATCACTTGAGAACTTCACAAAATCTTGTCCTATTGTAAAAAATCTATTTTTCTCATTACACACCTTTCAATGGAGTAAAATTCTCTTTGAGAGGGCATTATACCTGTAAGTCAACATACTTGAATGGTGGTAAAAGAAAGTGACAAACCGTGGTCCATTTTTTTCTTGTGGCAAACACTTTTTGCCATTTACTTACCAATATGTAAATTACCTGATCATTATAGGCACACTGCATGATTGAACTAAACTTGGTTCACAGTTATTTAAAATGAGAGACTTGATGATTATGCCAGTTGAGTGAGCACAGTTTTAGCTCTTGATAAGACAAATGACATTGTAAAACTACCTGCCTCCATCCCCTGTTCTCCTAATCCCCCAACCTCCCACTAACTTACTGCTCTAACCTGACCTCATTCAGTGTAGGGCACATGTTATTCACCATTATAAGCTTTAGTCCCAGTACAGGTCTTAGCTTATATCATCCTTTCTGCTGTCAAGAACTGTGAACGTAGTGAGATTTTACCTTACTTGCAAGCTATCAAGTTAGTCTGCCAGTTTCACTGATGGGGGCAGAGGACACAAGACTCATGGGTCAGAGATAAGGTCAGTTTATTACTTATAGCAATAGCAGTAGCCTGAGTGTCACATTGTGCTGGTTCTTCATGGCTCAATCTCCACTGAGCAATGGGTACAGAGCCAGGTGATGTCTATACATTACATGGGTTGTGTAACTGGGGAGAAGCCTTGAGTTTAGGGAACCAAGTTAATTACAATGGCCAGTAAGTATGCCTGCCCTTTACTGTATACTATGTCTCCCTTCCAAGGATCTTCACTATATAAATATTCTTACAAAGGTAGTATGGAGCACTAACAGCACTATGTTAGCAAGATTTGCAGGATGTAAATCTTCTAAAAAATGTAAAAGATTCGCAGAGGACTATATTTCTACATAGTTCCATGTTAAGGTAATGCATTTGAGTTGTTTTTACTGAGTAGGTGAATAGTAGAATGAAGAAACTCTAGAGCTCACAGTTCACATAAAGCTATTCACCTTGCTACTCAAGAGCTATCAGAGGATACATAGTGGCAACCATATAAAAGGAGACTTTTATGTCATCTGCTGCAAAGAAGAGCCCTTGCCATTTTTAATAAATAATATCTGTCAATATGGACCTCTCCTTTCTTCCACTTACACTCTTCAGATTGCATGTTGTCCTTCTGTGATACCCTCTCTATTGTCTCCTTATTGTCTATGTGGCTCTTTTATCTACTTGGTCTTCACAGCACAGAGTGTGATGTAAAAATATATAGCTTTTGAGGTCAGAAAACTGGGTTTAAAACTCAATTCTTTTCTACTAGTTATGAACCTTGGGTAAATAATTCAAAACCACTATCAATTTTCTTATATGTAAAATTAGGGGGCTAAATTTGGAACACTGTTCTCTTACCCCAATTATTCTTTTACTTGTGCTTTTATGGTTTAATTGATTAGGAGAGTTATTGATGTGTTAGTACCTGTATGTGTACAGGCCGGGTGCAGTGGCTCAAGTCTGGTAATCTCAGCACTTTGGGAGGCCGAGGAGGTCAGGAGTTCAAGACCACTCTGGCCAACGTGATGAAACCCCATCTCCACTAAAAATACAAAAATGAGCTGGGTGTGGTGGCACACGCCTGTAATCCCAGCTACTTGGGAAGCTGAGGCAGAAGAATTGCTTGGGCCCAGGAGACGGAGGTTGCAGTGAGCAGAGATTGTGCCACTGCACTATAGCCTGGGTGACAGATGAGACTCCATCTCAAAAAAAAAAAAAAAAAAAAAGAAAAGGAAAGGAAAAAAAAATTGGAAACCTAACATCAGCGTGTTTAAGCAACTGCGTGTTTGCCCAAGATCACAAAGCTAGTAACATATATTGGTTTCCTTCCAGTGTCACAGACATTTCCCTCACAGGAAATTCTGTCTCACAGGAGATCTGGCCTGAAATAGGATAAGGAGTGTGTTGTCCTTTTTATGTTATCTATGTTCTCTCTTCTTTAAGCTTCTCTGATATCTCCAGCCAAGTCACAGGGTTCACTAGCCATTGTGAACTGAGGCAATATTATTTCTAACACATTTTAATGTTTTCTATTATAGTTATATATATTTATTTATATAAAACAATTTGTTGTTTCAATTTCCTTCACAAAGTTGTGCAACCTCTACTAATTTGTTTAGTCTCATCATCTGAAGTTTTTATTTTTGTGTATGCCTTACAATGTATAGAATAAAGTAGTACAGTAGCATATGCATTTTTAAATGCTCTTTTAAAATATAGGCACATTGAGGGGTGTGTCTGCAATTTTTTTTTATGATGGTGCATAGCCAAAAATCATGGGGACCACTGGCTTAGGGAAATACTCTATGATCTTCTACCAAATCCACCAGTTGATCTGTGTTCTTCAGTTGTGCTCACTTTCTTCTAATTCTTCTTCCTCAGACTGAATGATGTCAAACAAACATGGCAGTCAATTATTGACTAGTACTAAAAGGGATTAACTCTTCTCCTTTCCCTTTCTCTCCCTCCCTTTCCCTCCTTTCCTCCTTCCCTCCCTCCTTCCTTCTTTCCTTCCTTCCTTCCTTCCTTCTTCTTTCTCTCTTCTCTTCTTTTCCTTTTTCCTTTCCTTTTCTTTTTTTTTCTCTTTTCTTTTCTTCTCTCCTCTCCTTTCCTTTCCTTTCCTTCTTGAGACAGGGTATCATTCTGTCACCTAGGCTAGAATTCAGTAGCATGATCGTGGCTTACTGCAGCCTCAACTTCCTGAGCTCAAGCCATCCTCTTGCCTCAGCCTCCTGAGTAGCTTGGACTCCAGGTGCACACCACCATGCCTGCCTAAATTTTTTAATTTTTTGTAGAGACAGGGTCTCATTATGCTGTCCAGGCTGGTCTCAAACTCCTAGGCTCAAGTGATCCTCCCACCTGGCCTCCCAGTGTGTTGGGATTATGGGGATGCCCAGTGCTGGAATACCAAAGATTCTGAATCTAAGATGGGAGATCTAAGATAGCACCTACAAATCTGTATTTTAAACTGTGTCCCAGATGATTTTGTTAGGGGCCGAATGTGGACTGGTTTTTAATTAAAGAATATGTAGATGGGACAAAATACCATTTTCAAGTTGGGAATAATTTCTTCATATTGTCTGGAATTGGATTCTTTGAATGGTTGAAACTAGAAAATTGACATTTGAATAGTCAAACTATTTTTTAATTTTAACATGGAATTTGAACCTTTTAAGTGAAATTAATATAAGAAAAGTATATACTCATTGTAAATGAACAATGTCTACATTTGTTAAGTAATAAAATATCATATCAGTTAAATTTTTGCTATGTAGTCTGTTTAGTAATATAAATTAAATGTGTCTGTGGACTATAGAGTAGTCCTCACATAATTAGAGCTACGTAAATCTAAATATAGATTCTTACTAGACTCTCATGTCCCACTTTTTGAGATTGAACAGTCTAGACATTAAAACATGTATTGTTAGCTCTAGTGATTTTGGAGAAAATCAGACCACTCCACACATGTGGAATGAGGGCTGGGATGGGACAGGGGTTTTGCCCAGAGGGAAGTGGATGCACCGTCCATCTATAATGCTGGAGCAGGAATGACTATGCCTTGTGCTAGTTCAGAGAAATCTCTCTCCTCTGTCTCATGTTAAGTGGAGAGTTGGACTTTGTACCCTGAGGAGAGTACATGGATTCCAATTAATGGATGTCAACCGAGGAGTGATGAGGTTCAAAAATTTGAAAAGGAGAGCTTTATTTCTCACGTAACCTGTAGCATGATCTTTCTGACAGCCAGGAGTTGGAAACAGATACTTGGGAGGAAGGGAAGGGAATAAAAATTTATACTGAGTGGGGTGGCCAAATATACATATTCAATAAATTATGTGAGAAGTCATGATATTTATGAAAGGGAAACATATACATTCACATTTAAGCTTCATGCCCCTTCCTGGATCCCATGTTCAAAAAATGATGGCATTAGCATGATCTGAGGGTGGAGTTTTCAGCCCTTTGACATCAAAAGTGAAGCGGAGGACATGAAAACTCTTACTGTGCATTCTCCTCCATAAATTGGCCAGAACCATTCCATGGTTGGTGGTCTCTTCTAAAGCAGAAATGAGGGGTAGCTCCACATAGCTGGTTATCAGTGGTGGAGTCTTTGAAAGGGCTGGTTTCTGTTTAGCTCTTAGGGAAGAAAGTTGAACTATGGTTAGTGAGGGAGGGGATATAACAAAGCATGTCTGATCCTCTATCCTGTCATAGCCAAGAATTCAGTTTTCAGGGTTACGCTGGACTCCCTTTGGCAAAGAGATAGTCTGTTCAGTCAGTTGGGGGCTCAAATTTATTTGTAGTTTACATGGGAGAAAAACTGACCCTTGATACATGGCAGCAAGCTGGGGACAATGGAGAGAGAGAGTTTCACCTCTGGAAGGACATGGCCAATGGGCTCTAGAAAAAAAATATGTGATCTTCACTTTAAAGTTGTATCATTTCTTTCTCCTCTGATAATAAATATTGCCAAGCTCTCAGCAATAAGTGCTATAGCCCAGTGTTGGCTCTGCTTTGAGGAAATAGTAGAAGGACCCATTTCTTTTCAGTGGCTGAAGCAGACTGAGAACTGCAGCCTAATCACGAGTCAGCAAATGATATCCACTCCCATGCCTTTCTTGCTGCCGCACTCCACAACCTTATTGTCCTACTGACCATTTCCAGTAACGTCTTTAGGACTGTTAATGTAGGCATTAGCTCCGCAGGGATCCCTTATGAGAAATTCTCATTCATTCCTATATTCCTGGTGAGCAATTGCACTGCACTTAAGGAAACAGATGGAAACAGTTTGGGTTAGATAGCTCAGCTAGTAAAGATTCAGGACTAATAAAGTCAAGGTCAGGAGATTGTTTTCTATAGTAATCAGGGAGCAATTAACTTAGAGGAATAATTTTCCAAAGGCAATGATTAAAGCTGCACCTTGGCCAATGACCGCTGTCATCATGAAGCCCAGGTGAGAGAAGGGAAGTGCTTAATGTGTCCATCAGCAGATCTATTAGTGAGAAATGACTTCTTAATGCCTGTGGGGGCCTCTGACAGGCTTAGACAAGAAAAGAAGGAAAGAATTAAGGGCAGGAAAAGGAGCAGAAGAAAAAAGAGAAGATAATGAAAGAATCTCAACATGTATGTTTGTGGGAATGCAAAGCTATAATTGACAAGACAATTGACAATTGACAAGACATTGAAGGAAGAGTACTTCCAGAATTCCTCAGTGCTATCAGTGTTGTGGTAACCTATTATCACTCAGAATGGAGCAGAGAAACAATCATATCCAGATGAAGGTATCTTGATAGTGACATTCACTCCTAGGCAGGCATGTCATGGGTTCAGCTCGAGCTAAAAGGGGATTTCTGGAGGAGAAATCTGAGCAGTATTCAGAAGCAGAAAGTTACATATGTGAATCAAAGCTAAAATTATCTCCCTCTTTCTCTGCGTGTAATTACTTAAAAATTACAAACAGGCTTTTAATGAAGGAAGAATGTGAAAGAATATAATTGTTTACATCCATGGTTTAGATCAGTAGTGTGCAGAGTCAGAAGGACTGAGTCAACCACCTGATCTGCATGAGACAGCAGGAGCTATTCCTAGAAGATGAATCAGAAGGGTGAGACCCTTTGCTTACTTAAAGATTTCTTACGTATGTATCTCTAGTTCTTCTATTTTCAGTAGTACTTCCTCTGATAAGCTTTCGTTGTGAAGAAAACTAGCCTCATGAAGTAGATGCTATGGGTGATATAACGGTACTTTCATTTGGATCTATCCTGTGATTCCTTCTCTTCTACATAACCATTTGCAAGCATGACACACAAATACCTGATCAGTTAAAGACATATTACTCTTTTTGTTGGTTTCTGTTGTTGCTGTTGCTTTTTGAGACAGGGTCTCTGTCACCCAGGCTGGACTGCAGTGCTGTGGTCATATCTCACTGCAACCTCAAACTTCTGGGCTCAAGGGATTCTCCCATCTCAGACTCCCAAGCAACCAGGACTACAGGTGCACACCAGTGTATGTGGCTAATTAATTTTTTTTTTTTTTTTGTAAAGATGGGGTCTCACTTTGTTGTCCAAGCTGGTCTTGAACTCCAGTGCACCCACCCTGGGCTCCCAAAGTGCTGGGATTACAGACATGAGTCACCGTGCCTGGCCAACATGTATGCCTTAAGCAGACATTACATTAAAGTGATTCTGGTACTTTAACTCCAAAAAGAAAAGTATGATGATAACCACCTTATTAAGCTCACCAATTGCTATTTTAAATACAGCTTTAAGCACTTGTTTCTGCAAAGCTTATCTGCTCTTAATTATGAAAAATTAAAGCATTTGCTTTAAACAATATCCTCGATTCCAATGTTAGAAGGGTTACTGGGGGAAGATGACAGAGGCGAAGGACAATCTTGAATCTGGAAGGAAACAACAGTAAAGTCTGGAATGTTGACTAACACTGGATATTCACTACCGGGTCAAAACAAAGATTATAAAATTATCTGATGTGGCACTAAAACTGCCAGGACAGTTCCACTGCTCTTACTCATTCCCAGCTCTCATATACTCGCTACAGGTAAATCGATGAGAAGAGTGGTATGAGGCAGAATTTCCAAGCATCTAAAGATTGTTTTCAGGTTAAACACAATGAACAGTGGCAACTCAATAAGATGTTCTATGACAGAAATGTAATGTTGAGTGTTTTACCACCGTACCTGATTATGGTAAAGTTAATGTATAAAGTGGACACTAATTACCCACACCTAATTTGCTTCTCTGTTTAAGCAAATTCAATTAAATTAACAAGCAATGGAAAGATGATACACCATCTTTTTTTTTTTTTTGAGACGGAGTCTTGCTCTGTCGCCGAGGCTGGAGTGCAGTGGTACCATCTCGGCTCACTGAAAGCTCTGCCTCCCGGGTTCACACCATTCTCCTGCCTCAGCCTCCAGAGTAGCTGGGACTACAGGTGCCCGCCACCATGCCTGGTTAATTTTTTTGAATTTTTAGTAGAGACGGGGTTTCACCGTGTTAGCTAGGAGATACACCATGTTTTGCAATGTAGAGCTAACTAATTTGCTGAAATTAGTAATCTTATATTTTAAAAAATAAATACCCAGAAATTGGCATTGAAATAGACATTTTGTATCACAACTTATACTCTCAATTGTATGACAACACATTTTGGCTATAGCTCCAGCATTGGTTAAGTGTTTGCAATAAATCACCTCAGTTGTAGTGAGAAGTACTTCAAATGTAGTTTTTCCATAAAATATTAATCTAAATTTGGAAATTGACCGCTATTTTCAAATCAGTTTCTACTTCATTAGCAGGTGCTAGAGGAGTTTTCAAAGTGACTGTATTCAACTTATTCGTAGGGACAGTGATCAATTTATTACCGTGTGCATTTATTTTGCCAAGACAAGAGGATTCCAAGGACCCACTGGATGAATTTTCATGGCATTTTATTTGCATTTTCAAACAAATTTTTTTTTTTTGTAGGGGAAAGTCTCAGGGTGAGGTTTTTCATATTTTATTTCCATATTTTAGGTGCAGAGTTGTATTAGAAGTCCACACATCCGTGAAAGGCATGGAAAAATAGCAAGTTATTCATCAGACTGCAATGAACCTCTTATATAGTATCTCCTCATGTCCTTGTCTAGGTATCTGAGTCAGCACCATGTGTTAGTATAAGTCTGTATTTTTGAGTGGATCGGAATTTGCAGTTACTTAAGCCCTCTGATCTTCAGTGACTTGTCTATAAAATGGAAAAAATAAATACTTAATTTGTTGGCAAATAGTGTGTAAGGCTCAAATAAATATAAATGTCCAGAATAATACCTGTCAAATAAGGGCGCAATATTTATAGAGCACTTTTTTCTTGATCGTGCATTGCTTACATTATAAATTAGAAGAGAGTGAAGTCAGATTTTACAAGAAAAGGTTACAACTTTTCTTGTAAAATAAATAATTATCCTTTTACATATGTGTGTATATATCCTTTTATGTATGTGTCTCATTTCACAAAAGATTGAGTCAAGCCGTAAAATTATTTTAAATACAGTAAAGTTGAAAATAAAATAGAGCCAGAAAATATATTGACTAAAGACATAAAAGAGAGAATATGATATAGAAATTATGAAAAATAGACCTTAGGTCCATATACTTTTTTCCCTACTAAATAGGCCTAAAAATTAGGCTCTGTGCTCCCAAGGGACCAAAAGCAAAAAGGAAAATAAAACCAGTTCCATACTATAGCTTACTTATTTTAAACAGCTTAGCAATCTCACACCAGAAATGAAACTTTTCATGAAGTGTTGCATGCTTGTTTTTTCTCTTTCTTTCTTTCTTTTTTTTTTTGTTTTTGAGACAGAGTTCCACTCTGTCGCCCAGGCTGTAGTGCAGTGGCGTGATCTCAGCTCATGGCAACCTCTGCCTCTCAAGTTCAAGCCATTCTCTGTCTCAGCCTCCCGAGTAGCTGGGATTACAGGCACCCACCACCAAGCCTGACTAATTTTTTTTGTATTTTTAGTAGAGACAGGGTTTCATCATCTTGTCCAGGCTGATCTTGAACTCCTGACCTCATGATCTACCAGCCTCAGCCTCCCAAAGTGCTGGGATTACAGGCGTGAGCCACCACGCCCAGCCTCCATGCTTGTTTTTTAAGGGACACGTAGTAGGTAACATACTTGACCCTGTTGATACAAACACACAAGGGAAGATCTCTGAATGAGGCCATCATGCTGGAGGAGTGCCAGGGACACACTCCAGCTGGCAGGTGAGTATACTGAGTCCTGAGCAGCAGCTCTCAAATAGCTCAATACAGATCCCTCTTATCTCCTCACATTTTACCCTCAAACAGTAAAACATCTGATCAAAATTTACATTCTCAAATTGCTCATCCAACAACATGCCATGAGATAACTCCCAGGAGCTAGCAATGTAAAAGCAAGTGAGCATCCTGCATGGATGGCATTGTTGCTTTCCTCTGAGGAGTTTAGGAATTTCTTTTCACCTTACAGAAGCTGGGTTGTTTTGAAGCTGGTCAGTTGAGTAATGCATAATCTTATAGTTTTAAAAGAAAACAAGATTTTATTTTTTAGAGCCATTTTAGGTTCACAGCAAAATTGAAGGGAAAGCACATAGATTTCCCATATTCCTCTTACTGCCACAAATGCATAGCCTCCCTCATTATCAACACCCCCCAACAGAGTGGTACATTTGTTACATCAGTGAATGTACACTGACATATCACCCAAAGTCTATACTTTACATTAGAGTTCATTCTTGGTGTTGTTCATTCTATGGGTTTGGACAAATGTATAATGACATAGATCCATCTTTACAGTATCATACACAGCAGTTTCACTGCCCTAAAAATTCTCTGTGCTCTGCCTCTTCTTTCTTCCCTTCCTCTTAATTCCTGGACACCATGGATCTTTTCACTTTTATCTAGTTTTGCGTTTTCTAGAATAGGTGTAGTTGAACTCAGACAGTACATAGCATTTTCAAATTGTCTTTTTTACTTAGTCACATGCATGTAAGTTTCCTCTATGTCTTTTTATGGCTTGAGAGCTCATTCTTTTTGGTGCTGAATAATATTCCATTGTCTGGATGTACCACAGCTTATCTATCCATTCACCCAGCGAAGGACATTTGGTGGCTTCTAAGTTTTGACAATTATGCATAAAGCTGACACAAACATTTATGTGAAGGATTTTTTTGTGTGTGTATGTGGAAATAAGTTTTCAGCTCATGTGGGTAAATACCAACGAATAGATTTCTGGATGGTGTGATAACAGTTATATTTAGTTTTGTAACAAACTGCCAAAGTGCCTTTCGTGATGACTGTATCATTTTGCATTCCCGCAGTATCCTGTTCGCATACTCTGGCTTTTTGCTCTCCCTTTTCCCATGCCTCCACTTTCTTTTTCATGAATTTTTTTTTGAAACATTCTCTGATAATATATCAGCATGTAATATTTTGACTGAGGCTTTATTTTCTTAGAAATATCAGCTAATGTGACTGGCATCTATATCGTGCTACCTCTAAGCTGATGGAATCACTTCACCTCATGAGCCTCATCATTGTGCATCAGCGGTGGGGGAGTTTTGGGGATTGAGGCTTCTTCCTCAGAGGCCAAAAACTAAATGAAAGTGCAAATCCAGAGACATAAGTTGACCACCGAAGCTTGTCTTTGACCTTGAGCACGTTTTCAAAGCTGGGTGGACTTGATCAATAGTTTCTAGTACAACACTTTGCTGAGTGAGGTAAAGGGAACAAAGTTCAGGGTCTGCCAATGGTACCACCGAATAGGAGAGAAATGTGTAATCTGCAACATTAAAAGGCTGCACTGCCAGTGTCACGACCAAAAAGAAATATTTTATGTGCTTTCATGGCACTATAAAATTGTCTTTCACAAACCATGACACTTAGATGAAGGGAAAAATACTCTCCTTTGAGAATTTGTAACTATTTCCAGCCTGAATCTACATTAGCTGACTGGACCAAAATACCTCAAGCTGAGAATTTATTGTAAAGTGATCCCAAGCTGGTAGTGCCCCGAGGTACTGGCAGAAACAAATATAAATTTTCTCTGATGGAACCCCCTTTTAGGTCTCAAAATAATTCCCACAGGCATGTTCCAAGATATATAAGCTCAGTCAAAACTCAAAATTCACCAGAAAACAAGCTATCATATAAGACCCAGTCAATTTACTGACAGTTGAATTTGACATGCAAAGCCTTTGAAATCTGGTAGTGTGAGACAAGCCATATGCTCAAAATGTTTAATAACATAAATGAGGGGATTGAATATATAAGTCAAGAAGGAAAAATTATCAGGCAGATTCCTAGAAAAATGGAACAAGAGGACCAAACTGAACTTCTAGAGCTAAAATAGCATAACAATATAACAACCAAAATTAAAAAAACCCACATCACAATAAATTATATGCCACTAAGAGAATTAGTTAGCTGAAAGATATACAGCGAAATAATTTACATAAAATACAGAAAACAGAAAGAAATATAAGAAAGACATTTAGAGATCTGGACGACTGCTGGGTCTGTCCTGCAGACCCTGGCCAATGGATGAAATGAGTACTCAGATACAGGTATGTGGTGTAAGAGTAGCTAGGTGACTGTCTGGCTCTAGTGGCCAGAGAGCAGGCCCGAGAAGCTGGAGCTGTTTGCTTTTATTCAGTGCAGCTACAATGCCAAAAACCTGGAGCCCATGCAACCTGTAGGTAATTAACATTTATTGTTCCCCTTTCAGGGAACGTCATGTGCCTGGATGGTCAAAGGTCATTTCCTGGTCAACATAAGTAAACAAGTCTGTTAAGGATAAATTCCTCCACATTCCCTTATACTTACTCCTGGTCCTCTGCCTCAGGGTTATAGAACAGCTACCTTCAGCTATTCTCCCCCTGTGGCTCTGCAGAACCTTCTGACCTTTCAGAAGGTTTGTATCCTTTCCCTGTAGTTTTTCCCACCACTCTGTCCAATCCCCCACAGACGACTGAGCGAGGACATCTAACAAATATCTAACTAGACAAAATAATTAGGTAAAGGCTATATTTAACTATTCTAGATCCTTCATCTTTTTACATATATTTTAGAATTAGCTTGCTAATTTCTACCAACAAAAATCCCAAGAGCTTGCTGGCATAATTAAAGGTATTGCATTCAAACTATAGTCATACTGGGGATAGCTGGTATTGATTCACTGTTCTTCAGGTGATCAGGCTGCATGCCAACAGGGAAGAGATTATTGCATAATTCTGAGTTGCTGAGAACAGACAATGTGCCTGCCAGGCTCAAATAATACAGCATTTACGTACCGAAAGAGCAGAGAGAAAGGTTACTAGATCTGGCCCATTGCCAGGTGATCCACCCTTCAGGGCCAGGGATCACCTTTCAAGCCTACGTGAGCAGTGTGGCTGCACACATCCCACTTCCCGCTGTCACAAAAAGATCTGGCTCTCTCCCTGGTGGAAACAGATATAGCAGCGGGCTGGCACAGGCCCCCTCATTGACACATACGCTTGAGCAGAACAAAGAAGTACATATTAAGACTAAAATAACAAATACATCACCAAATAAAGAGATATGCTCCACATAGGTTGTGAGGGCTCTTCATCTCTTTGCAAGGAAATGTTTCAGGCTTGTAGCCATTCATGTGAATGTGTAAGGGTCAAGAGCTACATAGGATTGCCTTTTCCAACAGGTGTTGGTAATATTGCTTTTCTTTAGTCTATAAATGTGGTATATCTTTTTATATTTATTTAAATCTTT
>NW_012118487.1:24055092-24056517 GCF_000951035.1 Colobus angolensis palliatus | reverse complement strand
AATCACTTGAACCCAGGAGGCAGAGGTTGCAGTGAGCTGAGATCGCACCACTGCACTCCAGCTTGGGCGACAAAGTGAGACTCTGTCTCAAACAAACAAACAAACAAACAAACATATCAGACAAATAGAACATAAGGCCCAGATGGCTTTGCCATTGAGTTCTTCCAAACTAATATGGGCAAAAAATTCCAAGCACATGCAAACTCCTCCAGAGAATAACAAAGAACCAGTTTGTCTCATTTTATGAAGTTAGCATAACCCTGATACCCACAGGAGAATATTTAGGGGAGAAAAATTAAAGGACAACCTAATTCTCGAACAAAGGAACAAAATTATAAACACAGTAGTGGCAAACCAAATCCACTATGGTAGAAGATAATAAAATTGACCATTCTCTACTTCTCTCTGGTATGTAAGATTAAATTAAATTTTTAAAAATGTATGTTTTACCACATTAACAAATTCAAGAATAAAATAATGTCCTAAAAGATGTAAAGGAAAAAAATTGTTGAATTTTAGCATCAATTCATGATAAAAATTATTTTCAAAATAGAAAGATAATAAAATGTGCTTAACTGATGGAAGAATGACCACAAAAAGAGCATATTTATCTCATACTTAATGGTGTAATACTAAAAACACTCCCTTCAAGATTGAGAACAAGACAGAGGTGTCAGCTATTACCGCTCTGTGTGTGTGTGTGTGTGTGTGTGTGTGTGTGTGTGTGTGTTTGAGACAGAGTCCTTCTATATTGGCCATGCTGGAGAGTGCAGTGACTACAGGTGTGATCATAGCTCATTATAGCCTCAAACTGCTGGCCTCAAGCAAATCTCCTGCCTTAGCATCCTAGGTAGCTGGGACTACAGGCATGTGTCATTGTGCTAGGCTCTATTACCACTTCTATGTAACATCATCCTGGAGTCTGACCTATGCAATAATACATGAAAAAAATAAATAAAATGCATAAGAATTGGATAGGAAGGGAATCAAATCACCATCTTTTTTTATCTGTAGAGAATGCAATTTTATACAGAAGAAAATGAAAAGATTATGAAGGAAAATTAAGATAATTAATTTAAAAAATTTAGAAAGTTTATGCATACAAAATCAACATACTGTAATAAAACACAATTTTATATGTTACCAAAAATTATAATATATGACCTAGAAAACATTAAACAATAACTTAATGAAAAAATTGTAAAAATGGACTTGTAAAGTTTTATTGAAAGACAGTAAAGACAGACTTAAACAAGTAGAGACATGCACTTACCATTCCTGACTGAAAGATATAATATTGAAGAATATCATTTCATCTCAAGTAGGTATTTAGATTTAATGTAATTCCAATAAAATATCCCAACACATATGTGCCCGTGTTGTGTGTGTGTGTGTGTGTGTGTGTGTGTGTGTGTGTGTGTGTGT
>NW_012118487.1:24047723-24048227 GCF_000951035.1 Colobus angolensis palliatus | reverse complement strand
CTTCATTTGTTATTATCAAATAGAATCCAAATTCATAGCTGCCATCTTATTCCCAATAAGTTGGTGAAAACTAGAGTTTGACAACATCAAATCTTGGCAAGAATGTATTGCTATCACTAGTACCCTGTTAAGGAAAATTTAAATTTTTACAACTACTTTGCAAAATAAATTTTCACTGCCAATAACACTGAAGCTACGCACACTTAGTGGCAATGTTCTTCAACACAATGGTATATGAGACTTTGTTACCATGCATTCTTTTGAATACACATGTATACCCCTATTTCATGTATATTCTTCTGTATCTACTCATTTTTTAATAGAAGAACAAAATAAAATAAAATGACTTATTTGAACCAGATGATCCCTCAGGTTTCTTCCTGGGTTAGGATACTATGAGTTGGGAGGCTGAGGCAAGAGAATGGCGTAAACCCGGGAGGCGGAGCCTGCAGTGAGCTGAGATCCGGCCACGGCACTCCAGGCCGGGCGACAGAGCAAGACTCC
>NW_012118487.1:24025253-24047668 GCF_000951035.1 Colobus angolensis palliatus | reverse complement strand
TTTTTTTTTCTTCATGAAAAATATTTTATGAGAAAAGATGATTCCAAATGGTTTTACTATAAGGAACAATTAATAAAGATAATAAATACGTATCTTAAGCAATGTTAAAAGTACTATTATGCCCAATTTTAGTATCTGCATTTTGAAGAGCAATGTACTATTTATTCTTTTTTTTTCCATTTTTTAAATCACCACAGCTCCATTGTCATGGAAAGTTGTTGTCTGTAGTAGAGAAGATATTGTCATAAATAGCCTGATAAAGCTGGGATGGGGGTGAGAGAAAGCCTAGACAAGATCAAACTCTTCAACTCTGAGCCTTACTAGTTCATGTTTAAATATCATGGCTGAACCTAAAGACAGGAACTGAAAGAAGTATTTTTATTAGGGTCCCCGTAAAAAGAAGTAACACTGTTTTTATATTCAGAAGACTATTTGTGACAATAGACAAAGAGCAAGCAAGGTAGTTTTCTTCTTATTCTATTATAGTTATGACACACCAAGTCTCTAGAGAAGGCAATGTTATTAGGACGGTTGTTTGCTGGATTGGGAACACTGAGCAATATCACCCTTGGCATAAACATTGGCATTATTGTGTCAATTCCAGAATGAACAGCAATAGCAGCAGAAGAGCATACATCACTTAGGGGACCTAGAGCAGAGGAAAAGATTATTTGTGAGCAAACAAGAGATACCTCGAAGGACTACCAGAAATCACTAACTGTTTCAGTTCAGTAAGAATCTTGGTTGCAAGGGATGAAAAAGAATTCACTGAATCATGACCGAAAGGCCCAGTGTTGGGTTGCTTTTGGAAGGTCAACATTGTCATCAGGAATAGATGGTCCTCTTTGTTGCTAAGCTTTGTTCTATTCCATGTGTGATTTCACTCTTAGATTCCACATAACTGCAATAGCTCCAAACTTATATTATTCTTGGTTCAAGCCCAGCAAGAACAGAAGCTTTCCTCTGTCCCTATAAGCCAAAGTCTCCGCTCTTATCGGATTATATCTGTGTTGTGGGCATCACACTTTCAGCTAGAAGGGGATTCTCCCTTTTCAGATCGCCTGAACCAATAATGGAAGAGGAGTTTATTCAAAATGAAATCTGTAGCTATTATCGGAAGATAATAGAATAAAAAGTGGAAGGAAAAACAACAAATACCTATTACATAGGGTGAAATTTGCAAGAACAGACATCCTGGATTCTTCAGATGGGATCATATGTCGGTGAATAAATTAGCTATTACTGATAATGTGACCTCCTTAATAATGAAAAGCTGATAAGATATAGATTACTCAGATTATTGGTTACATTCTACAGATTTGTTGGGGAGAAAGTTAAATCAATGTTTTTTTGCACCGTCCATTCTTCCCGTCACCTAAATCCAAGACCATGCAAAGCCTCAACACCTAAAATTCCACAATTAGAATTTTATTGCTTTGATTTAAACCTGTTAAAAACTTTTTTTAAGATAAAGTGCAAAAATATCACTTTACACTTACACAGGAACAAGAATTCAAAAGCATTGAGGTTAGGTTTTAATAACAGAAGGACAAAGTAAATTAAAACATGGGACCCTGAAGGCAAAAAGAAAAGGAAGCAGTCTTGAGGGGAGAATGAGAAGGGGAGAAGGAAGCAGAAAGAGTCCACGGATAAACTGCAATTTTGCCTCTAGTCTCACTATCTATTTAAGTTTTAGACTAATGATTTTCCTAGGGATGATTTTGCCCCCAAGGGGACATTTGGCAATGTCTGAAGACATTTTTAGTTTTCCTATCTTAGTAGGGGTGTGGTGGTGGTGCCACCTAGTTGGCAGAGGCAGGAGTTACTGCTAAATATCTACAGTGCAAAGATAGCCCCTCACAGCAAAGAATTATCTTGTCCAATATGTCAATAGTGTTGCTATTAAGAAAGGTACAGACATTTCTCAAACAGTTTACATGTATAACCAAATTTCCAGGCCAATAAAACATGTACACGGAGATTGCTGCCCCTACTGATTAGCTTACAGCAGACAGGAAGTCATATATCACAGCTAATAAAGTTTTTGTTCTTCTTTTAAGTATACCACATCATGAGGCTGGTGATAGAGATTTCTCATGGCAGGTAAAGCCTCCTCTGCCAGCCTACCCAAAACATTATAGTTGGTAAACATCAACTTAAGAGATGTTGCATGTTGAATCCCTAATAATACCAGGGCTCTTAATTTTCTCTGTAAATTTAATTTCAAATTTAACTCCAGCACTGAAGACAACTGTCTTGCTGGGTATGACACTAACATTTCGGACAGATCATGTAGAAAAGATAGAAAGTAAACCACAGGGCAAAGATCCTTTTTTTTTTTTTTTTTCCCCTGAAGGAAAAAGACCCAAAGTTGAACCTTGAGCTACTAGACATCTGAAAAGAAAAAGAAAATCACCAAAATAAGTATGGAAGCCATGCTGTATTTCTGTTATAATGAGAGAGGTAGCAAAGAATCTAAATTTTTGACAGAAAACTGAGCAAGCTCAATAACACTGGTGCTGAATGAGAGATCCCCTGGAAGATATAGACAACTATGTAAAGGTGTACGTGAGCTTTGTCTTCCTAGGGAAGTGATATTACCAATGTTGAATTATCAGTTTAATTCAAATTACCGGGCTTTATCTACAATTCATAGATATACTGGTGCCAAGTTCACCCTCTCTAAGAAGCAGTGAAATACATTTTATTCTGTTATATAATTTGACCTTGTTCTGTGTATGTAGCAATTGCCTAAGCCTTCTAAATGCTTGTCATTTTAAGGATATTTGTGACTTTTTCAAAGCAACTCAAATACTCCTTAATAGACATAGTAAGTTTGGTACATTCACCTACAGTTTCTATTCAGACCATCACAGAAGCCCATGTACAAGGTTGAACATTGAGACCCAACGTAGAAACATACTTTGTCCAAAGTTATAGAGCTGAAGCCAGAACTGAATCCTGTTTAATTCTTACCCCAGGGCGCTATCTACTATACCAGTATAGAGAGGTCATGGGTACAGAAGGAAGTCAGTTAAGAAAATGAGCAGGAGGCCAGGCATGGTAACTCACGCCTGTAATCCCAGCACTTTGGAGGCTGAGGCAGGCTGATCACGAGATCAGGAGATCGAGACTATCCTGGCCAACATGGTGAAACCCTGTCTCTATTAAAAAAAAAAAATACAAAATATTAGCCAGGCATGGTGGTGCGTGCCTATAGTCCCAGCTACTAGGGATGCTGAGGCAGGAGAATCACTTGAACCAGGAGTTGGAGGTTGCAGTGAGCCGAGATAGTGCCACTGCACTCCAACCTAGGTGACAGAGTGAGACTCTGTCTCAAAAAAAAAAAAAGAAAAGAAAAAAAAAAGAAAAAGAAAATGAGCAGGAAAAAAAATATTTGGGACTCTAATTCTAACTTTCTTGTGTTCTGTAAAAAGTAAAATTTGAATAAAATGTTTTATATTCAGGTGTCTAGTATAAGCATCCTGTTTATATTCAAATTCCTAAAATAAATTTGTTTAGAATTCTGGTATTTTGTGATATGTCTAAAAAAAAAAGAAGAAATATCTCAAATAAAAAAAAAAAGAAGAAATATCTCAAATGAAAGAAAGCCAGGATATGAGAAAAAATGAAATGGACATATTTTTTCAAAAGACTTTAAATTTATTTCTCCAGAAACTTGCTGGCCATACACAAGATGGAGAAGAAATAAGCTGCCCATCTTTGTTGTATTGAAGACTTACATGGATTTAAGAATCACACTTAAAATGAAAATGGAAATTGCAATATTTTTTCCTTAAGCTCAACTCTTCCTACATCAAAATCTTTGTTAAATCAGTAACATTTGCAATGTTTAGTCCCTGGTGAGAAGATCATTGTGTAAACTGGCAAACACAAACTCATTCTCAACATTCTTTCTGGAATTAGAGAGGTCATACGTGTGCAACCTTGAGTTTCCATGGTTGCTTCTCCCATGTGCTGGTATTTTGTTGGTGTCTCCATGTGAAGAGACTTGAAGAACCGTGAAACTAGGAAAAAATCAGGGACCTCACCCAAACACTAATTTGTGTTTTTGTACAGTTTCTGCGAGTGAATTTCTGAATAAACCTCAGGGAAAATGTGGACATCTTGAACATTAGCAATACTGATTGGGCTACATCCAGCTTGTTATTCAGATCCTCTGCCCATCCCTATTTTGAGTCCATAATAATGATGTTATTTTTTATATCCTAAGAATGCCTGTTTAGGGAAAGCTGAAGAGAATATTGCCTAAGAAGATAAGTAATTTTTTTTTTTGTTTCTTGCTAATAAGCTCAGGAACAGCAAACATAGAAAAGAAAAATAGTTCTTTGAAAAAAAATAGAAACGCCATAGAAATACAAAATTAGTCCAATCTTGCTTTCATAGCTTGAAAAGCAACTATTATAAATGAATTTAAGGGTTCTGTTGACCTATATGATCATAAATTTTTAAGAATTTATTTCATATTTGTTTGACTAAATGGTCTTTGAATTAAACAGCCATTTTGGCTTCATGACAAAAGAATGGTTGAGTTACACTAAGGACTGGAGCATTAGCATGCCTCATTGTGCTAAGATGTCATTTGTTCACAGGGAGCTCGAGTTCTGCCTATTAATGGGGTCAAAATGATATTTCAGGGTAATCATTTCCATGTAAAAGTTAATTCATTTAGTTCATGACTTAATGTTTCTGTTTATGTATAGTAAAAAATGCATGATGAGATTTTTAGAGATGAAAACGATAAAATAGAAGTTATTAAAGCTAGAAGTTTTATTCATTTTTTAATCCAGTATTTTCCTTTTCTACAAACTGTTTTCTTTTTCATTATTTTTCTCTTTCTAGAATATTTTAATTCTAAAATATTTTCATAGTCAGATTTCCTGGGCCAGTCACTTGGCTGAGGGATGAGAGAGTCTGGAAGGCAGAAGGACTCAGCTTGGGGTGCCATTGCTGCTGTCTTGATAATTCCAGAAAGTTACATTCAGACAAGACAGCTGGACTGGGCTGGGCTGGAGGCACAGTGATTTCCAATCTCACCTCTTAGACATTTCAGGGGAAGACCAAGACAATGTGAGTGGGGTCCAGGCTCCTCATCCCAGCTCCAGTTCAACCAAGGACATTCAACCATTGTCAGCTTTGAGAACTAGACTGTCATATGTGATATTTTATTTAAAAAAGGAGTTAAGATATTAATTAAAATTCAAAAAATTCTTCATTTCTCTGAAAAATAAACTGAGATCCAGAGTGTTTAGGTGTCTTTTCCATGGTTACTCACAGTGCTGTAAAAAGAATCCCAATATCCTCGAAGGACAGAAGCCTAAATTGCAATTTCAATTCAGTCAGTGAACATTTCATGCCTAGATTAATACACATGCTGTAACTTTTATGAGTAAAGATGAAATGAATAATGAAATGCTGTCCACCTTGACACCTTAAAAGATACACTGAATAATGTGGGCTTGGTTCTGACCTCCTAAAATGCCTGCCTTGTATTTTCTCACAGCCTAAAACTTTTCAAAGACAGATGCCTCTTGTTTTTTTTCTTTGATATTGAACATATTATTGTAACTAAATAACTGATAATATAAATATTTTACAAATTGATATTCACCTATAAAATTTGGAATAAGCAAATAAAAGGTTTTTAAATATTAGGAAAGACTTATTACTAGTGTTATTAGTTACTAGAGTTCTAGATACTAGAGTTCTCGTTACATCTTGAAAATAACTGAATCATCAAAGTAATAAGTTTTATAATATAAAGTTTCATTCTTTCTATATAATTTCAATTATCTTTTATAGCTCATTAATATTCACTTAATTTCTTCTACTTAAGGATAAATTATTCATGCTGGTTTCTTTTTCAATGTGTAAGGGTTTGGAAAGTAGAGACCTTAAGTGTTTTTTTTTAAAGGATGTATTGGTTTATTATTTTATTAATGTATGGAAGCTTAAATTCAGAAGCCATGTGACTCTTTTGGAAGTCAATAATACAATACACACATACCAACTATTACTTTATTGTAAAAATATTTATCTTCCAAAAAGTACATGATAATGTGCCTTACATGTATTCAATACTGGTTTATAAGCTTTTTTTTTCATTTGGTCAATAAATGATTAAGAGCATTTTAAGGTTAATGATCTCATGATGTGATCAATCATTCTAAGTTATAATCTGCCACCAGGGCTTCTCATTTTGCTGAAAGCAAATGATTTCTTGATAATGATCACAAGAAGCACATCTGTATGCTGGCTGAAAAGTTAATTAAAATGTGATTCCATCTGGTGGTCCAGTTGGGAATGTCACTCTTCGATTGAATCTACATTGAGCGGAAATGAACTTTGCATAATCAAAGGATATAATGCAGTGGGGGACGTGGAGATGTAAGTTATTGTGGCACATGTTAATTTTTTTTTCTTCTTTTTTAAAAGACTTTTTAAAAAATTTTATAAAAGCTAGAAGCCTGGGAATACAGAATTTCCTTATGATTTTTTTCAGTATGGGAACATTTTCCTTTATGTGCATTTCATCTAACTGACATTTATTCCTATTTTCTCTCTTCACTTTTGGTAGGGTTGATAAAGCTGATGAGCACACAAACGTTCTTTGAAAGCTGCTGACTTCAATCACTCATTTTGTTCTGATATCATGTGTTTTAGGTTTCTATTAGTGTTAAAAAATGTACAAGTAACTTGGTGCATCAAAACAACACAGGCTTATTATCCTACAGTTCTGGAGGTGGAAGGTCTGAAATGTGTCTCACTGGCTAAAATCCAGGTATCTGCAAGATTGTGTTTCTTCAAAAGGCTGTAAGGGGGAATCAGTTTCCTTTCCTATTCCAGCTTCAGGAGACTGCCCGTATTCTTTGGCCTGTGTTTCCCTTCCATCTTCACAGCCAGCAGCCAGCATGGCTGATCTGCTCCTTCTTGTGATGCTCTCTCTGTTTCTGACTCTTCTGCTTTCCTCTTCTCATTTAAGGACCCCGGCAATCACAGTGAGCCCATCCAGATTATCCATAACAATCTCCTTATTTTAAAATCAGCTGATTAGTCATCTTAATTCCTTTTGCGATTTTAATTCTCTATTGTCATAAGATAACACAGTCACAAGTTTTACGGATGAGGATGCAGGCATCTTTGAGGGCCATTATTCTGTCTTTCACACATAACTAGCTTATTCTATTCCTTATACCTGAGTAGAAAGTGATACCTTTACTTTCTTCTTGAAGTAATTGAAAGAGTTTTTCCTTTTTGGTTTGGCTAATGTTTACCAGTTTGCACATATGCTGACAATATTTTCTAGTCATAGATTGATAATACAACAAGAGTTTTCCCTAAGGGATGCAGAACTGTAGATACAATTTGCATTAAAAGGCAATTCCCTTTGGTATCATTATAATGTACAATTGAGTACATATAAATTTCCATTTCTTTGCATGAAAAAGCAGTATTTTTTTTAAACTAACTCAGAAATTCCCTGTGCTCTTATTTTATAGTGTACCTACCTTTTTTTTATTTTTTATTTTTTTTTAATTGAGACAAAGTCTCGCTCTTTCGCCCAGGCTGGAGTGCAGGGGCGCAATCTTGGCTCACTGCAAGCTCCGCCTCCCGGGTTCACACCATTCTCCTGCCTCAGCTTCCTGAGTAGCTGGGACTACAGGCGCCGGCCACCACACCCGGCTAATTTTTTGTATTTTTAGTAGAGACGGGGTTTCACCTTGTTGGCCAGGATGGTCTCGATCTCCTGACCTCCTGATCCGCCCGCCTCGGCCTCCCAAAGTGCTGGGATTACAGGGGTGAGCCACCGCGCCCGGCAGTGTACCTGCTTTTTTAAACTTCTCATTTACTTATTATGGGTTGGCTAATGTTTCATCTTATAAATTTACTCTCCTCATTTTTCTATTTAAAGTGAAAGCTGTTTTTCAACTGTTAAACATATTTCTGCCTAACTTAAATGGGTATGAAGTTACATTTTGCTTGTTGAGATTGTAACATCACGATTATTGGCCCAACTCCAAGTTCCAGACTTCACGGAAAACGTTTAACAAAGTGAGTGAAGACTTCTGCAAATAAGAATATACCCAATGAGATAAACATAAAATAAACTCTTAGAATAGTGACAATGAAAGTAAAATATTACTTGTACTTGTGGGACAGTTATTTCAAAATGAGAAAAATATAAGAATTTCTAGTGCTGATGTTTATCAGTCATATTGTAATCATATAAGAACTGCTAGAATATATACTTGTATATGAAGAGATTTGTTATATAGATTTGATGTTATACAATTGTGAGAGATGGTTAAGCGGTTTCTGTTGTCTTTCTTCAAGCTTTGGTGGAACTTAAAGTCTGCAGGGCAGAAAGTAGAGAAGGGAAGATGGATATAAAATAGTAGAGAGCAAGGATGAGCTCCCAAGCATGAGTTTGAGCCCACGAGAACAGATCACAACCCATACCATCTCTTGCTGTCTGTGACCTTGAAGGCATTGGTGTCCTGTAGAAGCTGAGATCCATTGTCCTTGAGCCTAGGAGTCATAGAAGCTGAAGGAGGATACTTGAATATTAAGTGGAAGAAGAAGTTGTAAGTCTGGATGAAGCCTCACTCCAATGAGATCAGTCAGCAAGTAATTGCCAGAATGTATGAATGATAGAATAGTTACTGCTTCACTGCTGCCCTTCATGAGCCCCACAGTAATCTTCCTTGTTGCCCACCCTAACTGGAAACACACAGCGAAGGGAATTCTGGGAAATGTTCTTCAGCCTAGCCAACTTGACACACTACAAAGTCACCACATGGTATGAGAACATTTATGATCTAATAAAATATTTCTCTCCAGTGACTCTCCAACCATCAAATACAACACATCATCTTGCTCTCCTCCTTTCCCTTCTTCACATTCGATTTGAGAATTGAATGCATTTGTTTACTGAAATAGAAGTCACATAACTTTTTTCTTTGAGATAAAAAACAATAACAGATAAAGCCTTTATGTCTCTCATTTTTATTTCTCAATATATTGTCAGATGTCATCAGCCTTTTCAGGCCAAATAGTATTTTATTTTATTTAAGCAATGGAAAATAAAGCAGTAGGATAGGAATTAAGCACCCTCTTTTATAGAAATACTGTGCTCTTAACTAACTAAATGAGCTAGAATATTGAAGTGATTCTCTGTATAATTCCAGGTTTCTTTGTTTTTTAAATAAAGTCTCTCTTCTTTAAATTGTATTTCTCAAAACAGGGTTTCTTACTTTAAATTATTCACATATTTCAATTTATTCATTATTTTATTTCCCATTTGTATGTGTGATAGGCACGATTAATGCACAGGCATTTTATGAAATCAACTTTCATTATATTGGTTCTAACAATTGGTGAAGTGTTACTTATATTTTGGTTTAGGAAACAGGCAAAAATCATTATAAATATGTCTATACAGAAACAAGAGAAAAATGCAACAATTACCTTGAACATGTATAAAGAAAAATTATCTGTTTTTAGTTGGATATTTAAGGCAAAAATTGCATTACTTGTGCTACTTTTCCCCAAGAAATTGTCCTGATTGTCCAAATTCCTTTATGTACACAAAGAGTTATGTATTTTGAAGTAAATCTAACTGTAAATAAAAGATTTTTATATTCCACAATTTTTTAGAAATTGCATCTTTAGTATCATTTCTTTGACCATTGTAAACAATGTTATAATGACTTAAAATTATACAAATAGCACACTTACCTTAATTAGTAATAAAAAATGTACATAATGTATCTATATGATGCATTTGCTGAACATATGAAATCTTGGTACGCTGTTTGACTGTTTTAAAGTTAAGTTTCTTACTGTATACTTCCCTGATGGTTATTATGAATATGATAATAGGAGTAGGGATATAATAAGAACATAAATGGCCATTTTGAAAGCTTATACTAGTTTTCTGTTCATTATGTGTATCTTCCCACTGCACATAACAAGCCTCTAATTATATTGAAATGTTCAGAGGACAATATAAACCACAGAGGCAAAATACAAGTGCTGTGTTCATGTCATTGGAATCCTCAGTGTGCTTATAGCATTCTGAGCACAGTTTTACCATTTACTTTTTATACGTGTAGTAAAAGAGAAACCTTAAATGAGGACACTTTACAGTTCCTATTTCACTATAAATCAGTCAAGATGCAATTATTTTCTGGGATCTGAACCACAGATCTTTACAGTTCATTCTATCCTTAATGAAATCTAAGAACAGATATCAAGGAGGGGTCCTAGCAAATCCCCTGGGGAGGTAAACGTGATCATGACCTGCTCTGTCCTTACTTCTATACCTATTCGGATGTCATTCTCATTCATTGAGCAGGAACATGCTTATTCTCAGGGCTAGGACAGTCTTGTCTTGTCCAAGGATTGAATTAACCCTCCCCTGATTTAATGTTGATTAATTTTATTTACCAAGGTTTGCCCAAACTCAGTTTCTCTGGAGCATTGATTTTTAATCTGTAGACTGAAAAACTTCTTGAAATCTCATGCAAAATTGTCTGTTATATGCAGACACTCATTTTTATACTCATTTTTCCCAGAAGTATCCAAGACTTTATACGTTTTTAACTGGGACTATGACAAACAAAAATGTAAGAATTACTGCTTTAGAGGGGTTTCTGAATGACTTTCCCCCCTTATGAACTTCTAAGAAAACCCCAAACAGTTAAAAAGAGAAATATTTCAGCACACGCTGCATATCATTTGATAGTAGTATCTTGTTTGGAAATGTTATGTACTGTATAGCAACGAAGTCTGTGGTAGTAAGAACTCTGATAGCTCTGCTTTCAAATTAATGGGTCATACTGTCATGTTGGCAGTAAATTATTTAGTCCCAAATGTCACTTATTCTATTCTAGTGTTTATTAAGTAAATAGGTAAATTAAATCAAAGAAACAACATTAAAATCTCTTTGTAAATTTTTTTTTTTTTTGATGATACAACTACAAGGCTAAATGTATCAGTCACAAAACACCCATTTTCCCATATTTTTTGAGATTTCTTATTTTAAATTTTTCTTGTAGAACTAAATACCATTCCAATTCTACACCACTGCAGGCAGCTAAAATAAAAAATGTAAACCTTCTATTTTGCCACAACGTCTAGACTAAATTACCTTCTTCTATTCATCTGTGCCTAAGTCAACTTACTGAATGATATATTCATTGAGGGTTTAGTAGGCCTAGGCATTATTCCAGCGTCTTGGATTCAATGAGACTTAGGAAGAAAAAGGACCAGGTCTTAGTAACTTACAAATTGTGAAGAATGAAGGAAAAAGAGGAAAGTAGTATGACCTCAACACTTCTTTTGTAGATAACTAGTAGACAGAAGAACAACTTAATAAGATAAATAATATGAAAAAAATATGTAAGGGTAAGAAAGTATATCCAGAAGCTTGTTGGAGTATTTTCAGTGGCTAAAATGTCTCTTTCTTTGCATGAAAAACTGACATTATCTAGCACAGAGGAAAAATGTGTAAGGTTGCTAGATTTGCTAATTCTTTGGAGAAATAGTGACATACATGCACATCAAAGAACATGATAAAAATAAATAGACAGTTTTTATGTTAAGAAAATTTGTCTTTGTGATGAAAATTATTCACCCACTGGGATTAGAGAATTTTAAAGAAATATCCTTGTCTGAATATTATGTGGCTTCAAGGTTTCAAGTTTCCTGGTAATGACTGCAGTGACCATGTAAATGCATTAATAGAAAACCCAAGAGGGATGATAAGGTTAATTCTACTAGACATAAAGGTGAGTCAGCAAGGGAGTATGACTAGTTTCAACCATTTCCCACTTCTGTTATTGAGGGTTGTCACTATGATACCAAAACCTGAGACCAGTGGCATGCTGGAGCTAGCTTCTATCATTTCATGAGAGCCAATTGTTAAACCTTGAATATTGTGACCAGTTGTTTGTTAAACACAGCCAATACTCAGAATTCATATGATATAAACTTATAATATATTATATGGAAACAAAATAAATATTCAAGCTCATTACTTAATTATTTAGTACATTTTAATGTTATCTGAGCTCTTGGGGTTTTTTCATGTTTATTGTACCTGCATGGTGGAAATATTATAAATCAGTGTGCATCCTTACCAAATCTGCATCTAAAGAGGTTACATGGGTTCCCTAATGTCAGTCAAAGTGAGAGTCTTTACACCACTGAAATTGGCAAATTCTACAAATTTAGGCTTGGTTTATTGTTTCATTGATTGTTAGAATTAAGATAGCAGAGAAAATATTGATAATGAAGATTAAACTTAAAAGCGTGAAGCTGTATTTGATGTATAGTCATTATATTATAAATACCATAAAAATTGAAAATATAGTCTTCTGATATTCAAAGAGTATTATCAATTTACGAAAGAAAACACTCATCACTGACTACCGATGACCAAATAACATTCCAGTGTACATTTTCAGTGACTCACATTCATCTTACTGTTAACTAAACAAAACCGCCTATCATTACAACACTAATCTGTCAAGTGTAGCCATAGGCTAATTACAGCTATGTTACATAAATTAAAGCATTCTGTGAAAATTAATGATACAAAATTTACCATAAACATATTTTGTTAGTATTTATAAATTGTGTGCTATACATTCTTGACATCAGTAGTTTATAAATAAATATATAGAGAAATATGTATGCAGACCTTATTTTTTCAGTAAGCACCTGTTAAACACCACTGCCTCAGACATGGAACCAATAGTTTACCACTTTCATGGTGTCCAAGTGTGACATTTTGGGGCTAGCTGACTGTATCCTGAAATAATATATTTATGGAATATTTCCCAGCTCTTCATCTTAAACTGATATACCGGATCATTTTATATATATATAATATATAATTTAGGCATTTTATTTGCTTCTAAAATATCAGTTTAAGATATATGTAATTTATATAATACATATTTAATACAATATAATATAGATGACATTTCATTTGCTTCCAATATATCGGTTTGAGATATTGCTTCCAATATGGCGGTTTGAGATATATTGGAAGCAAACGAAATGTTTAATTAAAACCGAGAATGTGATATTTTTATTTTTGTTTTTATTTTTTAAGACGGAGTCTTGCTCTTTCACCCAGGCTAGAAAGCAGGGGCGCCATCTTGACTCATGAAACATCTGCCTCCTGGCTCAAGTGGTTCTCCTGCCTTAGCCTCACGAATAGCTGGGCTACAGGCGCCGCCACCACGCCTGGCTAATTCTTTTGCATTTTTAGTAGAGATGGAGTTTCACCATGGTGGGCAGGCTGGTCTCAAACTCCTGGCCTCAAGTGATCCGCCTGTCTCAGCTTCTCAAAGTGCTGGAATTACGGGCGTGAGCCACTGTGACTAGCCCAAAATGATATTGTTTATATGCCTTTTTACTGATTTTGTTTGTTCCATTGTGTTGTATCAAGTTTTCTCATGTCTAATTTACTTTTAAGAGAGGAGGCTAGAAGACATACTTTGTATTTATATAGCATTTCAATTTTCATGTATTTCCACATACCATCTCATTGATTCACATAAAGTTTGTGAATAGATAGCAAAGACATTCTTAGAGACACAGACACAAGTATTATTAATTATTAGTCATAACTAAAAGTATTATTATTTCAGAGGATTTTGGGTCTTGCAGAAATGGTGTTTGCTCAATATTGCACAGCTATTCCCTGAGAACTGAACTTAGGTCTTTCAGTGGACCTACTATTAAAGACAGCCACTACCTCTTCAAATCAATTCTCCTGTATTTTGTAACTGCTGACTGTATACTTAAAGACTTTTTTTTTGTTAACTCTCCCAGGTAAGAGAAATACAATGGAGTAAAATGGAAAATAACAAATGACAGTGCTGAAGGGAAATCTGCAGTGTATTTCAGTGAAGAATTTTTTTCCCTCCTCTGTGTTCTGAATCCTGAATGACAGGTTTAAGATTGCTTTTTGCCTTAATTTATATTGTGAGTTTCTTTCTATGATTATCAATGAATTCTCACATGAGTATGCAAGCATAATAAGAGTCAAACTCCAGCAATTTCCTGACAAGTTATAAAATAATAAAATACTCCTAAATGGTATATCACAGAAGATGATATTTTTACACCAGAGGTGTGGTGACACCTATAAATCATCTCAGCGTTTCTTTTAAAATTTCTATTCTCGCTGGCAGAAACTGAAGGAAAAATGAATAGGGTAAGTGTCATCCAGAGCAAACCAATATAACGTTGGGGGAAAGTAAAAGATCCAGAAGTCCTATAACGCTTATGTAAATTAGAGAAGAGAATGCTTCACTCCCTCAATTCTCCTCTCATATTTACCTTTCACCTACATTTCTAAAGGTCTGAGAACTTAGCACATAATATTAAAAATAAAATATAAAGGCTGAATATGGCTTTGGGAGAAATATCTTTATTCAAATATACAGCCTTAGTACAGGTCCAATATATTTGCTCAGACTCCGTTCTACTCTCTAGGCTGACAATAATGTTCCATTGGCAGGCACGCTATGACATAATGTGGCTGCAGATAAAAATGCCTCTTTCACAAGTAAGGGAGGAGTTTGTTTTCCTTGCAGGTTAATAGATAATAACCCTTCAATCAATCACAGAAAACACAACAGAAAATAAACTACACACCTGATTACAGGAAATTTCCTCAAAGAGACAAACATTTGCTTCATTTTGTAGAGCTAGTGTGTTATTTATCTTTTGATAACCAAAAGACATCCTTTGGTATTACAGAACATTTCCAAGCCATAATTTTATAAAATATCAGAGCTTTCTTTAATCATTTTGCATCTACTGTAAAAATGTTGCAACTTTTACTCATATGTAAAAAATAGTTTCCTCAGATTTTTAAACATTATAGAACTCCAGTCAATACATATATTGTTAATATTGGTGGTAAAAATAATAATTACTATAGACCAAGCATTAGGACATTTTTTTTCAACATTTCATTTAAGTCCCATAAAAATCTTCAGTGTACATGCTGCTGTCTTTTTTTCAGATAAGGATATGGCGATGTAAAACAAATAAATTTCTTATCCAAGGATATAAAGCCTGTAGGTGTTAGAGATCTGCCTGACTCTACAGTCTTTTTAGAGATTTCACTCATTCCCATGGGATGAAAAGGCAATCCAGACAGAAAAACTTCTTTTTATTTTTTAATAACCTGTGAAAATCTGATTAATTTGGTTTCTGCCTAGTTATCAATACGTAACACACATTGTACTGACTTCAAAACCAAAATTGCCCTTTTTTTTTTTTTTTTTTTTGAGACGGAGTCTCACTCTGTCACTCAGGCTGGAGTGCAGTGGTGTGATCTCAGCTCACTGCACGCTCCGCCTCCCGTGTTCACGCCGTTCTCCTGTCTCAGCCTCCCGAGTAGCTGGGATACAGGTGCCCGCCACCATACCCGGCTAATTTTTTGTATTTTTAGTAGAGACGGGGTTTCACCGTGTTAGCCAGGATGTTCTCGATCTCCTGACCTCGTGATCCGCCCGCCTCGGCCTCCCAAAGTGCTGGGATTACAGGCGTGAGCCACCGTGCCCAGCCAATGTTGCCATTTTTGACCCTCAGAGACACCAAAGTTGATGCTGGCTTTTTCCGCCTTATGTTCTGATTTATCCTCATCTGTAGATTGAGAGATTTTATTTTTTCCCTCAAGTTAACTTTATAAAATTTGCTTTACTTTTTTAATTTTGTACTCCTATCCTTTAAAACAGCCTTTTCTTTAAAATAAAAAAAGAAAATTTAAATAGCTTAATTTTCTGCACATTTGTAATCTTTTTTAAACTTACAAATGTTACCACCAATGACTCTAGCTGTACATTGCTATCATTCAAATTTATCAAGTAAGAAGTTTAGGTTTTTTACCTGTTTGGTTTAAAGTTTCAGCTTGAGGGTCTCTGTAAAGAGATGGCCAAGTTTATTTAGAAAGAATGCATTTATATATATATATATATATATCTTTTTCTTTGAAATGGCTTAAAATGACCTGCCATCTTTATTAAAAGGTTTAAGAAATTTTTAAAAATTGAATTTTGAGGTTTGATTTCTTCAGTACGTCCAAACTGAATTAAATGTTCTCTAAATTGTCTAGGAGCTTGCGCAATCTATGATAATTCTGCCTTGAAGCATTTAGCTTTCAATTTAACTTCTCCTCCCCAGTTGGAGATCCTCACTCTGATTTTTCAACTGACACATATTCTCAGATTAAAAAGAAATCAGAATTGTCATTATAAAGGGTTTACTTCCTCTCGTTGAAAAGAACACTAACAAACAACTTCAGTGAGTTATAGACAGAAACATTAATACTTTAAGTTGCCTTATTACAAAGTTATGAGCATATTAAAAATAGAAGTTAAATTAGTTAGAAGGACAGGTACTTTTACTCCCATTTTGGAATGGGGAGAAAGAAAAAAAGTTCTGTCAAAAATGAAGATTATTCAGTTGCCCTGAATGAAAAGTCATGAACAAAAAATTTGAAATATTTTATTAAAATCATGCTACAGCAGTTTCTTATTTTTTTCTTAGGAAATGAATACGTAATTATTGTTTTACAAGAGCTTGAATATATTTCAAAGACCGAATGAGTCATCTACAATACTGTGCTTATTAGAAATTTATTGAGTGTAACCTTTTGCACTTTGTAATATGTTTCTGAAAGCTAATCTCTCTGTAAGACCAAATTGAATCTCAATTTTTGGTTTGAGTTCTGGCAGATAGGTAGCAAAGTAAGAACTCTAAGTCAATAGTCATTCAACATAGGAGAAAAGGATTAAATTTCCTACACTTTCTCTTTAAGCCAGTAGCTCTTGAATTGATATTTAACCATTATATGTCAAATATGTGGACTTTTTGGTGGCTACAATAATGCTGAAAATATTTAATATGAATCTCTTAAAATGTATACCATGTGAATAAGTCCAGCTAATAATAAGGCCTGCTATTCCTTAGTTAGCAAAAGACTTGCAGAGAGAGGTCTCTGCTGTGCTTTTTAAAAAGCAGACCTAAATATTGTAATAAGTGACTTATAACTATAAATTTCTGTTACCTATATATTAGTATAAACAGGCAAACACATTTCTGATATAGACATGCCTATATGCCTGCAAAAGATTAAGAAAAACAATTATTTTAGTAGAAATAATTTACCAAACAGGGTTGTAATAGTTCTGTTAAATTTGGCCAGAACACTGCTCATTCATTTTCATGGTAATCACTTAGTTATATGTATGTAAGTGACAGACAATATATTAGTTATCTCTTAGATTAGAAGAAGTAATATGACAGATACTAGAAAATTGAATGTTTTCCATGGGTCTAGCCCTGAGCTAAGCATTTTACATATATTAACGTATTTAATCTTAACAAGAAATCTATAAGGTAGGTTCACACAGTTTTGCGAATGAAGAAATTAAGATTTAGAGAATTCAAGGTACCACACAGCTAGAATCAAATCCATGTCTGTCCCATTCTAAAGACCATGTTGTCACATCATTGTGTGATATTGCCACCTTGAATAAAAGCTACGTGACAACTATGAAAGTGAATCAACAGTGTTCTAGCCAACTTTAACAGAACTACTTTAACCTTGTTCAGTAAATCATTTCTTTTAGAATGGTCTGTGAATTGGAAATATTAGCAGTAGCTGGGCACAATTAATTACAAATGCGTTATTGCACCATAATCACTTAGAATGGTACATACAATACAAACTGGGTTACCAGCTACTAGAGATCAATTGTCAGGGAGTGAATGTGTATACAGTTGACCCTTGAGCCAGAAAGGTATGAACTTTTGGATACCTTTGTGGATCCACTTATATGTGCATTTTTTCTGCCTCTGCCACCCCTGAGATAGCAAGACTAACCCCCCTTTTCCTTGTTCTCCTCAGCCTACTCAACATGAAGACAATGAGAATAAAGACCTTTATAATGATTCACTTCCATTTAATGAACAGTAGATACATTTTCTCTTCCTTATGATTTCCTTGGTAATATTGGCTTTTCTCTAGCTTATTTTAAGAATATGGTATAAAATAATAATCACATACAAGATAAATGTTAATTGACTATGTTGTCAGTAAGGGTTATGGTCAACAATAGGCTATTGGTAGACAAGTTTTTGGGTAGTCAAAGCTTATACAGAAATTTTTGACTGCATAGGGGCAGCCGTGCCCCAACTTCCACATGGTTCAAGAGTCAAGTGTATATTTAAAATCCTCCCTTAAGTGATTTGAAGCCTAAGCTTGTCTTTAAATGGTCAGATGGAAAAGAAAGGATTGTGTCTAGTAAATAAAATGATTAATTGAAGATACCCACAGATACACACTTGCTTTTTTGCTAGACTGCCTTAAGAATAAACTTCAGTGTAAAATATAAGCTCAAAGGAGAATTAGTACTGCTACATAACATAGAAGCATAGTTGTTAGAATACATTTTCCTTCACTGAACACATACACACACACACACACATACACACAAACACATCCACATGCATTCACATATTAATGATGGGGATTTATACAGACTCTGAGAGAGTTTCAAAATCAGGTCTTTTTTATCTGTCTTACTTGTGGAGAATAAAGAGTGGCATGCTATTCAGCAGATATTTGCTAGTTTAAGAAAAGAACCAATAAACTGGATGGCAAAAAGGTTGAGAGGGGTTGGGAAGAAAAAGTTCTTCAATGCTCATGAGATGAGAAATGTTAAGAAGACAAAAGAAAGTTATTTTTCTTTATAGCTCCTATCAGACAGTTATGATCTTTTAAAATGCAAAAGAAATACTTAGACTTATATGGGCATGAGTGGTAACAAACAGTAAGTTATTGCAAAATTAAAACTTAATTCAGCAGTGATTGAAAAAAAGCTTCACTTAAATAAGATAGGCTCTACTTATATATTTTTAATTAAACAAACTAAATCATGTTATAACTTTTATAGCTTTTTTATGGATGTACATTTATTCCATTATATTTTTATAGAAAAATAGTGACCAAATTTTGTGCTAACATATGTACTTTTAGTTATTCCTTTCCCAATTAAAGCCTAATTAAGTATCCTTGAATTTAAGAGTAGTTGTTTTAAATTAGGAGCCATTTTGTGGTGTCGCCTCTCAGGGGCAGCACTATTGGCATCTAGTGAGCAGAGGCCAGGGGTGCTACTAACATTCTACAGTGTATGGGACACAGCTTCCCACAACAAAAAGTTCTTTGGTCCAAAATGTCAATCGTGCTGAGGTTGAGAAAGTGGCTTTCCAGTAACCTAAGATTCTCCTGGGGAGCTGTTTCAGTCCATTCAGGTTGCTGTATCAAAATACCATCAACTGGTAGCTCATAAACAACAAGAATTTCTCATGGTTCTGGAGGCTGGAAGGTGCAAGATTGGTGTCTGATGAGCGCCTACTCCCTAATTCACACACGACACCATCTTTTTGCTGTATCTTCACACAGTAGAAAGACAAATGAGCTCCCTTGGGCCTTTTCTGTAAGGGTGCTGCTGATATTATTTACCAGGGTTCTTCTCTCATGGCCTAATCACCTCCCAAAAGGCCCCGTGTTCTAATATCATCACCTTGGGAGATAGGATTTCAGCATATGAATTTTAGGAAGACACACACATTTAGATCATGCAAGAGCTTATTAAAAATACATGTTTCTGAGCACTGCTCCAGCCATTCTGATCTCAAGGGTAGAGGTGGAATTCAGGAATCAGTACCCAGTTTATTTTTTTCCTCAGGTTACGTTTTCCCCCTTTCAGGTTCTATTTTGAGAAACATCAAACAAAGTACTCAGATACTTCAATCAAAGTTAACTCATTACCAATTGATGATCGCTATCTAACATAAAAATGGTGACTAAAAGGAGTTACCCATTTCAATAGGGCTAGTTATGCAAATAGAAATTCTAGTTGAATTTCATGAATTATAAATGTAGTTACAAATGTAGCTTTAGATCAGGAGCAGAGGCATCACCTGGGAGTTTGTTAGAATCTCAGGCTCCAATTCAGACCTGCAGACTCACAATCTGCATATTCACAACATCTCTGGCTATTTTACGATTGTACAGCTTTAAATGAAATAAAGTATCTAAGTATAGTACCCAGCATATTCAATTCCTATAAGAAGTGGTGGTGATTATCATTAGTAATAATGGTAATGATGACAATATAAATAGAGCAATAAGGAAAGGCTGAAGATAGGGAATAATGTAATGAAAAGATTCCTTAGAAAAGATAAGAAGGAACCCAGGGTATATTAGTTTTCTATTTCTGTGTAATAAATTGCCACAAACTTAACAGCCTCAAACGCCAATTTATTAAGTCACTGTTGTGTAGGCATGACTGGGTTTCTGCCCAGGACATGACCAGGATGAAACAAGATGTCAGCTAGCTTGTCTGGAGGCTCTGGGGAAAAATCCACTGCCCATCTAATTCTTCATGCAGGCAGAATTCAGTCCCTTGTGGTTGCAGAACTAAGATTCCAGTTCCTAGACTGTTGTCAGCAGGGGCTCACTCTCAGCTTCTACCCACAATCCTTGCCATGTAGCACCCTCCATCTTCAAGTCAGCAATAGTTCATTGAATCCTTCTCATGCTTTAGATCTTAGTCTTTCCTGTCTGCACTAGCCAAAGAAAAGCCCCAGTTTAAAGGGGCTCATTTGATTAGGCTAGGGCATTCAAATAATCTCCTTTTCTTTTAAAATCAATTGTTCCATACTATCAACTCACCAAGAAAGCAAAACATTTACATCTCTTGGGATTATGTGGAGGAGGGGCAGGAAATCTTGGAGAGCATCTTAAAATTCTGCCTGCCACACACTGCCACTGAACTGATGAGCCTCAATGGAAGGGAAATTCCTGTAGTATAAGAAAGGAGAAGGAGGTGGGGATATGTGCTGGTCAATTTATAAATCTGGCTGTGGAGGATTTTATTTGTCAAGTAAGTGTTTAGTTTGCTGAAAATGAATGGAAAGTACCTGTCTCAAAGTTTGAAGGCGAGTAAAACAGTTTTGAAACACTTGCTAGAGGCAATGGGGGAGAGAGTTTCACAGAAAAAAATGAAAGGACTGTTGCTGGAAAGTGCAGAGTCCAGCAGGAGACAGGCTGCACCTCAGAAGAGCATAGGTGTGTTATACAAGGTGGAGCAGTCACAGATTGGAAGTTACCTGACAGAAATGGGGAGAGGAGGAAGGGGCAGGCCCTGCTTTTGAGGCCTATTCAGGAATCGGTCTCCTCCAAAGGGAGCCCGGTTACCACCAGGCTCAGCCCAATACCTGGAAGAGAAATGTGCTAAATTTTTCTTTCTTTTTTACTGTGAAATGAATATGAACTAAAGAGGATCACATATCCTTTGAGCTGCAGGATTTTAAATAGATGGATGGTACCACTGAATTAATTTCTTTCAGGGACTTTCATAAGCCACAGGAAGACAGTTTTATCATCTTCCATGGGCTATAAGGCAAATGCTGTGGTTACCTTGCTAATTGTGAAGACTCTCTTGAGAGATTCTTGATAATGATGCTCCAACAATATAGCACAGAGGGACAGTTATATTATCTTCTCTCACATTTTATTACAGATAAGAGATTGTGAAGTATGAGACTGACAAAAGCAATGGGTGACACCTCATTTTTCACATTCCTCACAGGGACAACAGCCTTGAAGGGATATTCTTTGTCCTTCACACTTTTTACCCTGGTGCACACAGCGTCACGGAAAAGTGAGTGGGAAAGCTCTCTGTCTGGCTCACACCCCTACCTTGCTTCAGAAACTCCATACATTGATGGTATGCTGTTTCAGTCTGGGTTTAGGTTGATGTTCTGCTTTTACTCACTGAATAGTGATTTTAGAAAGTGCCAAACAGATTCTTATTATATAAATGTATTATTAAATCTAATCTAAAAACCTCATGTTTGAGTTAAAAAAAAAAAAGGTGAATTTAAAGTACGAAGGTTTATAACGGTTTTATACACAATGATCTCCTTCTCCCTTAGGTTCAAACTTCTAAGATATTCTTAAGAGTGGTTTTAAGAAATTTCATATAATGTTTTGAATAAAAGGCTATCATTTGAGAATTAATCAGTGAGGAAGACAAAGTTCCTACATATCTGTTTCCCTTAAGATAAGTTCGTAAACATTTTTACAATAAAAATATATATAATGCCATGAATGGTGCCATTCAAGCCAAATAAAACAGGTCTAATCGTCAAAGAAGTTAGAATCATATCTGTTTTTTATGCTTTTTCTTAAATGCAAATTATTTTCAGTTCTGCCTAACTAGCTTAAGAATGCACATACAGCCAGGCGCGGTGGCTCAAGCCTGTAATCCCAGCACTTTGGGAGGCCGAGA
>NW_012118487.1:24006703-24024988 GCF_000951035.1 Colobus angolensis palliatus | reverse complement strand
AAATAAAATAAAAAAAAAGAATGCACATACAATTGTCTCTCTGTAGCTGTAGGGGATCGGTTTCAGGATACTCAGCAGATACTAAAATCCACAGATGCTCAACTTATATAAAATGGCATAGTATTTGCATATAATCTGTGCATATTCTCTTGTATATTTAAATCATCTCCAGATTACTTAAAATATCTAAACAATGGAAGTGCTATGTAAACAATTGTTATACTGAATTGTCTGGGGAATAGTAAAAGAAAAACATTCGTATATATTTTCATCAAATATTTTCAATCCACTGTTGGTAGACGCCACTGGTGTGGAGCCCATGGACACAGAGATCCAGCTGTATAAAGTGTAACGAAGTGATTGTCTTTGGAATGCATCAAAAGTGTCCATAGTCATTTACATGTGATCTCAAGAAAAATAATAGGGAAAGATACAAGTTGATATTGACAAATGCAGATAAAATTATGTTTAGTGCACTCAAGTGTTAGGTGGTTGTTGTTGTTTTTTTTTTTTTCCAGAGTCTCACTCTGTTGCCCAGGCTGGAGTGCAATGGTGTGAGCTCAGCTGACTGCAACCTCTGTCTTCCGGGTTCAAGCTATTCTGCCTCCCAAGTAACTGGGATTATAGGCTTGTGCCAACATGCCCGGCTAATATTTTTCTATTTTTAGTAGAGACGAGGTTTCATCATGTTGGCCAGGCTGGTCTTGAACTCCTGACCTCAAGTGATTCACCCACCTCAGCCTCCCAAAATGCTGGGATTACAGGTGTGAGCGACCATGCCCACTCATGTTAGGCATTTTGATAACTCTTTATTTCATTATCTTAATTTGACATGACAGTTATTATTATCCCTATCTTCTAAAGGAGGAAATTGGGCCTCCAATATGTTGGATTACTTCAGCAGGATCCAGTAGGAGATTTTCAATTTATATTCAAAGGCTGCTTCAAGACTCCCCATAAAGAAAAGTCATGTCATGTCACTTCTCTGTCTAAAAACCTAATGGATTCTCCCCTCTCTCAAAGGCATCCCAAATCATCACTATTTCATTCAAGGTAAGTCTTGAGCTAACTCTTTCTTCAGCTCAACTTTCCCCTGACTCACTCAGGCTAGCCACTCTCAAGCAAACTCTAGCTTGTTTTGTTGCAAAAGCAAGCAAATGGCTTTTGCATTGCTGTTCTCTTCTTACTGAATTATCTTTCCACAGATATCATCTTGCTTTGCTTGCTTACTTCTTTCCTATTTTTACTCATATGCCACTTTATCAGACAGGGTTCTAATCATTCTCCCCTAATATTGTATTATATTTCCTCATAGTATTTATTTACAAATGTTTCTTTACTTGTCATCTGTATGTCTCTCTTTTCTCTCTGCAGGAGAATAGGACTTTTTGCTTGGTACCATGTCCCTTGTGCTTAGAACAAAGCCTGTCAGGTAGTAGTAATTTCAATATTGTTGAGTGAAAATATGAATTCTTAACTTTTTGCTTGGTATCATGTCCCCTGTGCTTAGAACAAAGCTTGTCAGGTAGTAGTTACTTCAATATTGTTGAGTGAATATATGAATTCTTAACGTTTTTATACATGGAGAAAGAATATGCATTGTGTGACTGGGTCCTGATACTCTCAAATTCAGTTCAGGAAGATACAAGAGGAATTTACTGACAAATTCCTGTCAGGGAAGGCCGAATAGAGCAGATATTATTTTCAAGGATGGATTAAAGGGCTTGATTCCCTGATTTTAAGATAATAATAAGGAGGCTAGGAGTAGGGTAAATATTAGGAAAAGTGCTTAGTTTTGGATGAAGAATGTCTCCAAGGAGAAAACAGTGAGCAAACTGATCTGAGTTGAGTGGATAAAAAAAGGGGAAAAAAAGAGCAGACCAGAAATGTGAGGTCATTTAGAGCAGCCAGTGTTGGATGGTCAAGAAGAGGGAGAGGATTTTGTATAGGACCTGAAGTGTTATGAGCATCTACAGGTTATCAAGCTACAGTGACCCAGTGAAAGTGACAGGTGAGACACCTAGCTGGCAATAGTCCTAAAAACTTGATGGCAAGGGTGCAGCTTTAGGTTATGTTTCTGGCATGAAGATTCTGATAGACCAGGGATTTGAAATCCTATGAGGAGAGGGAGAGAAAAATAGAAACTAGCAATTTGTTTAGATCCTACTACATCTCAGATGCTTTCTGAACCCTTGCATACACTGTCTTTAAATTACTACAGATACCCATAAGATGTTATTTGACATCATTATGTAAGTTTTATAAATAAGAAAATTAGAGCTTAGAAAAAATTAAGGAACTCACTTACGGTCAATTAGTTACTAAGCTTCAGGCTTTGTGTTCAAATCCAGACCTGCTACTTTTCAGTATCTGTTCTCTCTCTCTGTCTGTCTGTCTCTCTCTCTCTGCACGTCTCTCTCTTTTTCTCTCTCTGTCTCTTTCTCTCTATATATAAATTTATAAATAATAAATGATATACATATATCATTTAATTTGTTGTTGTAGTTTACATAATTAAAATTTACCAGAGTAACATAATGGTGAAAGAAGAAACTTCATAAAACGTTCATCCAAGATAAAGCACAATTTTTCAATAGTGTTTAGCTTTTACTTTCATTCAAATATGTAGTGCATTTTGCCTTTGGTAATACACTTGGCTGGTCTCATGTTTTGATTGATATATGAGATAGTAATACCTAATTGTTTTCATGTTCTCACTATCCATCCATTGGGGGCTGACTGTTTTTCACACATCTCCGTATCTCCAACACTCAGCACACTGTTTTATACATAGAAGATACTCGAGTTATTTTCTGTGGAAAATAATTAAAATTGTATAAGCAAGACAATATATGAAAGTATCTTGTAAGCATCATCACTGCTGTAGAAATGATTAGTCTTGGCTGGGCGTGGTGGCTCACGCCTGTAATCCCAGCACTATGGGAGGCCGAGGCGGGCGGATCACGAGGTCAGGAGATCGAGATCATCCTGGATAACATGGTGAAACCCCGTCTCTACTAAAAATATAAAAAAATTAGCTGAGCGTGGTGGTGGGCAACTGTAGTCCCCGCTACTCGGGAGGCTGAGGCAGGAGAATAGCGTGAACCCAGGGGGTGGAGCTTGCAGTGAGCTGAGATAGTGCCACTGCACTCCAGTCTGGGCAACAGACTAAGAAAACTAAGAAATGATTAGTCTTGGGTATGGAATTTAGAACACCTAAAAATATTTGATTTGAAATATTCAAATTAACATGTAGATTAAAAAGGTAATTGTGAGAGTATAGAAAAACTTGTGGCATTTTTTTCTAACCTTAAGATACAATGCTTTTGTACTCCCTTTACACATTTTTTTAATCTAACCTGTTTTGCTTTTTAATTCAACTCTTTTGCAAAGAAAATCATTTGTAATTCACATTTAAAGAGAAAAGACATAGACTTTCAATCCACGTGATTCAAGTCCGAAAATGTTTTATGATTATCTGCATCTGGGTCAGGACAGTGTCTTCTCAGAAGTGTTGGTCAATGAATCATGTTTAAGTTGCATGCTAATCTGCATGATGATAAGGTCATGCCTTCTCCAAAGATGAATGGCTCTTTCAAACAGTAGCTCTGCATCTGGGAATTTTCTGAGAATATAAATTCCACAAAAAGCGATTTTGCTAACGATGGACCATTTCACTCATTCTTTTTTTGTGATGAATCGTGTATCCATAAATGTAAGACATAGCATAATGTTACATTTCTATTTTTCTCTCAGATGTCTGCAGTGGAACATTTTAAAGTCCCTTGTGACTTTTGCAGATATTTTGGATTATGCTTCAGGACTTCTATTATAAGGCATTACATGTTAACTGCAAAAAAATTGTATAAAAAATCGTCAATTGATTCTTTACAAAACTAATTTCTTAATAACACAGTGATAATCACTGAAAAAATGAGTTTGGGACCAGCAGATAGACTTTCAGTTTTATCTGGGAATTACATGCTTATTTGTTTTGACAGGTTTGTATTTTCATTTTCTGAAAAAATTTTAGGGGTATAAAGATATCAGGTACAAGAGGCAACCCTACCAAATAAATAATAATACTTTTACTTAATGTTTACCTCCTTCACATTTTGTACTGTTTTTCTGTAAGTTTTATTAAGGTATAATTTACATACAATAAAACTGAGCAATTTGGAACATACAATTTGATGAGTTTTGACAAATGTATACAGTTGACTAATCACCAACACAATAATGATTCAGAATAATTTCTTCATCCAAAAAAGCTCCCTGGGGTTTCTTTGCAGTCAGTCCCCTCCTGACACCCCAAAATTAGTGGCAATTGGCAACCACTGAACTGTTTTCTCTGGCCATTGTTTTGCCTTTTTCCAGAATGCAACATCAGTGAATCATAAAGTATATACTCTTGTTCTTCCAATTAACATAGTATTTTTGAGAATCATTCATGTTGTTGCATTTATCAATAATTTGCAACTATTTATTGTTAAGCAGCATTCGATTACATGGGTATACCACTACTTTCTTATCTATTTAGCAGTTGATGCACACTTTGGTTGTTTCATGAATTGGGTACTATAAACAAAGATGTTACAATTATTTGAATACATGCTTATGTACACACATATTTTTATTTTACTTGGGTAAATACCTAGGAGACAAATTGCTGCATTATGTATTAAATACACATTTGACTTCATGAGAAACTACAAAATTGTTGCTTCACATGTTTGCTAATGTCTGGCATTGTCAGCCTTTTGAATTTTAGTTATTCTAGTGGTATGTAGTACCGTCTCATTGTGGTTTATTCTGTATTGCTATACTGAATAATGAAGTTAAGTGAGCATCTTTTAATGTCCTTATTTGTCATCTATACATTTGCTCTGGTAAGTGTCTGTTCAAATCTTTTGCCCATTTCTGGGAATTATTTGTCTTCTTACACTATTTGTTTTAAAAGCATGAATGGAATCAACCTAAGTGTCCATCAGTGGGTGACTAGATAAAGACAATGTGGTATATATAGACAATGGAATACTACTCAGCCATTAAAAATAAAATTATGTATTTTTATTGTATGATGGATGGAACAGGAGGCCATTATCTTAAGCAAAACAAGTCAGACACAGAAAGACAAATGCCACATGTTCTCACAAGTGGGAGCTAAATAATGTGTGCATGCGGATGTAGAGTGTGGAGTAATAGACAATCGAGACTAGAATGAGTGAGAGGGTGGGAGGGGGGTATGTGATGAGAGATTATGTAATGAGTAAAAGCCCTGACTCCACCACTATGAAATCTAGGCAAGCAACAAAATTATACTTGTATGCCATACATTTATACAAATAAAAACAATAAATAGAAGCATGCAGCATTTCCATAAATTTTTTCGTCTCCTCTTTTCAAAAATGTATTGTCTTTACATTAAAGTTGGTTGCCTGCCATTATGTAAGTTTTTATGAAGCAGAATATGAAATATGCCATGTGGAGAGAAATGAACTCAACTGTGCCTGTACTTTTTACTAACATGAGTAAAAAAAAAGTCTCTCCTTCTGTCTTTTTTCCTTAACTAGCTTTTTGTCTTAGCTAATTTGAGTGATATTTTATTCACACAGAATCACACAATGATATAAAAAATTGGAGTGTTATAAGTAATAGTTAAATATATGAAAGATAAGTCAAGACAGGGTAGAGGCATACAAATGCTTCATCCCAGCTGGGAAATTGGAAGTCTTTTTTAGTTAGTAGCAAAGCTATAGGTTTAATTACTGTCTCTTGTACTTAGGACTTAGATTGTATACATAAGGAGGCTTGAACTTCTGTAGAAAAAACGTTAGCATTTCAGAACAAGTTTGCTACTTCTTATCTTTTTCCATAAACAGCTGACAAAAGGGACAAGCCTAAATCTAAGGTAGCTTGAACACAAATGAGAAAGGAAAGAGACGTTGCCTAAGACAGGATGTTTGTGCCATAAGCCACAGTACAGAAAAAAAAAAAGTGATGGGCTTCATAGAACTTAGGAGGTCAATTTATTTGCTCTAAACTGAAGTTATTATGAAACAGGGAGCAAAGTGGGAGATACTCTTGGGATGTAGAAGAAACCAAAGAACTGAAAGGAGAGATTCATTTTCTAAAATCTACCGTAATGTTCTCTGTCATCCACTGCCTACTTGAAAAAAGAAGAAAAAAAAAAATCCTTATTATACAGATCCATCCCCTGGACAAGACCTCTGATTGAGAGGCAATTAATATTTCATAATTAACACAGCCCTTTGTGTTGTTGGCATACACTACTGTGAAAGCAGTGCAGCTGAGGGTGAGCTAGTTGGGCAGTGCATCAAGGACGCTGCTGAGAAGTGAGGACACTTCGGGAATGAACTCAAGGACCAGGCTTGGATCATACGGATTTGTTTATGAGCCCACTGAGTCGACAAAATGGAGAACAATCAAAATTTTACAGATATTGTTTTTTCCTAAAGACAGGCGCAAAAAAGCCTATAGTTGTTTAACACTTAAGGGAAATCTCAGAATTCCAAACCCACATCATCAAAAAGTAGAATGCAGAGCCCCAAGAAGGGGAATATTCCTTAATGCCTTTCTCATATGTGGCTGTGACAATAGAAAGAAAAGGTGTTCCTGAAGTTTGGTATGGAAAGCTGTCAAATTAGCTTATCAAGGGAATCACTCTTTGCCAGGACAGGAATCCTTATCTTTGTCCAATGGAATATGTTATATTTTGATTCCTCTTCATTTGCTTTCTAATGTGAAATTTTAAAATTTATATTATCCTCTTTAATACTTTCATCAGTATATTTTGGTCATTGCTACCCATATTTTGGGTACTAGATAGCTCTATAGGTTCTCTACTCCTGAGGAGACATTCTGGGCTTGTCAAGTAGAAGGGGTCATTATTTGGTGGTCCGGAGCATAAAAGTGAAGGTCATAAGAAAAAAAAACTGAGTTTCCTTTGAAAGTGGGAATTATGACTTTGATTTTACCAGGAAAACGTGGTATATTTGAAGGAATAGTTTAAGAAAATCATATTTGAAAAAAGTGTGCATAGATATTAGGTGATCAGTGAGTGAACCGATGTTTCTGTTTTTCAAATAAACTTTTCTCCTAATAGCAGAACCATCTGTTCTGTGAGAAAATCATTCTCTGTGCATTTGGCAGGGTTGTCTGCACATGCCCACAGCAGTGTCTATATGACCTACGCCTGGGGAAAAAAAGAGTGCCACCTCACACCTCATTGACTGTTGAGCTTGTTGTGAAAAGGGCAAGTGACTGAAATTAGGTAAGTAAAACTCCTCCTTGGTAATTTTCCATCAGAGCCCATTGAGATGCCTTTTACTACAGAGATCAACATGCTGATAGAATGTAAGTCTTGAGTGTTGGAAGACACAAGGAAAGGACAATTAAAAAGAACAGAGGCTGGGCACAGTGGCTCATGCCTGTAATCCCAGCACTTTGGGAGGCCCAGGAGGGTGGATCACTTGAGATCGGGAGTTCGAGACCAGCCTGGCCAACATGGTAAAACTCCGTCTCTACTAAAAATACAAAAATTAGTTAGGCGTGGTGGCAGGTGGCTGTAATCCCAGCTACTCAGGAGACTGAGGCAGAGAATTGCTTGAACCTGGAAGGCGGAGGTTGCAGTGAGCCAGGATTCTGCCACTGTACTCAGCCTGGGCAACACTGTGAGACTCCATCTCAAAAAAAGAACAGAGAGAAAACTATTGACCTAGATTATTTCAGACTTGGAGCCAGATATGGTCATTTTCTCTACCTGAGCCCAATTGGTAGTGGAGGGGAGCCTTTAGCTTACCAATGGAACCACTCTTGATAAGTGATTTGGGATTATTTGGTATTATTCATTGGAAATAATTAATTTGGAATTATTTAAATGTCCTGACTAATCATGTGAGGAAAGAGGTGGGATAAAAAGTAATTGCCAAGAAGTTAGGCTGAAAAGCAGGATTCAAAATTAGCAAGTGATTTGTGTTTGCTAAAACAGTAGGGAAAGTAAATATTAAGCAGAAATTGTGTTGGGTGCAGTGAATTCCTGCATATCATTTTGTAAAGGTTCAGCATTTTCTGCAATAGGAGTAAGGAGAAAACATGGAAAAGAGAAGGAATAATTTAAAAATGAAAACATTTTCTGTAAGAGGGCCACAGGCAAAACGAGCCAAAGTTTGGAAAAATCATATGTGAGTTTTGGCTACTTAGGTTGAACTTTAGTCAGAGATTGCCTTTACAAAGATAATGTGTTAGTATCATCATTAATCTAAGAAAACTGCCTGAGGCATTTTTTTAAAAAACTCTTACACAGGTGAAGTCAGATAAGGTCAGTGCTTTGTTCAGTCTTACATACGATGTATCTTTCCATCTGAGCTACTGTGTATAATAGTCACCTTAAGATCAAACCACTGTCAGTAACAGGTTCCCTCATATCAAACTACAGTTTCTTGAGGGATATATTTAACTGCCCAGAAAAAAATATATATTAAACAGCTTTTTCCCCAAAATCAGGACAGAATAGCTTTAGTATTATACCCATCCTTGAAGAGATGGGAATTGGATAGGAAGAAGCACAAGCATTCTGATTCAAAGATATAATAAACTCTCTGGGAGGAGACAGATGTTCAGGGTGTATCTACCTCTAAACAATGGAAAAAGTCATGAAGCAGATTGACATTATCCAGCAATATGGCAATAGGCAATATATGTAATCACGGCAGAGTCCTTATTGAAATGTCCAGCAGGCCAGGTGTGGTGGCTCACGCCTGTAATCCCAACATTTTGGCAGGCCGAGGTGGGCAGATCACTTGAGGTCAGGAGTTCGAGACAGGCCTGGCCAACATAGTGAAACCCCGTCTCCACTCAAGATACCAAAATGTTGATTGAACATTTTTGGAGATCTAGGACAAGTTTGTCATGGAGCACCAGGACAATTTATCCAAGTCAGAGACTAAAAATTCAGCAGTAGATCTGTTTCTACCTATGCCATTGACATATATAATATGATAATTCACTTTTTGTTTGTCTCTATATTCCTGGAAAAATAAGAACTGGAAGATAGTGACATTTCATAGGAACTGCTGAAAACAGTAATCATTAAATGCTTGTAATTGCCTAGCAAACAAAATATATAACAAACAATCAATATACATGCTCTCCTAGTAATTAATTTTTAAATAAAGGATTTTTCTATGCAACTTTCCACAGAAAAATCTGATTCCCACAAAAATATATTCCGCTTTATATATTCTTGACTTACATGTCTCCCAAACACTCTCTGAGAAATTCAAATCCCACATACAAAGATTTCTATCTGATCTGTAGGCCTCTCAACCTCTTTCTTGTAAAACACTGCCTGTTCTCAATCGATATTCTTTTGTACCAGGAAAGGTATTGACTGCAGAATAGAAAAATGTGTTTATAGTCACTGTGGCAAGAGAAATGCTAGAGAGATAATTAATCTTAAATAATGTACACTAAAGTAGTTATCTTTAATTTCATTGAGTACATAAGGTCTAGTGCTGCTAGAAATCAGAATCGCAGATTTTAGAACTTAACATGGTTAAAATGTAAGTACTCCAATTTGAACATCTCCACAGTCACAAAGAAAAAAATGACACAAATTGCACTGGTCCCCCAATTATATTGATTTTGCAATTTGAAATTTTCTCCATTGTTTTTCATACCAATGTCCACAGTTTACTCGTCTATTTGTACAGCTTGCTCGATTGAAAGTGTGTCACAACCTAAAGAAGCTGGTAGTTCACACCCTGACACACTTAGCCTTTCCTAATATAGATGTTGTTGAATATGAATTTCAAATTATGGCTCTATTGTTCCCATGTAACCAGAATCAAAATAAAATCAAGACAATGACTTCTTTTTCCTCTTCACTTTCAAGAAAAATTTACTAATGAAACATTTCAAGAAAAATTTACTAATGTGGGAATATGTAGGAGAACAATATCTAGTGGTTGTTAATGGCTATTAACTGAGGAATAAAAGATTCTACTTTTTTACACATTGTTAGAATAATAAATAATAGCGAATATATTCCCGTAGTACCTATCAAATGATTAAAAGTAACAGTCAAATTTAATGAATGACACAGAAAAAAGTCGCTGTGATGGAATAATGGCCACCTAAAAAATGTCCACATCCAAATTCCCAACACTTGTGAATATGTTACCATAAATGGCAAAAGGTCTTTGCACATGTGATTAAATTAAGGATTCTGGGATGGTGAAAAGATTCTGGATTATTTTGGTGGGCCAAATATATACTCAAAAAGAGGAAGGCAGGAGGGACACGGTTAGGGAAGATATTATGAGGAAGAAGAGGTCAGAAAGAGAGGTTTGCACGTGCTATACCACTGACTTTGAGGATGAAGGAAGAAATCTGGAGGCAGGAAATGTGGGTAGCCTCAAAAGCTGAAAAATGCTGGGAAATGAGCTCTCCCTTAGAATCTCCAGAAGGAATTCAGTCCTTCTGATACCTTGATGTTAGGACTCCTGACCTCCAGAAATGTAAGATAATAAACTTGGGTGTTTTTAAGCCCCTAAGTTGTGTTAATTTGTTATAACACTAAGAGGAAGTTAATGCATTCACTCTATGACTCTATTACTTTTTCAAATTTGACATTTTGAAGCAAGTGAATTAAAATTAAATTGCATAATCATGTTAACATTTCAACTGGATTTGGCATAAATAGATTTGAGGTATACAGGCACTGAAAATTATTTCTGAAAAATAATCTCAAACTGGTAAGAGAAAACAAGTACACCTTTTCTCTCTCTCTTTCTCCCTCTAAGTAATGCAGAATAATAAATAATGAAGAATAAGAAAATAATAATGTACATTATTAAACTTGCTTGTAAAACATTGGCAGTAATAACACATTATAGTAAATATTATCAAATGAAAATAGCAAATAAATATTTGGTGTTCATAAAATCATGAGCTGCACCAATATTCCTGGAAAACTAAATCTTAAACTTACATATAAAAAAAAAATGTTTAGTTGGATGCCACAGTACTCATAGCAATCCACAGATTCAATGCAATCCCTATCAAAATCCCCAAAATTTTTCTTTCAGAAATAGAAAAATCATCCTAAAATTTAGATGGAATCTCAAAGGACACTAAATAGCCAAAATAATCTTGAAAAGAACAAAATTGGTGGCCTCATACTTCCTGATTTCAGAATATACTACAAAGCACCAGGAATCCACACAATGTGGTACTGGCATAAACACAGATATACAGACCACTGGAACAGAATAGAAAGTTCATAAGTAAACCTTTGAGAATATGGCCAGATTATTTTTGACAAGGATGCCAATACTACATATAGGAAAGTCGCTAGAGTAGATGGTGATGGAAAAACTGAATATCCATTTACAAAAGAGTGAAGTTGGACACTTACCTTATACTATATACAAAAATTAACAAACTGGTTAACAGATATAAACCAAAGATCTAAAACTATAAAACTTGTAGCATTAAAAAAAGGAGAAAAGATTTCAGATATTATTTTTGGCAATGATTTCTTGAATATAACATTGAAGCAGAGACAACAAAAGAAAAAATGGACAAATGGGACTCTATCAAACTTAAATCCTTCTGAGCATCAAAATGGACAATCAACAAAGTGAAAAGGCAATGTGAAAAATGGACAAAATATTTGGAAAACACATGACACGTAAGGGGTTACTATCCAAAATATATAAAGAACCTCTAAACTCAACAATAAAAAAAATCTGATTAAAAAATTGGCAAAGGATCTGAATAGATATCTCTTCAGGGAAGACATACACATAGCCAACAAGCACTTGAAAAGATGCTTGACACCACTAATCCTTTGGAAAATGCAAATCGAAACCAGGGTGACATATTATCTCATACCCATTAGGATGGCTACTATTAAAAAAAAAGAAATAACAAGCCTTATCAAGAATGTGGAGAAACTGACACCTTTGTACACTTTTATTAGGAATGTAAAATGGTGCAGTCACTATGGAAAATGGTATGAGAGTCCCTTAAAAACATTAAAACAGAAAATTACTATATGATCCAGCAATCCCACATACAGGTACACATCCAAAATAATTCAAAACATGATCTTAAAGAAGTATCTGCATGCCTTGTTCATTGAAGCATTATTCACAATTGCTAAGAGATGTAAGCAATCCAAATGTCTACAGACAGATGAATGGATAACAAAAACATGGCATATACATGCAATGGGATAGTATGCAACCTTAAAAAGAAGAAAAACCTGTCACATGCTACAACATGGATGACCCTCAAGGACAATTATGCTGAACGAAATAAGCCAATCACAAAAGGATAAATATCGTATACTTTGAAGTATCTAAAGTAGTGAAAATCATGCAAACAGAAAAGTAGAAAGTGATTGTCAAGGCACAGGGGAACGGGGAGAGGAAATTAGAGTTTAATGGACATAGATTTTCAGATTTGCACGATGGAAAAATTTAGAGATCTGCTGCACAAAAAAAGTGGACATACTTAATATTACTGAGCTGTACATTCAAAAATGATTAGGAGACAAATTTAATATCGTATATGTTTTACCACAATGAAAATAACAACCACCTTGTTTCGATTTGAGCTAATTTTAGGTTTATAGAAGTTACAAAGATAACACAGAGAATTTGCACTCTAATAATAGCATTTTACCTATGAATAATTTAAGTGAATAAATTAACATTGGTATCATATTAAGTAAACTACAGACTTTATTCAGATTTCAGTAGTTTTTCCACTAATGTCTTTTTCTGTTCAGGATCCAATCAGGAAGACAACATTGTATTTCTTCATCAAGTCTCCTTAGTCTTCTCTGATCTAGAGAGTTTTTTAGTATTTCTCTGGTTTTCATGACCTGACATTTTTGAAGAGTTCTAGCCAGGTATTTTATAGACTGTCTATCAATTTGAGTTTGTCTTATTTTTTTCTCATTATTAGATTGGGGTTATGAATTTTGTAAAGAACCCCACATAGGTGAAGGCCCTTTCTCACTGCATCACATCAGTAGGCACATGCTATCAATAAGCGTATTGCTCATGCTGTTAACCTTGGTCACTTGGTAAGGTAGCATCTGACAGCTTTTTGCTTAATCTTCCCTTTCCACACTCTGATAGAAGTGAGCCACTAAATCCAGCCTGTGATCCAGGGGTAGGGACATAAGTTTACCTTTAGCAGAAAGCAATCTCAACGAATTTGTGGAAACACGCTAGAAGCATCACATGATTAATAAATATTCTAGAGAAAATACTTTGAGGCAATGCAAATATTCTGCTTCTCCTTAAAGTTTTTTCCACTTACTTTAGCATTCAACACAAATCTTGCCTGCCAAAATTATTACTGAGAGGTTCTAATGGCGATTTTTTTAAATTTCTCCCATTCTTTCTACATTTTTTGTTTGAAAATTTTCTGCAAGAAAGATTTTCTCTTTTTCATGTATATATTTATTTAAACATTTATTAGTCTCGGTATAGATTTGTGGATATTTATTTTATTCCTTGAGTTATACACCTAAATTGTCATTTTTATTTTGTTGCTCATTAATTTCATATTTTAAAACATGCAAATACTGCAGGATAGAAATACAAGTGACTTAAAGATCATTTTTACAAAGTATTTAAAATAACAGGGAAGTTTTACAAACACATGGACATGTAGAAGGGAACAGCACACACTGGGGTCTTTAGGAGGGTGGAGGATTGGGGAGGGAGAGGATCAGGAAAAACAACTAATGGGTACTCGGCTGCTTAATACCTTGGGATGAAATAATCTGTATAACAAACCCAATGACACACATTTACCTATGTAACAAACCTGCACTTGTACTCCTGAGCTTAGAAGTTTTTTTTTTTAAAAAAAAATTCATTTGTATGTATTGTCCTGTGATTAATGGACCAGTGAATAATGATTGTGAATTGTTGGGATTGTCTTACTAGCCTCATTTGGCAAATTTTGATTATCCCTTGTCCATTATACACATTCCACCATTTTTTATTAAAGGAAAAACTACTCTTGATGTAAAGATGTTTATTTTTTGCTAATAATGAGTTGGTATTAATTCCTAAGTACATAAAGTTTACCATAGAATAAAAAAATAAATAAATAAAATAAAAATTTTAATAAAGACTTTTCACATTTAACGTATACTAGAGTCATCTGAGGAGCTAGAAAAAGGAGCTGATTCTTGGCTCTATTATGATTTAGAAAGTCTGTGGTGGGGCATACATTTAGCATTTTAACAAATATATCAGATTATTTTGATACATGCCCATGAAAAAGTTTGAGATGTATTGCTTGAAGTAAACATCACTCACCATTGTTTAATATGTGGGAATATATAGCACTTGGAGTTCTTTTTTATTATTATTTGTGAATAAATGGATCTATAGATACCTGATTGGATAACCTTAAGGAGAAATGTTTGAAAATGTTCATGTATTAAGTAGAAGTTTCAGAATGCCATAGTTCAATATTATATATGCTATTTATCATTATTGATGCAAGTAAAAGTATAAATATTGTGTCTGTCAAATTTTACAATGATATAACATTAAAGTGTTCTAAGAGCACCAGTTCAGTAAGCAAAACTTACTTACTGAACTCAAGTAGGTTTATGATAAATAGCTAAGATGAGGATAATTTTCATCTTTTCAAATAGTTCATTGATTATCATCCATTTTATAGATTTATTTGTAGCACAAGGGATGACTACAAGGGGCAGTCATATGATAAATAAATGTATACTAATTATTTGTTCACTGTGTTTAATGAGAATATTTAAAAAGAAGTATGAAGGTTAATAGTGCTTTATTTTCCTACTGCTGTAATCTTTCCCAAAAAGTAACACAAGCCTTTTTTGTTCTTATTTATGAAATCAAATGTCCTTAGCCCAGAAAAGACAAACGGTAGTGCCTCTTTTAAATTACTCAATTATGTGGACAGAAACTAACCACTTGATGGAAGAAAAATGCTGAAATGACAAAAATCTATGACTCCCATCTGATGTAATTATATAGGGCAGATTTTCATAAGGTCTCAGAAGGCAGAATATTTCATTTGTCTATGCAAATTTCACTTAGGTGCTGATAAGGTCTCTTAAGCTATGCAAAGACCTGAAATAAAAGTCACCTGCATTTCACAGTGAAATCAGATTCATCTTATCCTAGAAACTAATAGCTGAAAGAAGAGTTCCTAGAAAATAGATCCAGAAAGATAATGCATCTTGACTTTGTATCTGCAGTATAAGCATAATCTTTTCACACTTTAATAGCCCAGATGAACTTAAAACTAAACCAAAAATGCTGGGGTCTGGAGGTGAACATGGTGGAGTAGCGTCTTCTTAGGCATAAGTGGAATGAGAAGTGTGGGAATAAAAACATGGAGCTACATGCTCAGCAGTGGCACAAGGGATAAAAACAGAATTCCTATAGCTGCAAGGTGACCTGGTTGAAGGAGTTGTTAGCATGCAAGGAACGTAATTAAGGGGCAAGTATTTATGTCAGGAAGAGTTTCTCATTAAATGCCTCCCTGCAATAATGTGCTTACCATGTTTTCAGTTTCCTTTGACATATTTTTGAAAAAAGAGTAACAAAATGACTCATTGACTCCTATTTGGTTTAACATGGGAGGCTATTCCAACAATGAGTTTAGAATGGGAATGTAAAAGCCATAGCACCTTAAGAGTTCCAAGGGCACAGTAAAGAAAATTATATGGTAGGAGTACATTTACTCACTACCAGAACTAAGGCATATAAGAATGTGTTTACTTCTTCTAACTGAAAGTGTACCACACATGATTCAGAAACTTATGATAGGTATGTAGATATGTAGCCATCATTGTGCTTTTACAGGCTACTATTACATTTATTCTATTACATATGGGTTTTCATCACACGCCCATACAAAGTCACACAAATATAGTGTTACTAAAATCTAAAATAATGTGACTGTGAAATTACTTTCACGACTATAGTTTCATTTAAAGGTAATTATGTATGAGACTCATAATGTTTTAGTAGTTTTGTGCTCTGCATATTATACATATTCATATTAACCTTTCAAAATAATTTGTCAATCAAAAATGAAATGTTTTTATGCAAGAATGTGGCATCATATCAATTCAAAACCACCTCTGATTGACAAGGGTGGATACTATAGGACTGCAGAATGAGAGTTGAGGCACTGGCTCCTGAGGAAACTATCGGTCATTTGTTTACAAAAGCAAACGTACTCACCCAGGCATTGCTCCCTTCCTCCCTTGAGCTTACATAACTTTTCCAACTCAATATCACATCTTCAATTTGTTTCCTTCCCCTGATTTCTTTCTAATTAGCTATAAACAAATTAGATTCTATGTCCAACAAAGACTCTTCTTTGTACCCTGCTGCACTTCTCTCTCTCATCATTCCTAAACTTCAGGTAAGCATTCCATGTATTTTGCTTACATAGCCCGCTAGTCCATAATAGCTTCCTAGCCGCCTTTTGCCCTTATTACATCCATAGAATGGTCTTTCCTTCAAGTCCTAAGATCCCTCAAACTGCCCAAACAATAACTGTTTCTGAGACCTTTTTTTCTGGAATTAAGAGGGAAAAAGGAATGGATCTGGTGCTAAAGTCATAATGTCACCATTTTTATAATATCAAAATACTTCCTTTCACTTGCTGCTTCATAAATACATCAACAAACGTAATTTTTACTTTTTCATTCCTGCAATTGCCACCAAGGCCTTTAACAACATATCGTTATGCCATAACAATTTAAATGTCTCATAAAGTCTGTCACAAAGGAATTCTGTCTTTATACATTTGTCTTCACATTATTTTATTTGAGAGAAAATCTTAATAGTAAAATATAAAGGGAGTAAGAGCTACTTTTTAATAAACAGAATATTTAGAATTGAAGAATTGAATGGTCATCTTAATTTTGTTTCAATGAATTGTAAATATAATTCATGCTTGTTCTTTTGCTTTTTCTGAGTAACATATCCCACACATAATCCATACAGATATCTCTTTATGTTCAACAAATACTTGCTGATCTTCATAGTCCAATATTTGCAATTCATATTTAATATTCTATATCTGTAAATTTGAATTATATATAATTCTTTTATAGCAACATAACTAAATCTCCATCATATGTACAGCTAAATCCTAACTACTTAATTGGTATCATCTTCTGAAGCACATGGTATGCAATTAAAGCATTTGAATAACTATTTTAACTGAAGAGTAAAACATAATCAGTCAATCCTGATTTAGATGTAATTTTCTATATATGGAAATTAGAATTAAACATTAACAACCATAACACTTAAAAACTACATATTGCAATGTACTTACTGGTATTTCACAAGGTGGTTGTCAGTTTTAAGGGAAAGTTAGACTAGGAACCCAGGGAGGAAATAAACCCTGTAGGAGGAAGTGTGATGCAGTGAAAAAGCACCGGCCTGAGAACCAGGGTCACCAAGCTCTGAACAGACCCTGGCTTTATTGCTTTATAACTTTTTGAACTTAGGCACAGATAAGTGCTGAAATTTCTGTCTCCTCTCTAAAGTGAATCTTCCTTTCCAGAGTCCTTGGAGGACTAAATGCAGTGGTGGATATAAACAACTTAACTACGTGTCTGACATATAGCAGATGTTAAATAACTTTCAGTTTCTCTCCCTCTCTATACACACTCAACTATTTTTAAAGTTAAAATGCAATAAAAATGTTATTCCTAAATGAAAAGTAGAAATAAACAGGCAAAAATGCCATCTCACTCTAGAGATACAAGTTGCCATGGCAATGCAAATATACTACTGTTCTCTCTAGTTAGGTAGTAACAGGAATATGTTTTACCTACTGAAAACAGTATTTAGAAAAGTCTCAGCGTTACTAGCATTGGTGAATTTGTATAAATTCACTTGTTGGGAACTGGATCCAGCCCAAGGCCTGTAATTCTCTTCTGCTGGGAAACAAAGATAGGGACTCAAAGGAAGGATTCTTCAAATTGTGAGAGATTTTCCTTACTCTCCCTTGAAACACTAATCAGGATATTTCCTGGCTTCAAAGATAAATTTCATTTTCGTGATAGATTGAAAGAAGCGGGTACAAAGTGTTTGGTCAGACTAAGAGAGGAGACCACCCCTCATACTGTCTTATGCCCAATTTCTGCCTCCAAAGAAAGAAGAAGTAAAAACTAAAAGGCAGAAACGAAATCCACAAGCAGACAGTCCGGCACCA
>NW_012118487.1:23998454-23999511 GCF_000951035.1 Colobus angolensis palliatus | reverse complement strand
CCAGCTAATTTTTGTATTTTTAGTAGAGACGGGGTTTCACCATGTTGGCCAGGCTGGTCTCGAACTCCCAACCTCAGGAGATCTACCTGCTTCGGCCTCCCAATGTGCTGGGATTACAAGCATGCGCCACCATGCCTGGCATCTTAATGATATTTTCTAACTATTTTTTACTTGTATGGAAATGCAACTTTTGTTACAGTGTTTGTACTTCTGTAACTACTTTTTCTCTTGAATTGTCTGTCATTTCCTGGCAGAAATGTTTTAAATATTTTCCACTATGATGGGGATTTATAAATTACTCCATGTGATAATGTCTAATTTTGAAAGTTATTTAATGTACTGCTGACCTTTAAACAATGTGACAGTTGGGGCCCTGACCCCCACATGCAGTCAAAAATGTATGTATAGTTTTTGACTACCCCAAAACCTAACAACTAATAGCCTACTGTTGACTGGAAGCCTTACAAATAACATAAACAGTTGATTAAAACATATTTTGCATATTATATGTATTATATATGGTATCTTACAATAAAGTAAGCTAGAGAAAATAAAATGCTATTAAGAAAATCCCAAGAAAGAGGGAATACATTTACTATTCATTAAATGGAAGTGAATCATTATAAACATCTTTATTTTCATCTCACATTGAGTAGGCAGAGGAGGAGCAGCAAAAAGAGGGGTTGGTTTTGCTGTCTCAGGAGTAGCAGAGGCAGAAGAAAATCTGCATTTAAGTGAACCCAGGAAGTTCCAACTTGTGTTGTTCAAGAGTCAATTGCATATAAATATGTAAATACGTAACTATATACTTCCAGAAAAGTGAAACTTTTTTTTGAGACAGAGTCTGGCTCTGTCACCCAGGCTGGAGTGTAGTGGCACGATCACAGCTCACTGCAACCTCCGCCTCCCAGGTTCAAATGATTTTCCTGCATCAGCCTCCCGACTAGGTGGGACTACAGGTGTGCACCGCCATGCTCGGCTAATTTTTCTGTAGAAAATTGCAACTTTTATAAGTATGTAGTCAGGCTTTCCCTCTAGCAATACATTTTGGCTTAAT
>NW_012118487.1:23973998-23997339 GCF_000951035.1 Colobus angolensis palliatus | reverse complement strand
TTCACCGTGTTAGCCAGGATGGTCTTGATCTCCTGACCTCGTGATCCGCCTGTCTCGGCCTCCCAAAGTGCTGAGATTACAGGCTTGAGCCACCGCGCCCGGCTACTTAGAATTAATTTTCAATAACCAGAGACCTACCTTGTAATTTTTTTTCAGAATGGTCTGTTGGTAATTAATTCTGGTAATAAATTAATTTGGTAATAAAAATTTCCAATCTTTTTTTTTCTTTTTCTCTTTAATTCATTTTATTTTTGAGCTGCATTTCACATCTGCTGAGTTGCATGGGATTTTTCTCTTGATATATTGAGTATATATTTATATTGCTCTCAGGCTTCTGTTCTTGCTATCAAGAAGTTGGTAGTCCTTCCTAAATGATCTGTCTTTTTTCTGTGGATACTTTTAAAGGTTTTTCTGTCTTTGGTATTATGTACTCTCAGTGTGATATGGTGTGTGTTTATGTGTGTGTGTGTGTGTGTGTGTGTGTGTGTACTTATTCCATGTGAGATTTTTTGGGCTTCCTGATATGGAGTTGGTATTTTCAACAATTCTTGAAGTTGCCAAATATTATCTCTTCAAGTATTGCCAGATTTTCTTTCTCTCTGTTATTTCCTTCTAGAACTCAAGATAGATTGGTATATGTTAGACATGTTCATGTTATTCTTAGTTTTAATTAACATCTCTTTTATCATTTACATTAATTTTGCTCTGTACTACATTTCAGATATTTGGTTTGATACTCCAGTTCACTAACTTTGAGCTGCATTTAATCTGTTCTTTAACTTGTCTATTTTAAAATTTCATTTATTATTTTTACTTATTTCTAGAGTTTCATTTGATTCTTTCCAAATGTGTTGGTCTTTTAGAAAATCCATTCTTATTTATCCACAATTTATATTTTCTATTTTTATAATATATTATTGTTATTCAGTATTCTATGCCCAATAATTTCAACATTTAAGTATTTTTGAGTCTAAGTCTGCTGTTTCTTTTCTCTTGTTTTCTGCTCACACTCGTATTAGAGCTTGTGTATTTGTGTTTCTGTATCTGTAATTTTCAAATCTAAGCTCACATTTCTTAGAACTTCAATTCAGAAGTTTTCGAAGGCCATTGTTAAAGGTACAGTCTTCAAGACAGGATACGTATTTGCACTTAGGGGGTGCTATGGACTGAACTGTGTCTTCCTCACATTTCTATGTCAAAACACTAATCACCAATGTGGCTGTATTTGGATATAAGGCTTTAGGGAAATAATTAAGGTTAAATGAGATCATAAGTATGGAACCTGATCCAATAGGAACACTGGCCTTATACAAAGAGAAAGCAAGAGAAATGTCCCTCTCTCTCTTCCTTCCGGTGTACAGAGGAAGAGCCATTGTGAGGACAAAGCAAGAAAACAACCGTCTGCAAGCCAGGAGTGGAACCTTTATCAGAAAGCAACTGTGCCAGAACCCTGATTTTAGATTTTGTGGTCTTCAGAAAAGAAACAAAAATTATTTTTGTTTAAGCTACCCAACTTACGGTATTTTGTTATGGAAGTCTTAGCAGACTAAGACAGACAGCATTATCAACATAATGTCTTTTTAAATTTGATTCTCATTTTGAAAGGTTTTTTCAGACCCGGGTTATATTTACAAGTTTTCACAGCAAATGTAATAAGTCTCCATTAGGTGCCAAATTCTAATCAAGCAAGTTCATTCCCAAGTCATAGTTACACTCAAGATAGAGCATTCTGGGAAAGAGAAGTAATTGTTGAGTAGCTCTTCCCATCATGAATGGAAACAGAAAACAAAAGAGTTGAAAATAGAAATAAAAGTAAGAAAATAAAGTTCAGTGGATAGAATATTTAGTGAAACAAAGAAAAAGAGTGACAGGAAGGAAAGAGAAAGAATTGTAAATGGAGATCATAACAAAGGAATAGAAAAAAGGCTATAAAAAGTAGTAGAGAAAGTCAGCAGATCCCTAAGAGAGTCAGTAATGGGTACACATTGAGTTACAAGAAGAAAAGGAAGGAAAGTTACTTATGTACAAGTTCTAGTGCATGCCTGGCACCGTCTATGCATATTATCAATGTTAGCTCATTTAGTCTTCTCAGTGGTGTTGTCAGGTAAATATTTTCATCTTCACAATAGCCCACTACTTGATATTTTCTGAATCTAAAGTACACTGTTAAAAATAATAACAACTAGCCACACATGGCTATTTAAATGAATAAAAATTAAATACAATGAAATTTAGAAAAATTAGAAAAATTTTGTTTCTTATCTATACTAGCTACATTTCAAGTGTTCAGTAGCTGCATGTGGCTGGCAGCTCCCTATTGGGATAGTGCAGACTGAGAGCATTTTCATTATCACAGAGACTAGCAGGCCAGCATTCATCTAATGTGGTTCTTCAAATAAATTCTTAATAAATAATTTCTTATAATTCTGGCAAGGTATTGTATCTAGATGTTCTTTAATTTGCAAGTTTTATGCATAGAAGAATATATATTTTATAGCAAGCTTGCAAAAAGTGTTTAGCGTGCTATTTAAAAGGTTAACAAAATGTCTTAAAATACTTGAAAGGCATGAATAATTTAAATAAATTTAATTTTTTGCTAAATCAGGCAAGTGTGAACTAACATGTAAAAAGGCATATAAGTTTAAGTGATCTGAGACAGTAATTAAAAACAAATACACACATAAACACACCTACAAATATTTGACAGTTCTCAACCAGATTCCGGAGAAAAGGTAATTTCTTCAAAACATACAATATCTTTGTAGGGCTTAAAAATAAGACAGTAACCATTATTTGTTTCTTTAATGATGAAGAATTCAATAAAGAAAAGTAATATATCCAGTAATAGGATTTCTCGGCTGAATGGTCCAGACTGCTTTCCACAATGGCTGAACTAATTTACATATGTACCCTAAAGAAAACAAATCATTCAACCAAAAAGACTCATGCACTCCTACGTTCATCGCAGCACTATTCACTATAGCAAAAACATGAAGTCAGCCTAGCTGCCCATAAATGGTGAACTGGATAGAGAAAATGTGGTACACAGATACCATGGAATAGTATGCAGCCATAAAAAGAATGAAATAATGTTCTTTGCAGTAATACATATGCAGCTGGAGGCCATTATGCTAAGTGAATTAATGTAGGAATGGAAAACCAAAAACTGCATATTCTCATGTATAAGTAGAAACTAAACAATGAGTACTCATGGACATAAAAGATGGCAACAATAGAAACTGGGAATTACTATGGTTGGGAATAAGGGGTCAAAAACTAGCTCTTGGGTACTATGATTATACTTGGGTGATGAAATTATTTGTACACCAAATTTCAGCATCACACAATATACCCAAACCTATACATGTACTCCTTGAATCTAAAATAAAAATCAGAAAAAGGAAAAGTAATAGTTTTAACCTGAGTTTTTTATTTTTATTTTAAACATTTAATTATATATTATTAATTATAACCAGTATTTTCCCTCATTTAAGTGAGACATGTGTTGTCCTTTCAACATCTTTTTGCTTTGCTACTCTATGATATTAAAATATCTAATGCACAATTCCAAAGAGTATTTTCTCTTTACTACAATATCTTAAATCAAAGTTAAGGGATTTTAAGGGATACTTAAAGTGGCTCCCTCCCATCTCCTCTCTGTATATTTAAACACAGAGAATTCTGATGACAATAGAAAGATACATAAACATAATTGTATGGTATTTTCTATGATGAAATATATTTGACTTCCTTTTCACTATATCGAAGCAAGAAACTACAAAGTATCATCTGGTACAGAGGCTTTAGAAAATTATTGTGTCACACTTTACTTTTCAAACTGATTGTTCAAAAAGAAAGTCTTCAGACTGCACAGAACATCAAGAATCATTACAAGAAGAAATTGCAAACCTTTTAAAGGAAAAAATCATTGTAAACTTCCTTCAGGGGAAAGATACTGGGCAAGACGTTGTTAGCGTCTCTAAACTCCAGAGGACAAGGCCAACTCTCATATCAGCGAATAAACAGATAATAACTGAGAAGTTCAAGGTGTCTCTAAAATCATTATTTTCCTCTTAAATCCTGTCGATTATCTTAAATCCTGTAGACTACAACGAACTGAAATACTCATGGGAAAGAACACCAAGTACTAAATCTGTTCATGTCTATAACTGGCATTCACAGAAAACTGTCTCTAACTTTATTCTTTGTTTTGGCAATTCTTAAAGAATTTGTGAGATCATCATGACGGCACTTGGGAATTGGAGGAAGAACAAAGATTGTGCTTTGTTGCTTAACGACACCATTCCTCTACCCATCCAAACCCAAAACTATGTGTCTTAGCTATTCTTTTTACCAAGAACTTATAAAGGATGAATCCTAAATTTTCTGGTTTTAGTCATAGAAAATCTGTAAATTTATTACCGTAGTAGGATCTCAAATATACTGTTATAAATCATCCAAATGCCAATATAAGGACAGACTGTAATACTTTATGCACCAGTTCTTGAAAATACAATATCCCTAGACATCTACCTACATGTTTTCTGAAATTCTTTAAGTAAACTCTGATTTTGGTTCTATTTAGGAAACGCTATTTCTAAATACTCCAGAATGCTACGGAAGTACTTTGAATTCCACACAGTGATTTGTTTTGACTTTATTAAGATGTATCATTACATCAGTAATGTGTACTAATCTTAAGTATAAAGCCCAATGAAATTTTACATTTATCATCTGTGCACCCAGATTAAAATAAAAAACATTTTCCCCACCCTAATATGATTTATATTTCTCCTTCCCAGTCAATTCCTCTTTCTAAGAGGTAACTACAAGTGAGACTTCCATCATCTTCCACTAATTTTACTTGTTTTAAAATTTCATACAAATAGAATAACAATAAACACACTTTTTGTATCTGGATTGTTTCACACAACCTTAGGTTTTGAGTTTCATCCATATTGTTGCCTATATAAGTTCTTTTTAAAATTTCTGGTAAGTATTGAGTATATTGTTTATCAGTTGGGGTGTTTATTTTTTTCACCCAAGAGATACATTTTTACTCTTAAAATTTCAGTTGTTTTGTCGGGGGGTGCTAAATGTTTTACATTAGACCCTGATTCAGGAAATCTCACAGACTTGCAGATTTGACAATCCTATTTCAGGCAACTGTTGAAGCATCAATGATAGCTCTTTGCAGAGTTTTGATAGACTTCTCATTCAGTTCAACATGTCACCTTCAAGTTTCTCTAAACTTTTCCTTTGAATCCATCCCTCAAAAAGCTAAGAATGTCACCATTCGTAACTAGTAGAAATGCATCCTCAACATGCCAGAGTCTATCTGCTATCAAAGCTATGACACATTGTTGCTTTATCTGTGTTTTTTCCCCACTAAACCAAAAAGGTGGGCCTATATATTTTTTCAATTTAAATTGCTAGTGTGGAGATCTCTGCTAGGTACAAAGCAGACACTCACAAATATTAAAGTGATATGGTAATAAAAATCAAACATATTTCAAAAGACTGTAATTTACTTCATATTATCTTAATTCATTAATTAATATGTTGAATGGTTGCATTTTTAGATTACTGAGGCTATTTGTGTATTTTACAGAAGTAACCATTTCCTTTTGAATCCTCAAACAGCTTTTGTTATAACTGCAATGCTTTTTACAGGAGGATTTTAAAGAGGTTTTCTGTGTCAGAGAGAATATATGAAATTGGAAAGCAAAGGTAACTTTGAATATACACTAGACATATTCGATTCTTGAGAGAAAACCATCAACCAAAATTTCACTTGATTGGCCCAGGGCTTATACTCTGTAACTTTGTACATATTGCTACCAGGGCCTTATTGCATTTATAAAAGAAAGATAGATAACAAAATGTTGTTCTTTCCCGTGGTAAGAATGCTAAGCATAGATCAGTTAAGGAATCTAGGTGCTTTGTTCTAATCACAGTGAATGTTATGTTACAGAGAGTTATTATCCTGACTATTCTAATAGTGATTTATAACTTTTCTTTCACACAGCAGAAATGACTTCTGATGGCACACTCAAGTGATAAAGGAGGTACTCATTCACTATCTGACTCATGCTTATCAAGCCTCTTCTTAAAGAGTTTCTTCTGACTCCCTATATATCTAAATCTGTTGAATTCTTGCTGAAATACACCAGTTGTAATTTCTGGAAGGAGCAGTTCATATGGTTACACACATCTTTGGGAAGTTATTTGTGACTCTTTTAAAATAATATTGTCTCAATGTAAAACATATTATTATTATTATTATTAATTGTTTTTTGAGACAGAGTTTCACTGTTTTTGTCCAGTCTGGAGTGTAATGGCCTGATCTCAGCTCACTGCAACCTCTGCCTCCTGGGTTCAAGTAATTCTCCTGCCTCAACCTTTCGAGTAGCTGGGATTACAGGCGTGCACCACCACACCTGGCTAATTTTGTATTTTAGTAGAGACCGGGTTTCACCATGTTGGCCTGGCTGGTCTTGAACTCTTGAGCTCATATGATCCATACACCGGGGCCTTCCAAAGTGCTGGGATTACAGGCGTAAGCCACTGTCCAGCCGTAAAACATATTATTAAAGAGTATACTCATTCACTATCCTGAATCCATAGGTGTCTTTAAACTTTGCATTTTAATTAAATGCTTTAGCTTTGCAAGCATATTCTCTTTCATGTGATACTATGTACATAGCTCAAGCATAGTGTTCCCTTGAGATTATAATATTAATAATAAAAGGTAGTAGAGATTTTTACCTACAGCTAAAGTCAGTTATTTTTTTCTCTCACTGTAATGGTCTTTTACATCTTTCGATTTCAATTCCATGTGGATTTGGAGAGGGATTAAAAAAAAAAAGAAAAGAAAATATAGTGTTTGATCCCAATAGCAAGTCAAGAGTATACTTTGGCAAAATATTTCTATATAGGTATATTCTTAAAGTTACACAAATAAAAGACCATCTTAGAAGAATTGCTTGAAATCACTTGTAAACCAAGCACTGAATTTCTGACTTCTGCAGCTGAAACAACAGCTGCTTCAAAGAGCATGCTTCTTAAGACATGTGACATGGCAGGCATGTTTTTATTTATTTATTTTTCCCAGTATACCCTTTCTTTTCTAGGCAAGTTAATGTTTAAGGTTCACTCTTGACTGAGAAAAAAATAATTCTTGAGATGCAGCTCTTGAGTCAAATAGATCATAGTGAAATGATCTGTTAAAGAACTGTCATTATAGAACTACAACAAGAGTACTCATAGACATCTTCACTTGCTAATAAAACCATATTCCCACAAGTCTCTCACATTTTCACAATAAGCAGCCACCATCTAGAGACATGGTTCACTTTAGAACCCAAAACAGAAACTTTTAAAAAGCAAGCACATCAAATACCTCCGTTTTCGAGCCACAGCCAATTTCCTACAGCACTGGCTTTCTAAGTGTGGTTCTCAAACCAGCACTAATATAATCTGGGAACTTCACAGAAATGCAAATTCCCAGGCTCCATCCCAGACCTACTAAAAGATTCACAGACTGGGGACAAATGATCCTTTCAAACAAGCTCACCGGGGGATTCCGATGCACACAAAAGTTTGTAAACCACTGTTCCATAGAAATATTGAACTAAAAGAATATGAAAATATCTGGAAGAAGAGTCAGTGGTCTATAGGTAGAGCCTATATTAAGCAGAATCACCAGATTAAATCAATGTATTTAAAACTTTCCTGTTTGTCACCTCTTGTGAGAAAAACAAAGGACAAAATATGAAAAGTTTTATTTCTGAGAGAACTACAGCTGTAATGAAATGACATTCCATGCAAAGCTGAATCAATCATCCATAGAATAGAGAGACAAAATGCAAATGCCTACTAGGGGTGCATTAAAACCATAAAAATGTAGAAATGACTTCACTTGCACCTCACCATTTTTCAAGGCATTCCCTTTTAGACATCTCTCTATCTTGTCCTCATTTGCATCTGCATGTACAGCTCTCATTGTTCTTAGTCTCCTGTGTTTCACATTCCTCGCTTAAAAGACGGAACCCTTTGGAAAATTTCAATGATTACAATCTTGAAATGACACTACAATAAAGTTATGTACTTGTAAGATGCTTTTAAATAGCTTATTTTTTTCATCTTTGGATAGTGGCTCAGATACATTAGCTACCTACATAATCCATGAAGGCAAGATAGAAATCTGTGTATAGGATACATATACGTATGTACCCACATGTTTTAAGGTTCAAGTGTTTGGAAAATTAGAAGCTTCTCCTTAACCTATATTGATATTGACTATAATTACTTTCTAAAATTAAGAGCCCTATACTTACCTGTAAATCTTTTCACATATCATTTAAACTTTGTATTATTAGTGTTGATTTACAGCTTAGTTATTAATTTTTCTTCATAAGAATGCCATAATTGTGCATGCCTTTATGTTTCTCAGGAAAGGGTGTGTTTGGATGAAAGTAAAAGAAAAATAAAATCTTTCACTCTCTCTAAAAAAAAAAAAGATTCAACAAGTTTATAGTTGATACAAGATTAAAAAATGGGTTTTAAAAGATATGAATGCAAAAAACTTTAAACTCAAAACCAAAGTGGTAGCAAACCAAAATTTGGCATGGCACTTTTGAGACCCAAACATTAAATTTAGAAGTGACAGCAGGAAGTGGCAGCATGAAAAATAACAAGTGTTAAATGTTAAATTTTGATTTGATTTTCCTAAATGAAAGTAAACATGTGAGAACATCAGGCTCCAAAGATAAGTCATTAGGCTCCAAATTTTCCTTATATTGTAGAAGACGCAGATTTAAAGTCATTGTACCATATTGCCCCTTTAAAAACGCAGATGTTGGTGTATTCCATGCCACCACATTAGTTGCCGTGACGTGATAAAATGATAATGATCATTGCTGTGTATTTAAATGGTCACAGTATCTACACAAACACTAGGCTCAGCTGCAGAATCCCCCCTCCTCTTGTTCTTCTCTTACCTCACCAAAATACTCTACCCCATTTTTTTGTGAGGACTGAAGGATTCTTCATCTTTTGTCAACACATTAGACATTTTGATTCTCCAGAGATCTTAATTCTACTTTCATTCTACCCACTATCTCAGGAAAGATGTCCTCTACACTTGGATCTGCCTGTTCTTGAGAGGATGCTTGGATTTTCTGTTAGTTCATGTACTAAGCTTATCAAAGAGTTCTGTTCTTACTAGGTGCAGGCCTGAAGCATGAAGGTGTAGTTGAATTAAGAAGTTTCACAATAAGAACTCAATTGTTGGGAAATAAAGAAGCAATACAATCAATGTGCTAATCACCATCGGTCTGATATCCTTCCTTCTTTGATTTCTCAGCTGGCTTCAAATTCTGAGTAAGAGGGACTAATGGGAGGAACGGGAGTGTGATTAGGAATCCTTATAAATCTCAAACAAGGAAACAAAGTCAAAGTGAACACTGAAGGAAAGTCTCATTTGAAAGGCTCTCATCTCAGCGCCAATCCCTTTCTTTCCACCCAGCTTCTTTTCTTTTCTTGTTAATCGCAGGAATCTTACCCTTTTGGATAAATTACTTCCCTCCCACTCGAGCCATGTGGTTCCAGTGGGGGCTGCTAATACTGGTACCCATCTCTCACCTTGGACACGGGAGTTAAGTAAACCATGCTGTGACAACTGACATCCTTTATTAATAATATTTTATTGGGGAGGGGTTTACTTTCAGGTGACAAGGCTGTAAAAATATGAATGGCTGGTCACCACTTCCCAAGTTCAAGGAGAAAAAGAAGCTAGCATGCAAGAAAAAGTGATGGGAAAAGCATCCTGGTGGTATTCAGTCCCAGCCACTCTTATCCCCAGTTACAAGGTTTCCATTCTCACTTTTATGGATTAATAAATGTGCCCACCTTAGTCCAAAACAATGTGATCACTCAGGATAGAAAAAAATTCCTGACTAATGAAACATTGCTCAACGAACTACATTCCAGATGGACTAGAGAGATAAATGTGAAAAAAAAAAAAAGTACTACAAAATGTAGTAGAAAGAAAAAATGTATACTTAACAAATCTCAGAGTCAAAGAAAATTTTCTAAGCTTAAAATTAGAAGATGCCACAAGAGAGTATCAGATAAAATACACAAAATAAATAGCAGAAACTTCAGTTTGTCAAAAATCCCAAACAAAATAATAATTGGATAAAAACATAGCACAATATTTGCTGAAGTTTTCACGAAGGGGATACTTTGTAAAATGTTTATAAAATTGGTGAAGAACAGCATGGAAGTCTCCAGGAGTAAAATGGGTCAATATATAAACAATTTACTAAGAGGAAAAATAAAATAACTAACAAACAGTTTAAAAATTTATCACTGATAAAAAGAAATGCAAAATGAATTATAACCTTTAGTGAAATGTTTTTATTCTGTGTATATAGACATACATTTGAAATGAATATTTATACTCTTTCTATGGGTACGTAAATTGCTGTTTTGGAAGCAACTTAATACTTTTTTTGAAGAGGATTTTACAATCTTCATCACATTTACTGTCTTATAACTTCATTTTTAGAAATTTAGTTTAAGAAAATAATTCAGAATTACCAGAAGAATTCATATGGCCAAATATGTCTGTAGAAGTGACAAACTAGAGGTAATTCAAATATATTACAATAAACGGCATTGTTAAATAAAATTTGGCACATCCATTTAATAAGTATGTTTTGCTATTAAAATAATGCTAATGAAAGTTTATACTGAACTTATAAATATGCTTCTGTTTCAATGTAAAGAAGAAAAGTATAATAATTCACATACAAAATTATTTTCACTAAAAAAAATGCATATATAACAAATAATGAAGCAAAATATACACCCAAATATAGTGGTACATAATTAACTCTGGGTAGTGAAATCATAGGTTGTTTTGTTTGTTTGCTTGTTTCTTTTGCTTCTTATACTTTTCTTTTTCTCCAAGAAGTGCTAATTACCTGTATTGTAAAATTGTTATTTGTAAAGGTTTAACACTTTGCTAACACTATTTTTTAGACTTGCTTCTGAATTACAGAATTGGCTCTTCAGTGATTGGTCACAGTGATCTGGGTAATCACAGTACATGTCAGGCTCCGCCTTTATATTCTCTTGCCTCACTCCTACACATATTTCATGCACTACTACCTTTCTGTTGTGCTATTTTGTGACACAATATTTTGAGAGAAAACCATTAGTTACACGCAGATACTAAGTGACATTAGTTTATCTCCAACTAGGCAATGTAATTGCAACAAAACCCCCAGCTAACCAAAAATGAATAATAACTTCTGCTCACATAAAATGAAATGTCCATTTCACTAATCACATGCTGTCTGGAACCTCTGTTCTCCATGGTAACTACCTGGCTTTCCTAGATAAGCATTTCTGATTCAAGAACACAATTGGCAGGCCTGCCTCAGCTTAATTGACCTAGTTTGGTGAAAGTTCTGCAGCCTGAATGTGACATGCCACTGCTAAAATAAAATTTCAAATGTAAGGATCAATTAAAATGCCTTTTCAATGAATGTTTTTGAATTTTAATATTGGTTAACACGTGTTTTTTTAGAGTCAGAAAAAGCATAGATAAAATGAGTACAAATGAGGCCTGGGCTCTAGAAATAGTAATGTGAGGAGAAAGACACATGGAAACGCATTGTATTTTATTTTTATTTTATTTTTTGAGACAGAGTCTCCCTTTGTCACCCCGTCTGGAGTGCAGTGGGATGATCTCAGCTCACTGCAACCTCTACCTCCTGGGTTCAAGCAATTCTCCTGCCTCAGCCTCCCGAGTAGCTGGGACTACAGGCACTTGCCACCACGCCTGGCTAATTTTTGTATTTTTAGTAGAGGCGGGGTTTCACCACGTTGTCCAGGCTGGTCTCGAACTCCTGAGCTCAAGTGATCTGCTCACCTCGGCCTCCCAAAGTGCTGGGATTACAGGCGCGAGCCACCGCACCCGGCCTGGAAATGCATTTTAAGTCCACATTAATATTTTAGGAGAAAATAAGATATGTTGCTTGAGTGGTCATCAAATGAGACTGTCTCGTCTATTTCATACAGAGTTGGGGTTTCAAACACCAGCACCACTCTACCATCTCATCTCAAACAGCAGGTCCTCTCTTTCCTCCTTTTACCTTTCCTTACCTGTTGTATCTTTGCAATTGATTCCCGGCTTTCAATCCACCTTCCCTCTCTTATTTTATCTAATCCTACCCTGTAAATAACAATCAACAACACACGATTTTAAACTTTAAAATGCTTTGGTATTAAGTCAATTAATAAATATTCTCTGGGAAATTTTAAACAAGGGTCATAATTTGTGTAAGACTAGCATAGCTATGGGTTATGCAAAGTGGCTTACTAACAGTAAGAAGAAAAACAGTTTACCAGAATTTATCTTTACAAAGCAAGAGGTTTCAGAAAAATCCAGCTGAGACCTCAACTTCTAATCCACTCTGCTGTGACATTTGCATTTTATAATGGCATCTATAATATTTCACACTTCTATTTATTTCAAAATAGCATCTTAGTCATAAATACCGTTTCTGCTCATCTCTTTGCTAAGAGAAAATTCCCACAAGAATTGAAAATGTTAAATTGCTATTTGGTTCACCCTCTACTATTATGAAGTCCTCCATGATTTCAGAATAAGTCAGAGGAAAAGGTCACAATTTGTATTAAAAGCCAGAACTGCATGAGGCAAATAGTATCTGCTGAGGATATTATTGTGTGCAAAAGATAGAATTTCTTTTGTCTACTTTCCATTTTTCTAACATATATCATGTATATTATATACATATACATGTATTTACACATACATATAAAAGTCAAGTACACACACGAATATATTTATGTGGCCAGTTTTTAGTCAAACTAAAAATATTTTTTAAATTTTGCATTTGTTTAAATGTTAAGAACTGAGTTGTATCATCTAAATAATGAAGAAATACAAAGAAGAAATATTATAGATTTTTAATGAGGTTTATCATCTTATACTTTCAGATTCAGTAACTACCACAATACTTTTTTTCCCCTGTCTCAGAATTTTCTTTGGTACTGTATCTTGTAAACAGTGCCATTTGAAAAGTTCTAAGCAAATGTTATCAGAAAGAGAGACACTGACAGTTGGAATTCTTGACCATCAAGATACAACTGGGAAAGACCAATACAAGGGTCCTGACAATAAACAGTCCTCTAGGATTGCCCTCGTAAATTTGGACTCTATCCGTGGTGTAGATAACTGATATTGCCACTGCACAAAATAAAGTGAAAGAGGAGGAAAATGAGGAAAGTTCAATGTGTAAATCCATGGATGCCTACACTCTGGTCTGATTTAAGTTCTTTAGCAATGTTAAGCTCAGAATGATAATGGTGTTTTCCACAACATGTAACTCAATAATTTTTTTTAAATTATTAATCACAGATAAATTTTAGATTGGCCAACATTCATAACTTTCCCATGATGTCTGTTTTAACCTACTTTTACAAAGTGGCAAATACAAACTTCTATCTAAAAAGAATCAGGTTCTACTGCTTCACTGGGACCTAAGCAAGAATACCTGTGGGTGAATCTATCTCTTCCTCTCTAGCCAGCAGTTTCTTGGGTTAACAATTGCTAGTTGCTTCCTGAAATTCTTCCACACTTCATTCATATGACAATAATTTCCATGACAATGTGACAAATTTGTTAAATTAAACTTATAATTGAAGTCCTCATACTAAAAAAACATTGAGAATGCTGTTTAAATTTAAAATTAAGAAAAACTAAGTAAAATTTTGATTGTTTTATTTTTGTAAATGTGAAGTGTTAATGTTTTAATAAAACATCTTTAATACTTTCTGCTACTTTAGTAGAATATAACTACTAAATAATTAATGAGAATTTTAATGTAACTTCATCCATGGTCAAAAAGTCACTTTGAAGCCATTCTCTTCCATCCACCTTCCACAAAGCTGACTAACAAACCACTAAATCTGCTTGAATAAACCTTTAAGCAATAGTGACTCAGGTGCTTCCTTCAATGCCAGGGAGTGGTGGGTGGTAAATATTGCAGTTTGTGAGAGATACTTTTTGTTGTTGTTGTTAAACTGGGGTTAGCTTCAGAAGTTTCACTACAGTAAAAGTTGATCATAATGGAAACCTGTCAGGTTTTGCCTGTTTTTCTTCCCCAGGACACTACAGAGGAGACCTTGAGCTTTTCATCTGTTCATATCTGAAGCTGCTTTTTTTCTTGACTTTTTAAAACTCTCAGGATGTGTTTTGTCTAACTTTACAAACTCTGTTTTTATTTTGTAAACTCTAATTTGTTCCGATTTTATAAACTGTTGATATCTGAAGTGTAAATGATAACATTATCATTTATGTAACTAATACATTAACATTATCATTTATACTTCAGATAGGTCCAGTTTTTAAGATTTTTAGTGCCACTAAACATTCTATTTTGGTGATACCTTAACTGCCAAAATAAAAGTTACTAAATATTTTGTCTTAAGTAAACCAAAACAGCTGGGTGGACACTGTAGTGTTCACCTATAGTCCCAGCTACTTGGCAGGCTGAGGAGGGAGGATTGCTTGAACCCAGGAGTCCAAGGCCAGCAACATAGTGAGAAGGAAGAGAAAGGAAAGACAGAGAGAGAAGGAAGGAAAGAAAGTGCCAAAATAGAGAAATAGAGAGCAGGAGGGAAATAGGGAATGGTAGAATCAAATTTCCAATGCCTTGGCTGAAAATATATGTTGGGAGGAAAAGGGAATTTCACTGAATTCCAGATAAAATAAAGCTTAGACAATTTTATTAGAAAAAAGTAGGCAGGCCTGATATCGAGAAAGCTTTACTATAATAGTAATGATTCAGATTTATTTAATGCTTAGTGTTTACTAGACCCTGTGAGTTACATAGATTATATCATTTTATATTCACAACAACTTAGTAGCTCTGTGTGACATTAATTTTATGTGTCCACTTGACTGGGCCATGGGATACCTTGATAGCCAGTTAAACATTATTTCTGAGTGTGTCTGCAAAGGGATTTCCAGAAGAGAACAGCATTTGAATTGCTAGACTGAGTACAGCAAATGACTCTCCCCAGTGTGGGTGGACATCATTTAATCTGTTGAGGGTCTAAATAGAATAAAAAGGTGTAGGAAAGCTGAATTTGCTCTGCCTGAATACTTGAGCTCACATATTGATCTTCTGTCTTTGGTGCTCCTCGTTCTCAAGCCATCAGACCCTGGTGTGAATCTACACCATCAATATGGGCTTTCTTGGGTCCCCAGCTTGCAGTTCACAGATCCTGGGACTTCTCAGCCTTCATAATAGGATTCATATATCTATATAATATGTAGTTATATATTATATATAAATAGGATATATTACATATATAATACATATCTTCCTATATATACACATATACACTCGTATATATACATATTGATTCTATTTCTCTGGAGAAACCCTGACTAATACATTCAGGTAGTTTTGGAAGCAGAGGTTGACATATATTAGGTATAAGTCCACAGTGTCTGATTCAAAACTTTTGAAACCAACTAGACACGGTGGCTCATACCTGTAATTCCAGCACTTTGGGAAGTCGAAGTGGGTGGATCACCCGAGGTCAGGAGTTTGAGACAAGTCTGGCCAATATGGTGAAACCCTATCTCTTCTGAAAATACAAAAATTAGTCAGGCGTAGTGGCACACACCTGTAATCCCAGCTATTTGGGAGACTGATGTAGGAGAATCACCTGAACCTGGGAGGCGGGGGTTGCAGTAAGCAAAGACCGTGCCACTACACTCCAGCCTGGGAGACACAGCGAGACTTCATCTCAAAATGACAACAACAGACAAACAAACAAACAAAAACTAAACTTTTGAAACCAAATGAGCTTTGGAAGTCAAAATTTTTGTTTTTCCAGAGTGGAAAATAACCCTTATACTACCCATCACAGAGGTAATGGGTAGAGGAGTTACAATTCAAACCCATATTTGTCTCAACTCAAAAATACTGACTCAACTCTCAGACTTTGATTTCAATTTCTTTGTATGTTAGTCAATGTCTTGCCTCAATTCTGCCAAACTATTTTTTTATCCTGGTTGGTTCTCTCTAAATAATAATTACTCAGATACTCTCCTTCCGCTCTCAGATTTCCTCAGGACAATGCACAGCGTGAATATTTGGGTAACACAACCAGAATGCTGTATTAGAATATTACATACATCTGAATTCTACAAAGCTTCCTGTCATCAAATGTATTTAAGAGGAAATTAAAGAACAAAAACAAATTATATCTACTCATATTTGAATACATAAATTACCTTCATTTACTTAATTTTTAATATATAAGATCCTAAATATTAAGCAGTATCAGTCAAAAATAAAACTATAAAGTGAAGAAATGAGTTGCAAATACTATACAGCCTAGACACCAATAAGTAACATAGTTTAGAAAACATTTCTAGCATGACTCTAAAATTGTTTGCAGCCAATATGGTATTGAGAGAAGCTGAGTGGTGGGAGAAGCTGAGGCAGGGCCTGCATGCCTGACATAATGTAAAAGAGTGTTGGAAAATGTCTGAGGCCAGGGTCTAAAACCTCTCGTGGCCTTTGGAACACCAAGCTGTATGTCAAAGGGTGGAAGGCTGTGCTGATGCACCAAAATCTAAACCCAGGGCATAAAACCCCTCGTGGCTTGGATAAAATCCAGGGCTCAAGGCATAAAACCCCTCACGGCCTCTGGAATGTGTCTAGACTTGCTGGATCCTTGCTCCTTGCTCTTCCAGGATCGTTGCATCTTGAGTTAAAAGAACCTGCTCTCCATTATCTCAAGTAGCAGAATATGTTCCATATGCTTCAAAGGAAATGCTAAACTGTCACAGCTGTAAATCATGCACTTGCCCTTTCAACCCCTACATTGTCACCACCTGTTTCTTAGCTTGATCACCAATAAATAGTCTGGGCTTCTGGAGCTCGGGACCTTCACAGCCTCCATACTTGTGTTGACCCCCTGGACCCACTTTCTCCTTCAAACTGTCTTTTCTCATTCCTTGGACTCTTCAGACTTCATTGCCCCCACAACCTGGTGTTGAGTCTGATCACCCCAACACATTGTGAAACCTTATCTCTACTAAAAATACAAAAAAATCAGCCGGTTGTGGTGGTGCACGCCTGTAATCCCAGCTACGCAGGAGGATGGGGCAGGAGTATCGCTTGAACCCAGGAGGCAGAGGTTGCAGTTAGCTGAGATTGTGCCATTGCACTCTAGCCTGGGCAACGGAGTGAAACTCCAACTCAAAATATAAAAAATAAAAAATTGTTTGCTGTGGTTATGTATGATTTAGGGTGAAGAAACTTTGCCACATAATGCAACAGAAATTGAGATGGACTAAAAGGCAGAAAATGGAATCCCTTTGTTTCCATTTGTGGTTCCAACACTTACATATCATGTGGCCTCGGAGAAATCATTTATTTTCTCCCTAGTTTTCTTGCTTAAGAAACAACTATCGGCAATAGAACTATCAATGTTACAGGATTCTGAGATGTTGAAAATACATAAACAAATCAAGAAATTAATAATACCATAAAATGTCAGTATCTCTTTTTAGAATTTCATTACTTATTATAATAAATACAGTAAATGTGTATAAGCTGAATTTTTTTCTAGCATCACTTAAAAAATGAAAATGAAATGAAAAGGCCACAAGTGCCAACTTCAGACACATTCATGAGTAAAGAAAATATGCTTGGTGTGTTTATCTAGGAAGTAAAATAGTAATGGCAACATTACTATACCATACAAGTTGGCATTCTACCTTAAATCTTACATGAGCACATTCTTCAATACAGTAATAAGTTTAGATATTTCACTTTTATCATAACATCTCCTCACAATGACTTTTCCATTTAAATTGAGACTTAAAAACTCCCTAAAATCCTAGTGATAATCAATGTGCATAATATAAACGTAGTTTTATTTAAAACTGCCATGCTGCAAATTTTTGAACAAAATTTCTTTTGAAGCAGATCGAGAAAATTGCCAAATAAAGCTACATGCTATATTTTCTTATTGATAAAGAAAGGCAGAAATGTTGGCTATGCATCTATTATGAGTAACGCACTGTACTGGTTGCTTAATCCTCATTGATTGCATTAAATCATCACAACAGGATTTGATGAGTTTTATTGGTCCTACTGTTAAAAGTAAAGAGGCTCAGAGAGGAAATTCCTCCATGAGGATTACATGGCTATCTCCTGGAGTGGCTAGGATCCAACCCTGATATACTAGGTCCCCAAACCCAATTTCATTGCATTCTGCTAACAGTGAATTTTTCTTCATGCTTATTGTTCCGCACAGTAAGACCTTTTTCTTCAAAGGTGTCAAAAGATTTAGGGATATCTAAATCTTCCAAGAATTTTAATATTTTTTAATGCTTGTTCTATATAGATTTTATAAGATACCAGAATATTGTAAGATATTACAGAAAAGCATTTCTTACTTCATAGAAAAATCATGGGAGCTACTTGCTTAATAATTAATACAGAAACAGGGAAATGAACCAACCATATGAACATAAAAATGGCATACATCTTTTCCAATAATCTTAACTTCTTTCACTTCCCCTTTTTATGGCTGGAAAAAAGTAAATACTATCTCCAAGTAATACGTTCAAGGGAAATGCACATGTATTTACCAAGAACAAAGTAGTAAACATGGTCTCTATGGGTTACCAGAAATTACTTATTTCACGGCAACCATATTGCACTCAGAGTTGCCTCATTTCTACTAAATGAACAATAAAATCACACTTCTAAAAAGAACGTCTGGAGCTTGAGCAATAACTGTAAAATTAAGGAGACTTCAGTGGGACCAGATGTTTGTAATTACATTTAAACTGCTGCGAAGGCATTAAAAAATTGGCTGAGGGAAGGAAATAAAACCTGAGGCTGATCAATAGTCAGGAGATTACTCTTCATACAGTCCAATGTGAACTTTTTGGCAGATCATTATCATAAATTACATTGATCTTCAAAAAAGCATTTAGATCATATTAGATGAGTGAAATAGTACCTTCTTGTGATTTTTTTATAAATAGTATTCAGGTTCAACTAAAACCGTTTACCTTCATACATATTCCTCTCTTGACTGGGTACCCTAACAAAACATCTTTAATGATACTACTACTAATAATCTCTTATTAGTAATATTATTTTATAATTAATACTATAAATTAAATTTTTCCAAATAAATATTTATTGGCTATAAATGAATGTGTCAGCCAGGACTATGCATCAGGCTGTGTTCTAAGAGGCATATATTTATCTGATTGTGGTACGATTATCTCCCTTACAGAGGGGAGCACTGAACCCCAAGAGAGATGAACAACTGCAGAGCTGGGATCTGAACCAGAAGTCTGGTTTCCAAGCCCATGCTCAGTGATCACACTGTACCCCACTACTGCCAGCAATCCTCCCAATAGCTATGATGATTTTTATTTTACAAATGAGGAAAATGAGGTTCAGCCTGATTTGCTTGATGAAGGCCCACAGCCAGGAAGTGGTGAATATGGACTCTGTCTCTGCTCTTTCAGATCCCAATTTTATTCACTATCGACCATGCTCTGGCTTTGTCAGTTACTTTCTCAGCAATTTTACATAAGTTGCATGATATCACATGCCAGGGTATTTTGGAAACACCCATAAGATGAAAAACAATGCTAGACATGTCCTTCCTAATTACATCTCGCTCAAAATTAACATATGAGATCTCCCCAATTTTACCACTGCTTGTTTTGGTACTCTTCAGCTCTGGTTGCTCTTCTAACCACACAGCTACATATATGTGTGTATACACACACACACACATATTCATCATGTTTCAGTAAGCACATCATCTTTCTTTGGTGTACAATTATTTCTACACTATGTTTCTTTATGATTTAATGAGATCTACTTTCACACAATTATAAACCACATTTCACAATCTGTTGCACTCAAACGTATTTTCAATGGGACAGCACCCAAATTGAATGTATGTACACTCAGTTAAATTAAAAATCAAATTTACACATAAATTAGGATTTGATAGCATTTCTATTAAGGGTTTACGTATGTTTTGAAAGCCACTTAGAAGGATAGTTATAATGAAATGATTATTTAGATATTTTAGTTTGTTCTAGGTTGCTTCATTTATTAATACGTTATTTCTTTATATTTCCTTATTAAGCATGTCTTAATGTTTTCTTTTTCTATTATTTTATTATTTTTTTAAATTCCAGGGTATACCTACAGGATGCACAGATTTGTTGCATAGATAAACGTGTTCCGTGGTGGTTTGCTGCACCTATCAACCCATCACCTAGGTATTAAGCCCAGTATCCATTAATAAGGTTCTGTCCCTTGTTGATTCTGCAGAATTTTGAACACTATATTTTTTTGTCCAACTCTCGTGAATCCTGATAGATACAAGGCATGTATGCCATAACATTCATTTTGTATTGTCGAAATTGTGGTTAGATAATTCTTTTCTGATCTCTTTATCATTTCAAAACAAGCTTATCATTCCCACATTGCTCTGGCCACCCTTGCCACGAACCCAGCCTTTTATCTCTCCCTCGTTTCCCAAACCCTTGCATGTTATCCTCTGGAACTGCCACTCCAAAACCTGCAAATCCCCCATATCCTCAGGCTTTTCTCAAAATATTCATTTTCTCCAGGTTTTAATTGACCTCTCCTTCATCTCTAAAAGACTCCAGTCTCTCAAGTTGTGGTTATTTTCTCACCATCTTATGAACTTCATGGTCAAGACAGTAAATTGCCATTGAATTTGCTCTCCTTTGAAGTTCCCATATGGTCACTTCTCTTTTTGAAGCACACATCATTACATTTACCACCTTCTCATTGTTAGCAGCAACTGACATCCTGCTTCCTTGTTTTTCACTGAAGATTATGGCAGAATATTTCATTTGTCTATGCAAATTTCACTTAGGTGCTAATAATGTCTCTTAAGCTATGCAAAGACCTGAAATAAAAGCCACCTGCATTTCACAGTAAAATCAGATTCATCTTATCCTAGAAAGTAACAGTCGAAAGAAGAGTTCTTAGAAAATAGATCCAGAAAAATAATGCATCTTGACTTTGCATCTGCTGTATAAGCATAATTTTTTCACACTTTAATAGCCCAGATGAACTTAAACTAAAACAAGATTATGGCACCAGTTTCACAGTCTTCTTTTCTAACCCAAACCATGATATTTATCTGTCCAATGACAATATTCATCTTAATGATCCATCATCAACATGGCCTCCATATGTCCAATGCTCTTCTTGCCTTTTCCACTTCAACCAACCACCCAGCAGTCACAGCTTGGAGTTGCCATTTTCTCTAATGACCACACTTCCAAATCCACCTCTATTATCCAACTACATACTCTACACCATTTTTAAGACACACTTGTTCTCCCAGTCCTTTGTTCTCTCTACTGTTTCCTGATGCGTAAGCTTTTTGCTTACTTTGCTTATCAAGCTGATCATCCATGGGTTTTACCTTTAATAACATACTTTGTGATGTCCCTGCTTCTGTTTTTCTCATTCCATTTGGATGGCTGAACCACAAGCCTGAATGAAACCATTGCACATCTGAATTCTGTTTCTTTTCCAGAGTAGCAGAGCTCTGCATAAGAAAGTGTCACACCAGGTAACATTCATTCGATTATAAATTAGTAATTCCCAAACTTAAAAAAGCCTTAAAATACTTTTTATATTTTACTTTGTATTTTGTATAAAATACAAAAAAATTTTGTATTTACTTTGTCTCTTTGAAAAACTCTCCAATTCGCCACAACCATGTGAAAACTTTTCAAGTCTCATCAAACTTCTGGCACCCTCCTACCTCTCCAAATCCCTTTCTGAATCCAAATCTACATATTCAGCAGATGATCTCACCTCCTGCTTTACAAAGAAGATAGAGGCTCTCAGATGGAAATGTCTTTATCATCCTAATGCTCTCCCCAATATTCATACAAACCATCTTACAAAACAACTTGCATAGGCACCCACAGTTTCTTTCATCTCTTCTACTACAATAAAGAGGTTGTCCCATGCCTAGGTAAAGCCATGCCCACCACCTGAGCTACAGCTTCCATCTCATCCTGCATCCTGGACATCATAAACTAGATGATTCCTTTGCTGAATTACATATTCAGCCTCTTCCTTTTACATGATTCCTTCCCATCGTATTTTAAACATTCACAAGTCTGTGCAATCAACATATGAAAACAAATCTAAGTCAATAATTTTTTTAAAATACCGATCCTGTGTTCTCCTCCAGCTAATGCCTTCTCTCCTCCACAGCCCAGTTTTGTAAAGGAGTTATCTATACTCATTGTCTTTATTTTCTTTTCTCTAGAGTATGCAAATCTGGCTTCAATTCCTAATAGTCCACTGAAATAGTTTTTTTTGTGAGGACAGTGCTGCCTTTATATCACTGAATTCAATACACACTTTTTTCATTCTTCTTACCTGACCTCTCATCAGCACTCTGTAATGCTGACTCAGTTATACTTTTGAAGTAATCTCTTTTATAAACTTCCATGTCACAGCCCTCTCCTAGTGTTCTCATTCTCTAGCTGATTGTTCTCTGCCTGTTGTAGAGGTCTAGCCTATCCTTCACTACTTGGCCATTCAAATCTGAAATTCCCTAGACTTTATTCTAGGCCTTTTTGTGTTTTATCCTCTTTCACTAGGAAAAATCATTCATGCTCACAGATTCAATGATATACTCATATGTATCTTCAATCCAGACAATTCTTCAAGTTGCAAATCATTTATTCAAAGGCTAGTTACATCTTACTTAGGATATTCAAAAGGTACAGTTTTATTATCTTTCTCACATTCTTTCCAAACTTAATTCCAGACTACTGTTCTTTATTTCTAATAATAATAATTCATTCATCAAAATCTACTAGTTGGAAAGCTACAGTGGTTTTAGAGCTCTCTCTCCCTCTCATTTTACACTCAATCCATCACTAAATCTTGTAAGGTTGACTTTAAAAATTTCATATGCAAATACTTTTTTTTCTATCCTTAAACACCATTCCCATGAATTCTAGTCCATGTTATCATCATCTTTTTCCTGGGATACTGAAATAGCCTTCTAAGTTCTACCTATATCTCATCTTGTCCCATTTATAATGTGGGCTGAGCTTTTAAAAATGCAAATACAGCCGGGCGCGGTGGCTCAAGCCTGTAATCCCAGCACTTTGGGAGGCCGAGACGGGCGGATCACGAGGTCAGGAGATCGAGACCATCCTGGC
>NW_012118487.1:23932784-23973781 GCF_000951035.1 Colobus angolensis palliatus | reverse complement strand
ACTGCTCTTAAGATAAAAAGCAAGCTTGTTAACTTCCTCTACACCATCCTGCATGATCCTGCCTCCACCTCTCTAACTTTACCTTGTCCTGCATTTGACCAACTTGTTCTGTTCCAGTCTCCCTGGCCCTCTAGGCTTTTATACATACTTTAATCTTTGCTTATAGTATGCATACCCTTGCACATGATTTCCTCTTTCTGGGGCACACTTCCCTCCCTCCGTTGCTCAACTCTTACCCTTCGAATCTCAACACAAGTGGTCACTTCTTCAAGACAGCCTTATTTTCTAATTGTATTCACTTTTGGCCCAACTACCTCTCCTCTGTAGGATCCACTGCAATTTCAATTTTATACTTTGTGTGTGTTTGATTATTTAATGAATGGCCATCTCTCCAATTAGACCATGACATCAATAACCATGTATGGTTATTGCCTGCTAGAGGATTTTCAATAGTAGGCATTCAGTAAATATTTGTAAAATACTAAGGACAAATTTCAGTCACCCAGGTTGATACATTTATGAAAAGTAAAATCACTAACACTCTGAGGCAAGTTAAAACATCCTATGAGACAAAAATTAAAAAGTTCAAAGAACATAAACAAAAAATTATTCATAAAAATTTTGTTAGCAGGATTAGAAAGTGACTGCTTTAATTCGTTTTTAGGTTCTAATTTTTTGTTTTCCAATTTCATTTAGAAATGATTAATTTCATAAATTAATGAAAAGCTGTGTTTTGTAGAATAAAAGACCATGAAGGTGGAAAATTGCAGCTTCAATTCTAAATCTCTTACGTATTGGGCAATGCCCTGGGAAAAGAGTTTTTTTTTTTTTTCTTTTTGTTGTTGCTGTTGTTGTAAAAGAGAGCTCAGAGAAAATCAGAGAAAACAGACTACTCAATATAATCACACTTCCATGGGAAAATTCTATCTGTTGATTTGGTATCACAAAACACAAACTCTTTTGACAAAAAAAGCACAGGGTAAGTTTTCCTCTGTAACTTCACCTATACCACTGGAAGCAGATATAAAAGGAAATTCATGGTTTTATGAGACAGTGTAATAAGACAAAATTAATAAAAGCATAACTTTTCATGATTTTATTAAGTTTTACCAAAACTTTTAATTACTTTTTATTTATCCTGTTTTTAAACCATGACCTTAACTTTGAATTTCTTAGAGACACATAATTTGTCATTTGATTTCTAAGTTGAGAACCTAAAGGAAGCTGTAACAAAAGAGACAAAAGGTTTGTATTCTTTTTTTTTATGAACATTCACTCTGCATATTGGATCACATAATTCCTTTATTACATAGAAGACTCTAAAAGCTGCCTGCTCTGTAATAATTTCTACTTTGTGCAACATTCATACACAAATAAGAAAATGCAAGAGCAATTGTTAAAAACACCACTGCAATCTATGTATTTGCCAATTATATGAATAGTTATGCAAAAAAGAAGTACTAAATTTTAAGCCAGTCATTTAAGGTATAGAGGTCACAGGTGTCATTGAGAATATAATAAAATGTGACTCCTTCCTCTGGAAAAGTACACTTCACATACGATTCTTTTTTTAAAAAAAATTGGGACTATTTTAATGTTTCTTCATTGTTGAATGATTGTTGAATCAACATTTGATTCTGTACTGCCCGTTACATGAAAAATTTATTTTAAAAATTAATTTTGTTTTTTATTGGTGCATATTCGATGTGCATATTTTAAGGTAATGTAATAATTTGATATATTCATATAATCAAGTGGGGGTCAGTGGGTTATCCATAACCTTAATTATTTATCTTTATGCTAGAAACATTCAAACCCTTTTCTTTTAGCTGTTTTGAAGTGTACAATCAATTTATGTTAACTATACTCACCCTACTGATCTACTGGAAAACCAGGAGGTCTTGTTTCACGTGTATATTTGTGCCCATTTACATACAATTCTACAAAAAATGTTAGGTGATTTGTAGCACTCTAAATTCCACTCATAGATATGGGTAAAGAAACCCTGTTATAAACTGTAGACTCTAAGACCATAGCAGCCCCTTAGAGTCCTCCTCTCTCTTTCACGCACTGTTAAATCCATTGTGCTAATAACACAAATAGGCTTACTTCATTTGATTTTGTCTCACACCACCCATATCAACATCACTTACAAAAATAATACAATTTTGGCCTACCAAAATTGGGAGAGTTAGGGATGAGTGAAGAATTTTCTTTATATTTCCATATTAACTTAGATGTCCGTAAGTATTCTGATATCTGACATTTGTGTCAGAAAAACAAGAGTTACAATTCTAATTGCTTTTCCAGGTATCTTGTATGGACTACCTCACAGCTACCCCAGTAGGGAAGCTATAGATGCTATAGGTGAAAAAACTAAATATAAGAGAATATAAAACAACTTGGCATGGATTAGGTAGTTGATATGTGACAGAATCAGAATTTGTAAATCTAATCTAATAAACTCAAAACACTTTGCTCAAATCAAATCTAATAAAATCTGATCAAATCTAATCAACTCTAAATACCTTGCCTTGTCCACTACTTGAATTTTATCTAATGAAAGACAGAAGGTATGTATTAGAATATCAGAGATTTAAAAGAACTATTACTGTATAATTTGACAAGAAAACCAATTTTCTAATCAAATTCGGTTATCATAGTGTATAAACCATTATTGTTTTAAAAATCACATTTGTGGCTATTACATTATTCTTCGGTGATTAACTGAGTTGATAATGTTCTATCCTGGTTTACCCATTTTATCACTATCATTGCTAAAGCATAAACATTTACAAAGTAGAATGATCAAAAGTAGTAATTAATGTATGTTAAAATAAACTAACCTACAGAAAATTATTAAGAATAATCAAATAATGTTAAGCCTCCAAGATAGTTATGTTTTGTTTTTCTAAGTTTAATAAAACCACAATCAATGTACTTTGAGATGAAATTGATTTAAAATTTTAAAGGTCAGTAATAGAAATTGAGAAAAAGAATTTATAGCCAGTTTAGAGAATATATTACCTTTTTATAAGAATTTAATAATTACAAATCCTCTATATATCATTCAAGTCTTTAATTAAAAGATGGGGGTTCAATATCACAATATCTAGAAAAGTAGAAATAAAGCCAAGTAGCAACTTGAGGGGATGGAATTACACACACACACACACACACAAAAAAAAAAATCATATAAAAATGATCAAATTGAAAAATGAGTGCATATAATCTGCTTTTGATAATTCCAATATACACTTTAATGCCATCTTTCAGAGCTCATATTTATGGTTATTTAAAACTAAGGTTTGAAAATATATATACATAAATTAAGTCCTAGGCTTATTTTATTTTTTATACCAAATCTATCAAAATACCAATTTTTTGATCCTCTCTCTCTTCCCACATTGTACCCTCAAGTAGTTCTCAGGGTCTGTTGTTCTCATCTCTGTATCCATATGTAATACACTTGCAAGTGAGAACATGCTGCATTTGGTTTTCTGTTCCTGTGTTAGCTCACTTGGGATAATAGCCTCCAGCTCTAACCATGTTGCTGCAAAGAACATGATCTTATTCCTTTTAATGGCTGCATAGTATTCCATGGTGTATATGTACCCCATTTTCTTTAACCAGTCTAACATTGATGGGCATCTTGGTTGATTCCATAGCTTTGCTATTGTGAATTGTGCTGTCATGAACATACACATACATGTGTCTTTATGGTAGAATGATTTATATTCCTTTGGTTATATAACCAGTAATGAGATTGTTGGGTCAAATGGTAATTCCTTTTTAAATTTTTTCAGAAATTGCCAAACTGCTTTCCACAATGGCTGAACTAATTTACATTCCCACCAGTAGGGTATAAGCATTCCCTTTATTCCACAACCTTGCCAGCGTCTGCTACTTTTTTACCTTTTAATAATAGCCATTCTGACTGGTATAAGATGGTATCTAAATATGGTTTGCGTTAGTATTTTTCTAATGATTAGTGATGTTGAGCATTTTTTCATATAACGTTGGCTGCATTTACACAATTATTAATCATTTTAATTATTTCTCACCCGATTTTTTTTTTCTTAAGAATGTTTACTCATTTTGGAATTTCTGTGAAATGGTAAGATAAATCAGCTACTAGCAATTCATTTTTCACCTCTCCCTATATGAAAACAGGCTTGATAGAGTTAATTATTCGTGGCTATCCAGATATTGAATGTACTCTCTTATACCTACCCCCTACACCCAGTGCAGAGCAGGGAAGTAAATTGGCTATTATACAACATGAGTAAAATATTTTTGGTCAGTTATTGAACCCGTCGTCTGTATCACTGTTAGATGCTTAGTTTGTCATGCAACTTTTAAGACCTCAAATACTGATAAATAAACTTGCTGATCAATAACATTGTTTTAGGAGTTGTTAAAAATAACCAATGAAATATTTTATTGTCTAGTTAATGTACTTACCTATTTCCCTAGTATAATTTATTTAGATTATTTTCTAGTAATTTAACAATTTTTGTAGAGTAATTTGTAATGTTTAGTGCAATCTGACGTTGGCAATTTACTTGCCCACTGTAAATCCAGCAGTTATTAAGATAACCTTTGGAGAGTTTAAGTGGTCAGCAGGTATGAATAAAGATATTTCTTCCCTTTGGTTTAGAAAGAAGTCAATGTAAGAAGAAAAACCAAAAATAATTATGTTTAAAATTCACTTAAAAATTTTTACTTCTCATAAAGTGACTTCCAAAATTCATAGTTATGAATATAAATATCCTAAAGCTGTCCATGAATAGGTTTTATTGAACTACAGAATATTAAATTTATTTTACTAACTTAATAAATATTTATTGAGGCTCTAAACATGCACTGTATTAAGCCCTACAGACAGTATTTAGCAAAACCAACATAGACTGTACTTCATAGTGTTCATAGGGGAAACAGACAAAATAAAAGTAGATATGTATATGAATTAAATAATTATAAAATATGATAAATGCTATAAGGGAACAACAAGTGTTGAAGCACAGAATAATAAGAGAAGACTTGCTTTGAAAGGGTAGAAGGTGACTACACAGATACAACATTTATGCTCATCTCTGTATATTCATGGAAAATTCTGGCAGGGGCTAGAAAGTATATAGGGTTATCCTCAGCAGAGATAAAAATTTGGTAAAATAAGGCACAATAGAGAAATAATATTAGCAAATCTGACTTACAAATGACAATACTGAGGTATTTTCCACAATTTCCACAAAGAAAAAAGCTGGGTTAAGTTTATGGTTTCCTTAAACTTATCTCTGCACAATTAATGACTACAAAATATTGTACAGCCTAAAATTATATGAACTTATGTTCCCTTTGCATAGACCAGCAGTTTCCTTTAAAAAAAAAAAAAATCAGTAATGAAAACATGTTATTTTTATGTCTGTGGCAGGTAGTAATGTCTCCTTTTATCTTCGGCTGAAAATAAGATTTGTAGTGATATAGAACTGTTTACTCTCTTTTGTTTGTTTACTTTTTGTTTTTGAGACAGAGTCTCGCTCTGTCGCCCAGCTGGAGTGCAGTGGAGCGATCTCCACTCACTGCAAGCTCCGCCTCCCGGGTTTACGCCATTCTCCTGCCTCAGCCTCCCGAGTAGCTGGGACTACAGGCACCGCTACTATGCCCCGCTAATTTTTTGTATTTTTAGTAGAGACGGGTTTCACTGTGTTAGCCAGGATGGTCTCAATCTCCTGACCTCGTGATCCACCCACCTCGGCCTCCCAAAGTGCTGGGATTACAGGCGTGAGCCACCGCGTCCGGCCAGAACTGTTTACATTTGAACCTCTCTGAAACACATATTGATGTTTTATGGAGCCTTAGTTGTCTTTCAATCATCAGATATTTGACCAAACATACTGACTTTTCCTCCATTAGGAGAGTCAGCGATAAAGAATGAACCATTTCAAAGACTGAAATCAAGCTGAAGACTATAGCACATGACACTTCTGTAGGAGATTATTCTAACCAATGACATTATGAAAATAAAATCTTAGGTCAAATGATTAAATGGCTGGATTAAATTTCTGTTTTAATTGACATAAGATATAAATTTGCTGAATAAATACGTTTCACAAAATAAGTGATTAATGTATTGTTTCTGAGATTGAATAAAATGTTTCCTTTTAGACTGTAAGTTCCTTTAAAAAGCAGAGCACCTCTCTTTGTCGCTTAGCCCAATGCCTGTCACATGGTTAGCATCAGTAAGACATGGCTGAACAGAAAAAATCCTTTCCACTTATTGCAGTCCATGAAGTTAATCCTAGATATACTCCAGGGATGCTTTGTAAGTTACAGATAATATTATTAATTCTTTGTACACTATGTATACACTGAACCTTATTTTGCAATTTTGCAAAACTGAAGTTGAATGGACCATGCAATTTGACATGCTGCCAGTGAAAACAAGACCTTTCTTTTTCTTGACGGGAAACTTTTAAACCAATATAGCTAAGGAAGCGAAAATCTCAAGTAAAATCAGGTTTCAGTGTAAATGTGTTCATGGACTGCATGTTACGCATGCTGATTCAGTGGATTTAAGATGATGGACAGATATGAACATCCTACCTCCAAATGCACACAAACACACACACACACACACACACACACACCCTATCATTCTCCTCCTCCTCAGCAGTTCTGATGTTCATCCTGGTTGAAAACGTATGCTTTTGGTTTACTTTAAAAATGTCCTTTAACACTTGGTCTTAACTCACAGAAGCATCTTGAATGATACTGTTAGATTGGTGCAAAAGTAATTGAGGTTTTTGCGGCATTACTTCTAATGGCAAAGTACTTTTAATTGCTTTTGGACTAACCTATAGATGCGTGAAATGAAGCATGAAAAAATAACTGTTTTTCAACTGATTTTCATAACTACTTTTACTTTTTACATCATTCTTTCCTCATTTTTTGATGAAACTTAATGCTTCAGTCTTTATAGACTTTTGTTCTGTGGTTATCTTTCTTATATGCACAAAACTTCTAAGTAATGTAGCTGGATGGAGGGCACATTTCAAAGGACTAATGCTAATATTTTAAAGAAGTTAAAGTAAAAACATAGTCATTAATGTGTTAAGAGTTCTTTTCAGTAAGTAAGTCATACTGATACCAAAAAAAGGAAGAAATAAGGAGGTATTTACATTAAAAATAGAAATAAATATGATTTCAAGTTTCATACACACACACACAGCCTGAAAACAACTTAAAAGGAAAAAAATGTTGGTTGGCAACTCACTGTGGACCATAAAACAATATTTAAATTTCGTCGTCAACCTGAACATTGGGTATTCTGGCCATATAAGTCTGTGTTGTGTAACAGGAGAGTGTGAGAAAAAGCAAGTTCAATGGATTCTAGACATTTTTTGAAGGTAAATTGATTAAAAACAATTATAACTTTCACCTTTTGAATCTTGTGCTAAATGAAAGCAGTCTGCAGGTTCTAGACAGAGGTATAGAGCTGCTTGTCCCCTTGATTGAAGGTCTCTGTTGCTGGTAAGGTCATTCTCTTCAAGTGAACATGCAGGTTCAGGAGAGATCCGTAAGGGACAGAGTTAGGGAAGGGCACTTGGCCAGCCAGGCTGAGCATCTGAACCAACCCTGTCAAGTCAGGGCAGTGATGAATATCACAGCCAGAAATCCTTCACACCCAAAAGGGCAAGGGGAAAGAAAACTCAAAAATAAACATATGTATCTTTAATCAGTGTGATTTGTGACCATTAGGTATATACTTTGTCACTCAGTGTTTATATGCTGTGGATTTTCTAAGAACTTACTTTACTCAGAGAAGCTCAACATGGTTTGTGGAACACCACCATACCTTGAAAAGGGTTGGATGGTAAGAACATGTCCATGCCTATTCTGCCATATAGAGACATAGAAAGACTGGAGGTACTCTTTTAGTTAACATGAAAACCAAAATTCAAGGTGCTTGACTATTCTCTCATAAAACCTATTATAGACACCCTCTATCACTAGCATATTTATGACTATCCTATTTTGATTTATACACTGTAATATATGCCAATTTAAGTCACCCACAGAGCAAGAAACGTCAAAATTCAGGATTTGCCAAATCTCCTTACTGCTCTTTCAGTACCACACAGTATCCCTCTCCCTGAATTTCTATGGAAGTGCATGCAGGCTCAGGGTAAAGGGAAGACAATATTGAAGACTGCTTTCCCCCTGGACTGGATGACATGTATGCAAATATTTTAAAAAATAAATAACACTTAAATTTGTAAACACGGTTTCTGCCAGCATTACTTTTGGCAATGCAAATGTATATTATGAATTTAGATTTTTCTTCACAGTTCTGTACTGAAGGGAATGTGAACAGCTATGTTTATGTGTAAATTAATTAGGCAAACAATTGGACCGCAGGCCCCACTGTACACAGGAGATAAGCTTCTCACCTTTCCCAGCAGACAGGTTAATAACTTGGCCTTGCCTGACTTCCTAAGTTTCTGAAACAAATTTTTCAAATAGCAGATAGATATTATCTGGCCAGTCCAGTTTTTGGTTTAGTGTCTAAAACATATTGTGTATAACCTGGAGCAATGTTGAAATCTCAGGATTTTGTGGGTAAATTGTTGTGAACAGTTTAATTAAAGCCTCCAAAAGCTTAACTTAAATGTTCAAAAAGTTCTGGAGTAGGATTCATCTTACATTTAGCTTTAGTCTCTTATCTGCTTTAGCATTTGAAGAATAAATGCAGACTAGATCAAACAGCACCTAGTATACTTGAAATTTTTCATAGATTTCCCAGGAATATTTCATCTCTCTTTTTACACTGCTTTTTTCTTAAATATATATTAAACATATAATTGTATAATTACATAAATTATATGTAAGTTCATATATTTTATAAATATATATTAAAGATATATACACATATCAGCACAATCATAGTATATTGATGGTTCAAATTGGACTAAAGGAGGCAACTCTCTACCTGAAATAAAGAAAATATGGAGAGGAGAGGAAAGAAATGTTGGAGCTCTCAGAGAAGTAGCACAGGAGCTGGGGTGGACAGGATGCTGAGGACTCTGCACTGGCTCACTCATCCTCTATTCCTCCCTCCTTCCAGATTTGGAAAGATAAAACTGCTTTTCTCAGATTCCCTTGTAGCTCGGGTTCTAGATGCAAATTAAGTCCTATTAATTATATGCTCTCCAGCTGGCTGCAGTGGCTCATGTCTGTAATCCCAGCACTTTGAGAGGCTGAGGCGGGAAGATCACTTGAGCCAGGACTTCAAGACCAGCCTGGGCAACAGAGTAATACCCCAGTCTCTAAAACAAGAAACAACCACAACAACAAAAAGAAAAATTAAAAAAAAAAATGATTACAGACAAAGTGTATGCTCTCTTGAGATTTGAAAAAGCTGAGATGAGTTGAAATGAAGAATTCTTTCTGTTGCTGTGTGGCAGCTGCTACTGGAAACCAAGCAGCAACACTGAAGCATGTTATCCAATCTTTTAGATTCTGAGATGCAGTTTTGGTGGTATTGGTGGGGGCTCTTGCTTCAAGCATCATCCTAGTAATGTTCTCAGACTTAACACTTCCCCTGGTGCGTCAGTGGGTATAGTTCTGGGAGTCTTTACAAAAAGCTCAGCCAAAAATTCATTCTGCCTTTCCTATGGCTAAATTCCCTTCATAACTGACTCCTGGTGTAGTTTCTGTTTTCTGCAGTGAACGCTGAGTGACAAAGAGTGTAGGGGCCAGATGCCTTTGAACTGAATTTTCTCTCTTTGGAACGAAGGAAATTGCCCAGGTGCAACCCTCAAAGAATTGCCAGGTTAGAACCAAGTCTAAAGTCCAAGATTGGCCAGACACAGTGGCTGATGCCTATAATTCCAGCACTTTGGGAAATGGAGGTGGAAGGGCAACTCGAGGCCAGGACTTCAAGATCAGCCTGGGCAACATAGTGAGACCTCACGTCTACAAAAATAAGAATAAAAATGAATTATCTGTGTGTGATCGTATGTGCCTGTGGTCTCAGCTCGTCGGGAGTCTGAGGTGGGGGGATTGCTTGAGTCCAGGAGTTGGTGGCTGCAGTGAACTTTCATTGTGCCACTGTACTCCAGCCTGGACAACAGAGTAAAGCTCTGTCAAAATTAATTAATTAAATTTTAAAAAATAAAAATAAAGTCCAAGGTTGGGATAGTCACTAAATCCAAATCCAAACAGAAGTAAAGAAAAATCAAAAGCCAAACTGCCAAATCAGATGTTGGAGGAAAAAGGAAAAACAATTCATGACAATATTGGAAGACAATAGAAATGGGTACAGAGAAATTTGTCAGCTGAAATCCAGCATTTCTAATGTAATTTTTGCAGTGTATGTGGTAATTCTTTGCTGTGGCAGAGCTTGAACCACTTAAGGGATTCATGACTAGTGGATATAGAGCTTGAGTGAGAAGGTCCTCATTCATGCACCACACGTAACAAGCTTGGAGTCTGTGTGATAGACAGTGGCAGGGCCATTGATGGTTCTAGGGTGCTGGGTTCCGTGTATGATTTGGAAAGAAAACTTTCAAGCAAAGCTCAAAACAGATTAGAACTAGTAAGACTTCAAAGGAGATAAACCAATTAGGAAGCCATTACAATGAAGTCATGACTGAAGTCCAGAAAGATTGAAAAGGTATATGAGGCAGAGTTAACAAGGCAATGAGTAAGAGATTAGAGGTACATGACAAAAGGAGATGTTGTTTCTAATTGGGGAAAACAGCTAACTTGTGATGCCCTCTATAGAGATATAGTATATGTGCAGATTCATGGGAACAAAGAACAAATTAGGACTCAGCAAGGTCAAAAGCCAGGAATACATGACTGCAATGCTGGTCTTTTCCACATGAGTTTTGCGACCCTTCATAAATCCCTTCATCTTCAAGCATCTATTGTTTGTATAATGGAGGTAATACTATATATTCTCCACAATGCATGTAATGGGGATAAACATAAAATGAGCTACTGGGACAGTGACATGACAAATTAAGTTGCTTTTGATTGTTATTATAACTCATTATAACTCATTTGGCAAAACTAGAAAGGTCTAGTAAAAACTCAAAAAACTTGGCAGATTAGTTTCTTTCATCTAGCTCAGTTAAAAGTTGGATCTAAAATATCATTTATTGTTTTTGCCCCCAAGTAGGTGCTCTGGGCTGCTTTTGTGTGAAAAAAGGAATAATGTGGTGTGGGGCATGTCATTTTATTTAGAAAGACAACTGAATAAAGTGGATGTAATTCAGAGATCACAATGGAAATGGGGGCAATTACTGTAGAATAATGTGTTTCAGTTTATTGTGCACACCCTTGTGTAACATCAATCAAAGCTTTTCTGAGGCAATTAGAAGAAAGGAGAACAGAGTGAACTACGATTTCATCATCAGGTCCATGTCTACAAATAAGCAGCAAGGCCAATGGAGAATCCTGTCTTTATTTTTCAGCCATTCTGACAAGCAAAAAGCCATTTTATGTATTGTCTTGTTATATTTAAAAAACAAATGCAGTTGCAACATGGTTTTGTTGCAAGGAGAAAGAGACAATGTGTTCTCTAACAAAAATAAAAGAAAAAATTGTACTTGTAAATCAGCACCTGAACTAATTTCATGTTTGACACAGAAATAAAAGCATGTGAAAAATCATCTTGTTTTTTAGTACTTTGAAGTTGTAACTTTAGGAGAATAGCAGCAGGAATTGGGTGCCTGATAAAAACCTGCCAAAAAAACCTTACTAATTGAGAAATTGTGTACAATGCTCTTTGTCCTTCCAAATGATTTGGTGGTATTTATAATTAGAAAAGGACATACATAACTTATTATATTTTCTCAATCTCTATAAAGTGTTATAAGAAAATAAAGCTGTTTTTCACATATTGGCTCTTAAGTCAATCCCTCTATAATTATACTCTGATCAGTGCAGCTTCCTGGTTGACCTATGTTATTATTATAGATGCACATAATTATTTATTTAATCTTCTTATTTATTTTTTTAGAGATGGGGTCTTGTTCTGTTGGTCAGGCTGGAGTGCACTGGTGCGATCGTAGCTCACTATAACCTTGAATTCCTGGGTTCAAGCTATCCTCTTACCTCAACCACACTAGGAGCTAGGACTAAAAGCACATGCTTCCATGCCTGGCTAATTTTTAAATTTATTGTAGAGATGGGGTCTTGCTGTGTTGTCCAGGCTGATCTCAAATTCCTGGCCTCAAGTGATCCTTCCACTCAGTCTCCCTCAAGTGCTGAGATTAATGGTATAAAACCCATGCCAGGGCCATGTAACTATTTATATTAATTATATTTCTGGGAATAAATTCCATCATAACTACTAGGATAGCATTCTTCTTATCATTTATAATAAATATATAGAAATGGATAAGACCACAGTTGAGGTTCTTAAAATCCCAGTCAGAAATCTTTTTAAACAGGCAGTCAGATGAGTTTTAAATCAAGCTTAGCCTAAAGCTGCCTCCTTACAAACTTTAAGTTTGGTCTAAAGGTTTTCTGTACAATGTGAACCATAACAAGTGGAGGCGTAGACAGACAGCTGCCTAAACTGTGCCAATCTCCAGGTTTTGGCCAATAAAATGTAGCCAATGGTTCGAATGTGTTCAAATAAGGCAAGCTCCAAATTGTAACCAACCCAGCTGTTTCTGTACCTCACTTTCATTTTCTGTATGTCACTTTCCTTTTCCCATCCATAAATCTTCTTCCACCGTGTGGCTGTGCTGCAGTTTCAGAGCTTACTCTGGCTCCGGAGGCTGCGAAATTCGCGAATCGTTCATTGTTCAATTAAACTTTACATTTAATTTGGCCAAATTTTTTCTTTTTGGCTCATATATAGATTTTGGCTATATGTACATCAATTTTGAGAATTTCACATGCATTTTACAAAAGTACATATAACCCTTTTATACAGAGAGTTAACATACTATAATTAGAAATGATTGTTTTTTCTTTATTTATTGTTACCTGGTTTGGTGACAAGAAAATAATTGCTTGAAATGTCTTCATCTCAGCTTCTCCAGCTATAGATAAGGAAAATAATATAACAAAGGGCCCCTTGGAAGAGAAAATGAACCTGATTTAGCGTGGCACGGTTCCTCCCGGTCTAGGCTGGTGATGGGCAACCTAGGATGGTATTAGGCAAGATTGAATGAAGTATGTACTTCTTTCTATAATGCCAAGAATTGTCATGAAGACCTCTAGAATAAACATCTTTCCATGTAATTGGAAGGAACTGGCCTTATAGTGACCCATCTTCCAATCCTTACGTACAGGGTAGTTGTAATTTATTTTTTGATACACATTTACTCTACCTTATATTTCAGAGCTTGTTAAAAGATGCCTCCTAGTCTCTCTGCTATGAGGAATAAAGTTCTACCTTTAGAATAAAGTAGGCAAAATAAGGAAATAGAGGGTCCATCTGGCCAAAGCTAACTGAGTAACAGAAGCTGTAGTCATCAGCAGAGGTAAGTGTGACCCCCAATAAACAGAGATACCAAGTGCACCATTGGCAGCAAAGAGCACTGAGTCTGCTTGATGACAGGACTACAATAGAAGCATTATTCCTGATCTCATGTGAATTAGCCCCCCTGGAAGCCTCACAGAGTAAGTGGAGAAAAATTTGAGGAGGTCTAATTTTAAGTGACCAAGTTGAGGTAGAAGCCATTCTAATGTGGATTTTAATAATTGCTCTGCATATAATATAGGACTGAATTAGAGAAATAGAAATGCATTTTTTTGTGAAAATTAAAAATACCATAAGCATAAATATAAGGCAGTTATCATATCTGTATAATCATAAGAAAGTTAAGTGCCTAACATAAATAAAGACACACCACTAATTATTGGTGGATTCAGAATCAAGCATACCATTGTCATGAATCACAATTAAGGGAAGCAATATGAGTCAGAAGGACAGAATTTTAGATCCAGTGCTAACAGACTTGGTGAAGTTGTTTCAACACTGTAAATCTTACTTGTCTATGGTCACACAAGTAGAAAGTGTCAAAGCTATGTTCAAACTGAAGTAATGGGAACAAAAAAGCAGCTGCAATATATAAAAAAAAGTAAGATAGTAGACTTAAACACTAATATTAAAAGTCATTATATAAACTCAAATTAAACTCAAATAAAAGGCAAATATTTTCAGTGCAAATTTAAAATGTACAACTATTTATAAGCTGTATATAAGAGATACAACTTCAATATAATGGCAGAGAAAAATGTGTTAACAACATGAAAATACATCTCAAACAAAAAGTTGATTTAAAAAGTGACTTGATGCAGCTAAACTACATCAAGGTAGACTTTAAGGAAAGAAACAAAACTATTAAAGAAGAACATTTTATAATGATAAAACAGTCAATGCACAAAAGAATATACAAATACAATTTTATGCAACTAATACACAGCTTCAAAATATAAAGAAAACAAATTAACAAAATTAAAAAGAAAAGCCAACAATCATAATGGAAAACACTAACATGTCTCTATAACTACTAAAACATGCAAACAAAAAATCAATAAGTGCACATGATATCAAAAAAAGATTGCCAAATTTTAGCTAATTGACTTCTATAAAACACTGCACCTAATAACTGCAAAGCGCATTTTCAATTACACATGGAAAATTTACCAAAATTACCATTTTGTGTTACATAAAGCAATTGTAACAAATTTCAAAGGATTAAAATCAGTAATAAAATGACAACTAAATACATTCTTCAAAGTTTAAAAGATAAGAAATATCCTTCTAAGATGGGTCAAAAAATCTTAATGGAAGTACAAGACTATTTGGAACCAAATAATAATTTTAAAACAGTGTATTTCCTGGATCAAATCAGTGATATAGGGAAAGCTATACTTGGATGAAAATTTATAGCCTTAAAATGCACATACAGCCATCCCCAGGTATCTGTGAGAGACTGGTTCCAGGAACTCCTGAAAATGCCAAAATCCGTGGATGCTCAGGTCCCTGATGTAAAATGGTTTAGTATTTGCATATATCATACGCACATCCTCCCATGTACTTTAAATCATCTCTAGATTAATTATAGTTCCTAATACAATGTAAACCCTATGGAAATAGTTGTTATGCCATATTTTTTAGGGAGTAATGGCAAGAAAAAAGGAGTCTGTACATGTTCAGTATAGACACAATTTTTTTTCTATTTTGGCTCCAACATTGGCTGAATCCAGGAATGTGGAGTCCACATAAATGGAATCCATGGATATGGAAAGAAAATCGTTTTAGAAAATAAGTGGCTATTTAATGATATAAGTATATTTATCAAGAAATTTGAAAATAAGCAAGTTTAACCCAAAGCAAATGGCAGAAAGAAAATAATAACTCAAAAGAACAAAATAACTAAATTGAAAACAAATGTACAAGGGCCAAGATAATTGAACTGAATTGTCTTCCAAGTTAGTGGCAGATGTTGCTACTAAATGTGAGAGTCGAAGCTACAAAACTCTTATAGGAAAACACAGGAGTAAATCTTTGTGATCTTTGGTTAGGTTATGGTTTCTTAGATATAACACTAACAGCACCAGTAATAAAAGAGAAGACTGGTAAGTTGGATTTCATCAAAGTGAAAAACTTTTATGCTTTAAAGGACACCATTAATAAAGTGAAAAGACAACCCATAAAATAAAAGAAAATATTTGTAAATCTTGTATCTAATAGGGGACTTGTATACAGAATACAAAAATAACTCTGACAACGTAATAATAAAAAGCTGAATAGGCATTTCTTGAAAGAAGATATATGGATAGCTAATAAACACAGGAAAAGATCACCATTATTAGTTAGCAGAGAAATCAAAATCAAAATCATGATAAAGTACTACTTCATACCAGTTAGGATGGCTATAAGAAAAAGACAGACAATAACAAGTGTTGGAAAAAAAGAATAGAAATGGAAATTCTCATAAATTCCTAGTAGGAATTTAAAATAGTATAGCCACTATGGAAACCGTTTTTTCAGTACCTGAAATTGTTAAACACTGTGTTACCATAAGACCAATCAATTCCACTCCTAAGCATCTAACCAAGAAAATAAAAATATAGGTTCACATACGAACTTGCATTTTGAATGATCACAGCACCATTATTCACAATTGCCAAGAAGTGAAAACAGCCCAAATAAATTGATGGACAGATGATAAAATGTGCTGTATTCATACAATGCAGTATTATTGACAATAAAATGAAGTTTTGACACATGCTACAACATGGATGAACCTCAAAAACATGCTAAATAAAAGATGTCAGTCACAAAAGACTACATATTGCATGATTCAATTTATGCGAGATGTCTAGATTAGACCCATCTACAGAGACAGAGTAGATCATAGTTGCCCAGTTGGAGGAGGCAAATACTGGTTGGGAATGGAGGAAGGGCTGGTGAGTAACCGCAAATGCATACAAGTTTCTTTTGGGATACTGAAAACGTTTCAGAATTAGATTATACTGATGGTTGCACAACTGTAAATATATTAAAACCACTGAATTGTGTGCTTTAAATGAATCAACTTAATGATACATAAAATATATCTCACTTGAGCTGTAAAGAAAAAAACAAATGTACAATAGAGAAGACTGAAAAAGCCTAAAGTCTGTTCTTTGGCAAACATTGGTCGTAACTAGCAAGAAATATCACAAAAAAGAGACTAAGCAAAATATCAATATTTGAACAGAAAAAATGACATCACTATAGATTTTACAGACATTAAGTGAACAATAGGACCCACTTTATGTTAATAAATTTGACAATCTAATTATCATTTGGATGAAACAGAGATGGCTCTAGAAAAACATGACATCAGACTTGATACAGAAATGAAATAAATTACGCCTTTTACATTTCTGAAATTCACTGAAATCTTTATTCACTGTAATGGTTTTATTCCTTTTTGTGTTTTTGTACAATCCTTTTTTTGGAGGTCCCCAGGAAGGGAATGGGATGTGTTCAATCTACCCCTCTGAAAGGAAAGCAGACATTTGTGTAGAAAGGAAGTAGAAAAAGGCAGATGATTTGAATGAAACACTTTTACTTTTACTTATTTATTTCTATAAATTCAACTTTTATTTGATTCGGGGGTACATGTGCAAGTTTGTTTCATGGGTATATTGTGTGATGCTGAAGTTTGGGGCACAATTGATCGCATCACTCAGGTAGTGAGCATAGTACCCAATAGCTTAACGTGATTAGAAGAAAACATCGCTTTGTCCCTTGAAAATGAGAAGGTAGAATAAAAGTATGATCTCACTTACGTATGGAATCTAAAAAGCTGAACTTACAAAAGCAGAGTAGAATTGCGGTTCCCAGGGGTTGGGAGGTGGGGGAAAAGGGGAGATGCTCGTGATAATATACAAAGATTCAGTAATCTAATGTAAGCATGGTGACTCTAGTTAATAATGCTGCAATGTATACTTGAAATTTCCTAAGAATTGACCTTAAGTGTTCTCACCCCTGCCCCCCGGCCACACAGAGATAAATATGCATAACTATGTTAAGTAATGAATATGTTAATGATTTTGGTAATCATTTTACAATGTAAACGTATAAAAAGACATCATGGTATACATCTTAAATAGGTATATACGATTTTTTACTTTGCAAATATACATCAATAAATCTGGAAAAAAGCATTTTTTATGAATAAAAAGTTTTTTAAAGTCTCTGTACTGCATTACCTTTGTATAGCAAACTCAACGTATAGTAGTAACTCAAAGATTAGCACCCACTGTATTAGGATTAGGTAAAAGAATGTAATTCTTTCAGTAAAAAAAATTAATACACGGGGGCTAGGGAGGAGGGAGGGATGAAGAGATGGAGCAGAGGATTTTTAGGGCAGTGAAACTACTCTTTATGCTACTATCATGGTGGAAACATATGATTATAAATTTGCCCAAACCCATAGAATGTACAACACCAAGAGTGAACTCCAATATAAACAATGGACTTGGAGTTAGTATGACATGCGAATGCAGGTCCATCAACTATAACAAATGGACCACTTTGGGGATGTTAACAGTTGGGGAGACTATGCTTGTGTAGGGGTTGAGGTATATGAAAAATTTCTACACCTTTTGCTCAGTATTGCTAAGAACATAAAATTGCTATACAAAATACAGTCTATATTTTTCAAAAAAAGAGAATTAATGTGAGCCAGTAGCAGTGGAACCTGAATATAAGAAATTACAGAAAATATAGTTAATGATATGTTTCCAGGCTTTGATAATGCAGTTATGCATATAGTTGCACTAATTTTTAAATTTATTCTCACATAGTAAGAGGCAATAACGACATCAGCAATGTTATGCCCATTGGATAGTTCTAGTTTGTCTAATTTCCATAGGTGAAATTACTCAACCCATGAAAACAAGATAACCAATTTTTATTTTCAGTCTCATTGCAATATGTGTAATAAAATTTGGTTGGTATGACAATGTGTCTGTGGAAGTTGACAACTTGGTAACTGCAGTGTGAAAAGCTATTTCATTTTTTATCTTTAAAGAATTACTGGATTGTTAAATTAAATTTTATTCCTGTAGGCTGCATCAAACACACAGAAACCAGGTGTCTAAGTTCTCATATCAGCATTTGAGTTGCTGGTTTCTTAATGTGGAATCACAAAGCTGTACTTATGGATGATTTCACCTAATAATTACAGTTGACAATTACTATGGTGATATAAAAATAATTTAATGGGCCATCAACTAAGAGGTGGCTTTTGGCTTTTAACCTAAGGAATTGTCTTCTAATGTTGAATACTTTCCTGAATGACATTATGCTAAACAGCTAAAACAAATTAAACCTAAAAAAGAGAATCTATCAAACAACCTTACCTCTTCCTCCAGAAATGTTGTAGATAGTTATTTGTACCCATGAGGATAATCAGTCAGCCATATCAGGTATATCTGATATCTATCTATCTATCTATCTATCCAATCTTAATGTGTCACCTTGGGCAAGATGTTTAACCAAAATTCTAGATTCCTATCTGTGAAATGGGGAACATAGTACCTACATTAGAGGCCTATTTTGAGAATCACGTATCTCTAAGATATATATGTATATATACATATTAGAGAATATTACACATATATGTAAAATAAGTGTTTAGTAATGGTTAGTTAAGCATGAATTTAAATTAAGCTTTTTTTTTTTTTAATGAAGTCACTATTTGTATCTTTACCTGAGCATATTTTTTGCAGCATAGAAGAGTGTCTTAGAGCATGAATCCTAAACTTTGATTTACTTACAGGGTAAACTTTGACAAATTACTTATCTTTTTCCTCTACAAAATGAGGACTTTGTACATTTCTTATAATGCTGTGGTGGGGGTTATATGAGTTGTTAACATGTCGGGGGCTCATGGACCATAGTATGTATTCAATAAAGGTTAGCAATATTTGCTTTTGTCGTGTTATTCTTCTACCCTGTGTTTTGTCAAGTGAGCGAATACAAATACACTTACATGTTCTTGTTTCATTCCCAAAGAATTTGTTTGACACACGCCTCTCTTCACTGTTCACTGGGAATACCCATTGTGTCTGTTTTTATTTTTTTTCTTTTTGCCCCTTCTCTCTTAACTTTTATTTCAGGTTCAGGGGAGGCATGTGCAGGTGTGTTCCATGAGTAAATTGTGTGCCATTGATATGTGGTGTATGAATGATCCCCTCACCCAGTTAGTGAGCACAGGGTGTAACAGGTAGCTTTTCAACTTATGTCCCCTTGCCCTCCTCCCTCTTCAAGAAGTCCCCAGTGTTTATTGCTTCCCCTCTTTGTGCCCATGTGTATTCACTGTTTAGCTGCTGCTTATATGTGTGAACATGCAGTATTTGGTTTTGTGTTCTTGGGTTAGTTCACTTAGCATAATGGCCTCCAGTGTCATTCATGTTGCTGCAAAGGACATGATTTTATTCTTTTTTTTTGGCTGCATAGTATTTCATAGTGGAAATGTGCCATATTTTCCTTATTCAGTCCACCATTGATGGGTATCTAGGTTGATTCCCTGTCTTTGCTATTGTGAATAGTGCTGCACCGAACATGCAAGTGCACGTGTTTTTTTGGTAGCACACCATATTTTTCTTTGGGTATATACCTAGCAATGAGATTGCTGGGTTGAATGGCAGGTTTGTTTTAAGTCCTTTGAGGGATCTCCACACTGCTTACCATAGTGGCTGAACTAATGTACATTTCCACCAGCAGTGTATCAGTGTTTGCTTTTCTCTGCAACCTTGCCAACATCTGTTTTATTTTATTTTTTAAGTTCCAGGGTACATGCGCAGTATGTGCAGGTTTTTTACATAGGTAAGCGTGTGCCATGGTGGTTTGCTGGATCTATCAACCCACCACCTAAGCACTAAGCCCTGCCTGCATTCGCTCTTTGCCCTAATGCTGTCTTCCTGCCACCTACCCCCAACAGGACCCAGTGTGTGGTGGTGTTCTCCTTGTGTCCATGTGTTCTCATTGTTCAGCTCCTGCTTATAAATGAGAATACGTATTGTTTTTTAACTTTTTAATAATAGTCAATCTGGAGTGGTGTGAGATGGTATGTCATTGTGGTTTTGATCTGCATTTATCTAATGATAAGTGATGATGAGTATTGTTCCATATGTTTGTTAGATGCCTGTATGTCTTCTTTTGAGAAGTGTTGGTTCATGCCCCTTGCCCATTTTTTTTTTCAATTTGTTTTCTTCTTTAAAAAATTTTTCTTTTAAGTTCAGGGCTACAAGTACAGTTTTATTACATAGGTACACTTGTATCATGAGGGTCTGTTGTACATATTATTTCATTACCCAAGTATTAAGCCTAGTACCCATTATTTTTCCTGATCCTCTCCCTCCCCATACCTTCCACTCTCCGAAGGCCCCAGCATGTGTTCCCCACTATACATCCCTGTGTTCTTATCATTTAGCTCCCACTTATAAGTGAGAGCATGTGGTATGTGGTTTTCTGTTCCTGTGTTAGTTTTGCCCATGTTTTAATGGTGTTGTTTTCTGTTTGTTGAATTGTTTAAGTTTTTAAGAGATTCTGGATATTAGACTTTTGTCGGATGCATAGCTTGTAAATGTTTTCTCCCATGCTGTAGGTTGTCTGTCTATTCTGTTGATAGTTTCTTTTGCTGTGCAGAGCTCTTTAATTTAATTAGTTCCTGCTTAACAATTTTTGTTTTTGTCGCAACTGCTTTTTGAGACTTAGTTATAAATTATTTGCCAAGGCCAATGTGACTAGGTTAATGAGGATAAGGATTGTGCCTTTAAAAAACAAATTGCATATTGGTTGCGTAGGATAGCATTTGGTATACAACTGATTCAATATAGAGTAGCCAGGTAAATTAATGAAGATATTTTCCAACTGGGTGATTACTGTGATTCAAATATTTCTGAATGAGAATATAGCCAATCATTCATTTTCTCTGTGATTCATTTATTCCTATTTTGTTCCATGATAACAAACAGCTATGGAGCCCAAAATTGCAACTTAATGATGTACAATGCCAAATACTAAACAATTCATAAATTAGACAGTACAATCTGTAAGGGACCTGGTGGTTGATAATGGACTTATGAAGCTTGTGTGTTGCAGATGAAGAATCAGCAGAGTAATTGTGCCAGGTTAAGAACTGTCATGCTATATCATGTAACTGTCTATCAAATATGTACATAAACAAAACATTCTCTATGAAGCAGCATAAAGGACTGGGAAGATATAGGACTCTGGATTCCTGTTCCACCTTTTTCTAATCTTTCTGGATCTTAATTTCTCCCTCTGTATAAGGAGAAGGGTTATTACCTACTTTCACAGTTACTGCGAACTTTTAGAGTACACATCCAAATTCTTTGGCTTAGAAAAAGCATTAAAATATTATGATTGTATTATTAATTATTGTTGTATTATCAATTATATTGATATATAAATGTCTTTGAGAACTATAATTTATTTATTTCACTTGTCTTTTACATGGAAACAGCTCTGGATAGTTAAGTCCTATTCTAACAGGTCCCATTTATTTCCAGTTACAATTTTTATTCTGAGGCAAAACCAAGTTGACTCAACAACGATCAGGCTAATCTGTCCTGCCTGCTCCCTTTTTATAAAACATAAAAAGCATTCCCACAAAAGCAAAGACAAAGAAGAAACCTTTGGCACCTTTGTTATCTGTGAATGGGGAGAAACAATGTACCTTAGTTACACACACACACACACACATGCACACATACACACGCACACACATAGGGCCTCTTCTATTTGAGTGTCCACCCACTGATCCTCTGATAACGAAATTAAGATATTAAAAATCTAAAGTGTTCTAAACACTATACACATAGCAGAATTAAACAACCACTAAGAATTAAACACCTTTCAGAGGAACTCACAACGTCATTTATATCTAAATTAAGCAGACAGACATGACACATTTTGATAAAGAGCAGCTGTGAACATGATCTCACGATTTTACTCCTTAGAGGAAATGATTTATTCATGTAAGGAGCATTTTTAGATCAATTATTACTATTGTGAATAATCATGTTTTGACATTGTTCAGTAACTATACAATTAAAGTTAATACGATACTTTAAGCTGCACAGTTAATGTAATTTTTTCCTCACGGTGTGAAGTTTAAAGCATCAGTCTCCCCTTTGCATTCTTCAATTCAATCTGTTTCCATAACAACCATTGGGATAATTTTTAATGATTTTACTTTCTTACAAAAATCAAAGTTCTTAAAAGACATTGCGTCTTTAGCTTAATTTCTCTCATTTGTTTGTGATGGTTAGTCTAATAAAAATTTAGATTTCATTCACCATTGCCTTCGGCAGTACTTAGCAAAGGCTTTGTAATAGCAGTTGGAAACAATAACTGATACATGATTGAATAAGAAAGAATTAAAAGGAGGGAGAAAAATGAGGGAAAAAAACACAGCTGAAAACTCTATCTGCTCTGACCTGATTTCTTTTTAGAATGCATTAAGGCCACTGTATAATAAACTGGCCCACTTGCACAGAGACTAAAAGAAATAAGGGTGAGTCTGTTGGAAATAAGGCAATAGGTTTACTGAGAAATTTAATATACTCAACCTCCTCTTTCTGTTTACCATTTATTTGGATTCCAACAGAGGCTATGTTTGTGGGGCAATTCTGGTCCGTTTGCTGTAGGTGGATGTATGATTTCCTTTAACCTTGTAATCGTCTAAGAGTAGAAGATGGGAATAACTTGGAAGAGAGTCAGGAGGATGTCACTGGTAAACATTAACTGGTAAATTTGGTTTCTTTGTAAGGACAAATTTACATTTCATTGTCATATGCATTGGGGAAACTATCTGCAATATTCTAGATTCTTACTGAAGGCAGAATTTTGGTATAACAGAATGTAATTTTATAATCATTTTAGTTTCTGAAACTTTTACAATGTATTTTGATCACAGAAACCATCTCGGACTTGTATGATTTTTATGATTAGTTCTTCCATATTTTAAGGCATATGGCATTTCTAATAGGCAGGAAAGGTTTAATATACAAGATATTGTGCTTAATAGAGTTTTGTAAGAAAAACACAATCCCACTTTTGCTCAGTTCATGCGCTGTACTCAAGGAATATAATAAAAACTTAATAAAATTCGTGGAATGCATAAACAGCTGGAGCAGAGCACAAAGAACTGAGTGAAAGCCAGACTGTTTTCTGTATGATATCCAGAGAATGACAGTGTTTATTAAATAATAAAGAATGGGATTCTAGAAGAAAAAAAAATCTCAAGTCTAGGGGCTGCTTTCATCCTACGATTGAAACACCCAAGTGGGCTGGTTTAGCTTAAAACAAAGGATAATTGAATGGCCTATAAGTAACAAGACCTAGAACAACAATAAGCTGATAATGATAAGATTACTCAATTAAAACATAAAATTCATTTACACACTTCTTAAAGTCAAAATAAAAGTATATAATTTTCATTCTTGATCTTTCATAAGTTTCATAAGGTTGAAACTAACTTTCAACACATCTACTCTACTTTGAAAACAAAAGATTATGACAAAATTAAACTTGATTATTTTTAGCTGCTTGTTTTATTAATACTGAGGCTGTGTAAGAAGGTATTTGATTCAGTAGCTGAAAATTTGACTTGCAAAACATGTATTATCAGTAAATTTGTTTTATTTCTAGAGATTTTTTATGTTAAATTAGAAAAATCTTGGCATTTAAAATCTGACAGAACCCGAGCTCACCAATCCTCCCTTCTTACCTGCTACTACCTTTTTTCTTTATTTGACCTTTCAAATTACAGTTTGTCTTTTTTTTTTTTTTTGAGATGGAGTCTCGCTCTGTCACCAAGGCTGGAGTGCAGTGGTGCGATCTCGGCTTACTACAACCTCTGCCTCCTGGGTTCAAGCGATTCACCTGCCTCAGTCTCCCAAGTAGCTGGGATTACAGGCAGCTGCCACCACTCCTGGCTAACTTTTTGTATTTTAATTAGAGAGGGGGTTTCACCATGTTGGCCAGGCTACTCTTGAACTTCAGGCCTCAAATGATCCTCCTGCCTCAGCCTCCCAAAGTGCTGGGACTACAGGCATGAGCCACTGCACCCGAGTTATAGTCTTTCCACTAGTGTTGTGCAAACAATAGTATCAACTTCTCATAATGGGTGTTGCGTATAAATAACCTAAAAATTAGAAGACCTAAATTCTTATGATTTGGAGTATATTGCCTAAACTCTTAACAGTCCTATGTCATGATCTGTTTGAATAATTAAATCTGCATTGTACACACCTGAGTACAATGGGTTGTAGCTGTAATGAAACGATGGACATAAAGACTGCTTTGAAAAGTTTTATAAATGTATGTCTGATTACAAGTCATTTTTCATTTTAATTTCATATATGTGTATTATATACTTCTCCTTGAGAGTTTCTTATCTAGTTTCTCTTCTTTAATTTTTTTCTAGAGCAAGAAGCATCTCATCCTGGAATATAATAAACAGGTTAGAAAGTGTGCTCTGAACTGATGAATATATGTTTGAAAGTGGCAACTCACCTCTATCAGACACATAGAATGACACTTTGTTCTTTTTTTCTTTGTAACTACAGTCTATTTGGAGCCTCAAAAAATCATCATTGATTATAGGAGTGTAATTCTCTCTGGAGTCGTTGCTGACCATCTAAAATGACATTTTTTAAATCTTCTTGTTTTGACTTCCATGGATTTTTCAACTCTAATCCTCATAAAATGTTTCACCTTCTTACTTCTGATTCTTATGATCTCCTTTGCTCTCATTTTAAATTTAATATTGAAACTCTGATTTGATTCAGTAAATTCCTTAAGGGTATAGTCGGTATAAGGTGTTTTTGTTTTTAAAGAGTAAAATTGTGTTACGCTAAATTTAAAAGAGGTTTCTCCCCTGGCTATCATACAAGATGAGGCCACATCCCGCCCTTAGGTTACAATTGTGAGGATATGTGCTTAATAAGCATAATCTTCCAAACCCCTCAAGGTTATTATTCATTATGAAAGATTTTAAGCTCAACAAACATTTTCTGAATTTAAAATGCAGGTAGTATGAATTGCTCTACAGATTAAAAAAGGAAAAAAAAACTACTCTTTTCAATCAGGTCAGTTACAGAGAATTCTATGTGGAAAACGACTATGAGACTAGCTGTAAGTCAGTCAATGCAGAGCAGAAAATAATCTAGTAGATATGCATAATCTTAGATTATAAAGGAAATATCCTATTTGTCTTTAGGCCACAGTACAATGAATTGTTATCTCATTTATAATCTTTGTGTTTAGCCAAATATGTACAATCCAAATAATGACTGTCTTCTTCCCCTTAACCCGAGAAAGGCGTGATAGAGTGGCCCTCTAGATTGAGACTGATTGGACTGTTGGATTCCCATTTTCACAAGTTATTACCTAAGTTACCTTGGACAGGTTTTAAAATTTCTCTATACCTGAGTTTCTTTATTTATAAAATGGGGGTAATTATCACACTTGCCATACCGAATTATAGTTAAGTATTAAAAATGAGATTATTTGTAAAACACTTAGAAAAGTTCTTGGAACATAATAATCAGCCACCATCATCATTATAGTCATCTTTAGATGGGGTATAATTTGTACTGGAAAGCCTCAACTGCTCTGGATGACAGCAAAATAGTAATAATAAAAGCATGGGTATATAAAATGGAAATGTAGGATAAGCAGGCTACTTACCAAAGAAGGAATGCATTTGTGATATAGGCTGGCTAAATACTTTCAATTTCCCTATTAAGGTTATATAGGAAGACTGTATTTTTCATCATTCCTACAGATCCATTAGTCTATGTCACTGGTTTCCAGCCAAAGGTATCAGGGTACAAGTTATGCATATCACTTCCAAACCTAAACCATATATCTCTATGATTACCCACTCCCACTGTTTCTCTTCTCTGATAAATTCAAAAGCCATATTTATAATATAATAGCAGTAGGAGAACTCTGTATTTTTTTTTGTTGGAGTGTCATATTATCTGTATCAGACTGACTGGTGAGCAAAAGCAAACCTTTGTCACGTTAAGTCTGAAATATCTGAGTTTATTTATTAAAGCTCCTATCCTTAACTTTCTATACTGATTACTAAGCTATTGCCTCTTGATCCTAAACCCATTTTTCTATATTCTACCTCAAGATCCTAAAGCTGGGAGACTTCAAACCAGATTTCTTCTTTGCCACTATGCTTTTGGTTGGGTTCTGCCAATGGTAGTCCTGAAGACAACTAGAAGTTAGGAGGAGAAAGGACTCATTCTTGTTTATTCCGTTTCTCTCAGGGTCACTCCAGGAATGCTTCTTTAGATCGGTAATGGATGTTGGGTCCAGTTTCTAAGTTTATTTTACACTTGCTGAACTATCCTTATTGCACCACCACCACCCCAAATGTATAAAAATAGAGAAGTGCATCCTCTTCAGGGGTGTGGGTCCTAGATCCACAGGACCCCACCTCTGAACCCCTGAGGTACCTGTATCTGGGGAGATGCACTCCTCCTCAGAGGACCAAGACACAGTTTTGAGGGGCTTGTCCTCTAGTCTTTCAGGTTCTAACAATTCCAGCCTCCTCCGTTTGTTACTCTTCTGCATGAGGGATTGTTACTTCTACAGATATTAAACTTGTGAATCTTTTTGATATGTTAGCTTTCCAATACCAGATTAAATACTTTTGCATATTATATTCTCTTTGTTAAAACTGCCTGTTTTCTTTCTGTTTTCCTGACTGTACTCCAATTTTTATACTATTGAAATACAGAAATTTGAAGAAAAGCCTGTGCCACCATAGCACAAATCTAAAATATATAGTGTTTCTTTAATGGTTGGGCAACGGGTGGAAAGGAAAATGATTTCAAAAGTAGAAAACCTTCTAGTTGCATAATGTTTTGTCAAAACTCTTGGTAAAACTGCTGCTTGAATTAACTAGAGAGGCAGACAGTGAGTCTGCTGGGCTGGCAATACTCAAAAGAGATTGGAAAACAAAACTTTAATAGTGTATGTTGACTATTACTGGTTACATTTGGCAGGGTATTACAAGAGAAACATGAGTGGCTAGTGTGAAGGCAGATACATAGAGAAACAGAATACAGAAATTTCCAGGACTTACTGAGCAAAATGGCTGGTTTCTTCTAAAGCCCAAATGGTAGAACATGACATTGATGAAGGCATTGAACAACAAAGGCCCACTGAAAAGTTCCGTTTGTGTAGCAGACTCAAGGCAAACCCTACTGAGATCTCAGGGTATTGTAGTACTAAAATCCCATGATTCCGGAATATAACACTTAAATGTTTAAAACCTAAAATAACTCTAGGTCCCATTATCTTCCCCAAACAGAAAAAAAAAAATAAGGTAATATAGCTTTCAATAGGCACTTCAAACACAGGTAAACAGGACAACGGAAAAAGAGAAACATCGGAGAAGTCACAGCCAGAGGCTACAGGGAACTATGGACAAGGAGGATGTCCCAGGGAGGTGTTCAGACCCTATTCCTGACCTCTCGATTGGAAGACTTCATAATGTCTTTCCAGCAGGATTGTGCCTGTGATTGACATGTGTGCCTGATTCTCTCTTTATCTAAGTAGCACAATTTATTGTGGTTTCCCTTTTCCTATGCTTCTCTTTTATATTAGGTGCATGGGAAGTGGATTGCAAAACGCAGGTAACTTGTTCATGGGTGATTCGTTTTCATCACTTGATGAGGACAATGGCTAACCGGAGATCATGAAATTGTGGTGAAATTAGCGACTGAAAGAATTTGAATTGTCACTCGTGAAGAGTAATCATCTCTTTTCAGGAGATAATGGAACAGGACATGAATATCTGGTGACCAGTAAGATGGACTGTGGCAGAGATGGGTTATATGCCCATTAATTCCATCTCCTTTTCCTGACCACATAGAAAGGCAGCCAGCCTCCCTTGCAGTTCTGTTGGGCCTGAAATGGAAGGATGTCCACGCATTCAAGGCTGCTCCATAATGGCCCATGCTTGATGTTACACACAATCTCTTCCATTTCCCCTGTGACCATGTGCTTACAAAGGCAGCATCAAAAGATGGAAGGAGTCTGGATCTTTAAATCATGACTTGGCAGTGAACCTCCAAGGAGAGCTGGCCAACACACATCAGCCCATAACACAAGGAAGAAACCTCTTATTTTATATGTTAAGAAACTGAGATTTGGGGGTTATATGTTAAAGTGTATAGAGGTTACCCCTGTAACACAGCATTAGATTTAATTACTGGATTTAATTCCTTTGGTAACTTGATATATTTTTCTTTATATTAAAATTATTTGAATGTGAAGAAAATGTCATCAAGAAATTGAGATTATGAGGTGTAGCAGAAAAAGCATTGTTTTGAGAAGTCCCGTTCCTAGTAATCCTTTTATTATTTACTAGATAAGTGGCACTGGGAAAGTCAATTAATTTTCATGGGCCCCAGTGCATATCTGTAAAATGAAGCTGTTATTAGGTTTATTATTAGGTTACCCACCCAATTATAGGCAGAAAGCCAGTCCAAAAATTTGCTCACAGTTTTTATGGTTTTTGATCTATGATTCCATGAAATAGGAGGTAAGCACTAAAGTACAGGAGCAGTAATTTTTTCTTACTTAAAAATGCTTGGTTATAGTACGGCACCTGACAAAGTACAGCTGTACGCATACCTATTATGTAATACAATGTTTTAGTAGTGTTAACTCAGGCCCCACCGTTTTATGCTATCCAAATATAACACATAAGTCATTTCAGAGTGAGACGAGACAATGCAGATGACAATTTCAAAAGGAAATCATTCCCTAAAACGTTGAATACCCAGTAGTTCTGCACACATCTCTCCATATCTTCAGCCCTCCCCTTACAATCTAAGGATGGGATTTAAGCAAGATCCTCACTTCTCTTTCTATGTTTTATCAAGTGAAAGTCTATTCTTTCAGATAGTTTCTCTTAATACCAACTCACTAAGGTTAATTCAAGGTCATCATTTCTATGTAACTGCTAAAGTCTGAATATTTGTATCCTCCCAAAATTCATGTCAAAATCCTAACCCCCAAGGTGATGATATTAGGAGGTAGAGCATTTGGGAGGTGATTAAGTCATGAGAGTGGGGCCCTCATAAATGGTATTAGTGTCATTATAGAAGAACCCTGAGGGAGCTCATTTGCCCCTTCCACCATGTAGGGACACAGTGAGAAGGCACCATCTATGAGTCAGAAAAGCAGGCCCACACCAGACACCAAAACAGCCAGCACCTTAATCTTGGACTCCAGACTTTAGAACCGTGAGAAATAAATTTCTGTTGTTCATAAGTTACCAGTTTATGGCATTTTGTAATAGCAGCCCAAACACACTAAGATAATCAAATAATATAAATTGTAAAATAAAACAAAATAAACAGTAAAAAGAAAAAAATCTAAATGGTTCTTTGTTCATATTTAATTGTATATTCAACTGCTAATAAGTCAGGCTAATCAAAACACTTTCATTCTTATAAAAAGGTAAAACAATAATTAAAATATATCTAATATTAGTTTAAAACCTGGAGACTGAATGGAATTTTCCTCCTTTAAATTAAAATGAAGAATGTTACAGCCAAATCTAAACAAAGACATTTAAAACTCATTTTCCTAATGAATGCTTTGTCCTAATCCCTGGAAAATGATGGCTAGTTAAAGCCCAGCATTTAAACTTATCGCAGCAAATAAAACACGAAGGACCACATTCTTGAATTGGTCTTCAAATTATTTTTGCAATTGTGTTAATTCACAATTTGTTGTGAAAAGTATAATTTTTGATTTTATTATGGAGACATTTTTAGAAAAAATATAGAAAAATACAGAAAGTAGGATTCTGATTTTCTTTAAATCATCTTTAGATGACTGCGTACTTACTTTTCTTCAACTGATTTCATTATGCAGAATAGAACCAAGAACATAAACTTTAATTTAAATATTTTAAGGTCACTAACATAATAAATGGATGATGTCCAAACTAATAAAAAGAAAAACAATTGTTTAATTGGAATTAAACTCTAATATTATATGTCATGAAGGTGTTTGTATTAGTTTACTAACTAACCAAATCTATATGAACATATTATATAATACAAATGCAAACACTGTTGTAAACAAGGATAACATTTAGTTATAAGGTCATCCTCCCCACATTTCTTTAGCATTCTATTTACATACAAGGCAATTTGAGGTAAAATAACTTTCCACTCACCAGTGTGGAGGTTTGTGAGGTGTCAGCCAAATCCCCTGAGATCTCGGGTGTTCGCGTGTTGTTTGGAATTCTGTGAGGGTTACGGGCTATCGCTTCACACCAGCCCAGCATTTTCTCCTTCCTCTTATCCCTTTTCAATTTCTGAAATTCTGAAAATAATTTACATTCCCTGAAACAGGTCACTTATTTTAGCTGTGTTTTGGAAAATATATATAATCAAAATTAAATCAACAATATAACAAAACACTAATGGAGACTTTTTTTAAAACCAGGGGTTATAAGAAGGAAAAGAAGAATATGCTGTTTATTAATAATATCCTAGAGTCACAGGAGAATAGAACGAGTATACATCTTTTCAAAGGACCTAACGTCCTTTATATATCTCTTTGTGGCACTAGTAGACAATGAGAATTCCTTGTGCCAGGTTCTAAGTAAGTTCTTACCTCGAGAAATAAGAACAGACCTGGTTCCTGATAATATCTACATATTTCTATGACATCTAAAATTTGGCATAACTTTTCAGTTAAATGTCCTACAGAAGCCAAATAAATCGAATACAGGCCAGTGATAAATATTACTCATTCTGGCAGTGCCATGATTTTCTCTCTCATAAAGTTCTGCCATCTGAAAAAAATTATTGCAAGTATAATAAATTTAGCATATGACATCTACCACCAGTACAATCTATTCAAAGCAATAATTTTAAAAAATCCTTACTATTTCATGAGTAGAAATATTCCACAACTCTTTCTAGATTTCTAGAACTTCTTATTTGGGGAAATGTTTTGTCTCTGAAAAAGTCATATCAACAATGACTTTTAACATAATGGAGAAACATTGTTTCCCTTGTAAAGTTTTACAGCCTACTTTTCCACTCCACCACCCTCAGTAATTAGAAATAGTTTATTGCAGGTCTTTAGTTAAATGCATTACACTGTCAATTAAATATCAAAAATAATGTGCAGTAATTATTTTTCACAGCATCCAAAGCAATTAGCAATCTGGTCGTTTGTAACATTTCTGAGATTCAAAACTGCACATTTCATAGCACTAAGAAAAGTAACATAAAGAACGGTGCGCTAACAGATTGATGAGTTATTATTCTAAATGACAAAATACTCAAGTTAAATGCATCAGAACAATGTAAATAGGAAAGTGATAAAAAAGATCTTTTATTAAAAATGTCTAAAATACTCAACAGAATGGATTTCTTAATAAGACCAGCAATCTAATATGAGTGACTCATTCAATTGAGGTACAGAGAAATGATAAAGGGAACTTGAAAACAATTGTTTGAATGAACAACAAATTATTAGTGCTTGGCCTTTCAAACACATTGCTTCAGATTTACGTAAAATTGTGATCTATTCAATACAAAATCTGCGTACTTAATTTGCACTCTACAGAAAGTAAATATTTCCTCATTCCCAGTAACACTATCTTGGTTACTCGTCAGCTTTTAATTGCATTTCTTGAAGTGTGCTAAGAGTAAATGAAAATGAGAATCTTTATTCAAAGGCAAGGAGTGAAATGATACATAATGACCAAAACAGTTTAATCAAGTATAAACAAATGTTCTACTTCTAAATCATTTACTATTTTTTTTCAATTTTAACTCTATAATTAAATATCACTTTAGTACTTATAATAAAATGCTAAATTCATTCACGAATGAAGAACATAATCGTGTGGCCCACAAAATTATGACATCATCAGTATCCATTCTGAGATGTGTTTTTAAAGGTAGCCAACTTCTTATTTCCCATTCAGATTCTTTTTGATGCTGTGGTGGTAGTAGCTTTGTCATTCCTTATTCAGTCTATATTAATCCATAAATATTTATGGAGCCCCTGCTATATTTTAGGTGCTGAAGCAGGAATAGTAGTCATAAGAAGAGGATAACTTTCACTTTTGATGTGATTTTGGTTCAGTGCAGCGATCTATTCTAGAGAATTTTAAAGTCCATGGACCACTGGGATCTTTCTGATCTCTAATTTTTAGATTTGTATGCTTACTTGCACAACTCTAAGGTGACTGCCTGCCCCCCCTCATCACGTCTTCCTTGAAGCTGGCCTGTGCAAATCAACTTTTTGAACTGTTTTGCTGGACAGCTGTCGACAAATCATCATGACAAAAGCTATAAACTTTTGGCTACACCTGCTGAAGTATTATAATAAAATGCCAATAGCATTCTAGCTTTCTATTGCATATAACTGTCATTATCTTGTTTTAGGATTATTAGCTAGGCTAAATAATTCAGAAAGTTAAAACACATACTTTTAATATAAATAACATGTTAATAATCATTAAATACTATCCATGGACATTGTACAGACTATTTTAAGAAGAAACAATATACATTGCTATGGACTGGAAAGTTTATAATTTAGTTTGAACTTATAGGAATGTTTATAAAGACAGTTAAGTGTGTGAAATGAGAGAGAGCAATCTACACAGCTTCACTTCAGCTTTTTATTACATTATGTAGAATCTATGAAAACAATAAAAATGTCTGTGATGGTTGCATTTCTATATCTGGACATTCATTTCACGTCCAAGAGATAAATTTTGTTTAATGACTTACTCTAAATAATATGCATCTTCTGAGTTGTCAGTTATGTTAGAATCACAGCATCATCTCCTGGAGAAGTCAATGTTTTAATAGCCTCAAAAGGGGCTGGGCATCATGGTTCATGCCTGTAATCCCAGCACTTTGGGAGGCCGAGGTGGGCGGATTACTTGAGCTCAAGGGTTTGAGACCAGACTGGTCAACATGGTGAAGCCCTGTGTCTACTAAAAACACAAAAAATTAGCCAGGCGTGGTGGTGTGTGCCTGTAGTCTCAGTTAGTACTCAGGAGGCTGGGGCAGGAGAATTGCTTGAACCTGGGAGGTGGAGGTTGCAGTGAGCTGAGATGGCACCACTGACTCCAGCCTGGGTGACAGAATAGGACTCTGTCTCAATAAACAAACAAACAAACAAGAAGTCTCAAAAGCAGCAGCATGAGTATAGGTGCAAATCAGAAGGGAGAGAGAGAGAGAGAGAGAGAAATAAGGAGAGACCATTGCATTACCCCTTAAATTCCTGCTGGTAAGGGAGTGTTATAATTGCCCAATAACAATATGTTATTTTCTGTTATCACGAAACACTTAGAGTTTGGATCACATTTCAAAAATATTTTCTTTTTTGCATTACTGATGCTAAAATAGATTCTAAAAATAGTTTAGGTGAGTTGAGAGAAGTGAATTGAAATGTTGATTGCTGAGCCTCTGTAGACCAGCCTTCTTCCTACACAGGTCTGGAGTACTCATCATATTTTTAGGTGTAAGAATGTGCTGTCAGCCAGAAGGGTAGGCAAATTATAAGCATTTATAATTAACCCCAAAGCACTTTAAAATGTAAGTATCATTAGTAATATATCAAAATAGGAAAGTGGTCATTAAGCACTCATGTTAATTGCTATCTAGTCATTGAACCAAGCTAATATGAGATGCAGCAATGAGCAACTTATATAATGATCACAGGAAATTGAGATTTAACTAAGCTTAATTTTTAATATGCTACTTGAAGCAGATATTTAATTTAATAAATAGTAGCATAGTGCATTCTCTGTGAACTACATTGACAACAAATTAATATTAGGAAAAAATTCAAAGCAATTGGGTACATCTTATGGATAATAATTTCCTTTTAATTCAGGAAACACTCAGTGAACATTTTCTTTGTGCCAGACACTGTGCTTGGAACCTTTGGTACAGAGAGAGAAAAGACCCAGAGCTTACAATCAGGAAGGGAAACAGAGAAGAAACCCAATTTTTGTAAGATGGTGTGATAAGAGCTATGATAGCAGTACACTGAGCACTATGAAAAAGTTGAGAAAAGACATTTAACTTAGCATGAGATGCAGGGAATGGCTTATTTTGGAAGACTTTCCAAAGAAAGTAACAATTACAAGTAATTTACATGAAAGCTAAAATTGTTACTATTCTAAAGGCTTTTGTCACTACAAGCTGTTTGCACAACTCCAGGAGGGGCATCATCCACATTGCAATCCATGTAAATGGCACTGTACTCCGAGGAATGCTTTCCACATTAAACACCATGAGAATGGTACGCCTAGAATTGTGCAACCTGGCAGCCCTGCTGGACTGATTTCTCCAAGTGAAGCTTATTACACTCACTTTGTTTTACCCCAAGGCTAATGTAATTTAATCTTAAACTCAGAGATTTGTTTGCCACAGGAAAATGCAGTTGCCTACCTCTATTTATCTCTCTGTCTCAACTACTTCCTTTCTCGAATTTGCCCATTCCATATCTTATCTAGTTGTGCAGTTACGACTGAGCTAAATGCTCCCTCTCTTCACCACACGCATAGAACTGAGAAAGTGCCCACCTTTGCCATTCTCAAATTTGAGACTTGAGAACGGTCTTGTCTAAGAATGTTAAGGGCTTTTAAATGGAACATTTTAGAGATTTTGTGGATTTGTTTAGCGAATGTGTCATTAAGAAACTTAAGTATCAACTATTAGCCCGTCACCTAAATAATAATAAAGTTCACGTTTCATTATGAAAGGAACAACTTGCAATTAAGAGAAGTGAAAATGTGTGAGCCTGTGTGTGTTCCAGTAGTAACTCATTATATATTGGGAAAACTCTAACATTCATGCCTGTCACTCACATTTGCTGCTGCTGTGGACCTCTGAGTGGATGTTTTCACGTGCTCAAACACAGTCCTCACACATGAATTGTTCCTAACGACTTGGGGTGCCAGTGAACACTAAGGATTTCTTCTCAGGTTGAATTCTGCAAGAATGGATTACTGTATATGATAAATTTATTTATCATAATGGAGATGTGTCCTGGGGGTCTTTTTAATTTCTGTGAGTAGGATGTTAAGTTTCTCAAATGGAGGGAGAGGTTCATAGTTGTATTCTAAGATGTGGAAGAGCAACCGAAATAGAATCCAGTAAGTAATTGTTGATCATGCAATGAACGAGAAGGTAAAGAGGAGTTCTTTTCTGAACAATCATGACTTGCAGTGAAGGCTTAAATTCTTTGGTGCTTTTAGCTTAGACTATTTGAAATATATATTTAGTATAGAGATTTCTTTAAAAATAAATTGCCTCTACCTTGCAATTACTTTTAAAAACCACTAACCTTTCTATGAAGTCAGATAAGCTACCCTCACCTTGTAAGGTGGTATGATGGTGACTGAAGAAATGGCACAATACAAGGAAGTAGGGCTCTCATTCTCTCCTCTATTGAGGCAATGCAGAGAGAAAAGCTTTTTTTTTTTTTTGAAATGGAGTTCTTGTTCCTCAGGTTGAGTGCAATGACATGATCTCAGCTCACTGCAACTTCTGCCTCCCAGGTTCAAACGATTCTCCTGCCTCAGCCTCCCAAATTGCTGGGATTACAGGTGCCTGCCACCACGCCCAGCTAATTTTTTGGATTTTTAGTAGAGATAGGGTTTCGCCATGTTGGCCAGGCTAGTCTTGAACTCCTAACCTCAGATGATCTACCTGTGTTGGCCTCCCAAAGTGCTGGGATTACAGGTATAATCCACCATGCCCGGTCAAGAAAAGCTTTTTGAAAAGACAGTACTGGTAGCAATATAAGCCATTGTCCTAGAGATCCTCAGGAACAGGAAGGAGGGGTTTCTAGGTAGGTAACTTTAGAGAAACTATAACAGTAGTGATTCTTCCAATCCTAATTATTCTAAGAGATGTAAGTGACCCCAAAGAGAGAATGAAACTCCCACATAAATAGTTACACCCAGAGATGGGGCAGTTGGTATTCTTTAGCGATGACTGAAAACTTTCCTTATAGAATTGACTGTGTTAGTGTGGAACTCAGCACACAGCTTGGGCCAATCTTGTAGACATAAAAATGAAATGTAGAGACTTCCAGTTTAAGCTCTGACATGTAAAGACTTTGGAAGTCATAACTCCCATTCTTATAAAATGAGAAAGCTGCATAAAAACTGAAAATAATTTTTCTTGGACCCATTAGAGAATTGAAGTTGCAGAACAAACCACCACTCCCAAAATATGGAGAGAGGAAAATATAGAGAATTATGGTCAATTTCAGAATACATGGGGGAAAGTTGATGGAGCCCTAACCGGGTGGAAATTCTTAAGATGTATCTTCGATATATTATTGGAGACAGTGGGAATTAGGTTGAAAGTGAGCACTTCCGGGAGGTTGCATTATTAGTGGGGACTCTACACTTTCCTGGGTTTTACTGCTAGGTAACTTATCTATATTTCATGAGAATATCTGAGAAAGATACAATGGTGACACTAGCAGGGGAAAAGGACAAGTAAACACTGTGAAATACCCCAAACGGTCTTATAAAAAAGGTTTATTCTCCAAGGGAAAATATCTTGCAGAGGTTTGCTAACCCACCAGAATAAGGGTCATTTCATCCACTCTAGGCTTTTCTACTCTTTCTGCCCTGTCTATGGTGGGGAGGGAAGCTAAGAAACACTTGTGAAGGCCACAGCCCAGAAATACAGGCTCACTAAAAGACTTTGATTGAATCATAAAGTTATAGAATACTTCCCCTCTACTGTACCTTACCATGATACCAACAAGGCTTAAGGTAAAACAGTGATGTATAGCTTAAAGAACTGCAGGATGCACACTCTTTGTGGAGGAGTACTTTAGGAGCTCAAAGGCAACAGGATAGACAAATACTAGGGCACTACAAGAATCCTATAGCTAGAGTAAACATTAAATACAGCCCAACTTCTAGCCAGAATAACACAGAAACTCCCATTACCTCAGTTTCTATTGCCTCATGTATCATGTTTAGCTTTCTACAACGACAAAAAAATTACAAAGCGTGCCAGAAAGCAGGCAAAAACAGTGAAAAGATATATTAAAAAAGCACTAGAACCAAATCAAATATGACACAGATAATAGCTCAAGGTATTTAAAACATATATGATTAATATGTTAAGGGCTATATTGGAAAAAGGAGACAACACCAGGAACAAATGGGAAATGTTAGCTGAGAGAAGGAAGCTCTAAGAAAGTATCCACAAATGGCTAGAAACCAAAACATTGTAACGATAATGAAGAATACCTTTGGTGGGCTCATCAATAGTCTGGAAGTGCCCAAGAAAGGTGTCAATGAGCTTGATGACAGAGAAACTTCAGAATTGAAATGCAAAGAGAACAAAGAATGGAAAAAAGAAAACACAGAACATCCAAGAACTGTGGTATAATTTTTAAATTTGTAACATATGTATAACCAGAATACCAGAAGAAGAAAAAAGAGATAATAGAGTAAAAGAAATGTTTTAGGATACAAGGTTAATATAGAAAATCAACTGCTTTCCTGTATACCTTTCCTTATACCTGTATACAATCAATGCACAATTAAAATTTGAATTTAATAAGTTAATACTTTTTAACAGCATTAAATATTATCTAGGTATAAATATAATTTTACAAGATTTATATAAAAAACTGTAAAACTCTGATTTTAAAAATCAAAGAAAATCTAAATGATAGCAGAGACATTCTGTTCATGGATGGGAAGACTTAACTTTGTTAACACATTAATTCTTCCCAACTTGAGCTGTACATTTCACGCAATCTGAATCAAAATCCGAGGAAGATATTTTATAGATAGTGATACACTTCTTCTAAAGTTTACATAGAAAGGCAAAATACCTACACTAGTCCACACAATACTGAAGAAAAACAAAGTTGGAAAACTCACACTACCCAGTTCCAAATTTACTATAAAGTTACAGTAATCAGGACAGTGTGGTACTGGAAAAAGAGTAAATACATAAGACAATAAAATGTAGTAGAGATTTTAGAAATAGACTCATGAATAGAGTCAACTCATCTTTGACGAAGGACCAGAATCAATTCAAGAGAAAGACTAACCTCTTCAATCAATGGTTCTGGAACAATTGGACATCCATACGCAAAAAAAAAAAGACTCTAGACACAGATCTTATACTTTTCACAAAAGTTAACTAAAAATGAATCATAAACTTAAATGTAAACACAAAACTGTAAACCTCTACAAGGGAACAGAAAATGTGGGTGACCTTGGGTTTCACAATGAGGTGGTAGATGCAACACTAAAATCATGATTCATGAAATAAAAATGTTGATAAGTTGGAATTTATTACAATTATCAATGTATACTTTATAAAAGACTCTTAAGAGAATTAAAAGACAAGCCACAGACTAGAAAAAATATTTGCAAAATGCATATTGAATGAAGGACTTGCATTCCAAACATACAAAGAACTCTTAAAGCTCAACAATTAGAAAGTGAAGTACCCAATAAAAATAAGCAAATGATCTGAATAAACGTTTCAATAAAGAAGATGTACAGATGGATACCAAGCATACGAAAGGATGCTCATTAAGGAATTGCAAATTAAAGCAACAATGAGATGTCACTACATACCTATTAAAGTGGATAAAATGCAACAAACTGATAATACCAAATACTGACAAGGATGCCAAGCAACAGGTATTCTTTTCCATTACTTGTGGGAATACAAAATAGTACAGCCATCTTAGAAGACAATTGGTAGTTTACTAATGAAGTTAAACATAATCTTATCATACAATCCAGCAACTGCACTTATAGCTATTCACCCACTTGATTTTTAAAACATATGTCTCACAAAAACATGCACACATATGTTTATAGCAGTTTTATTCACAGTCACCAAAAACTGGAAGCAACAAACATGCCCTTCAATAAGTGAATGGATAAATAAATTGTGGTACATTCATACAATATCGTATTATTCAGTAATTAAAGGAAATTACCTATCAAACCATAAAAAGGCATGGTTGAATATTAAATGCATATTGCCATATTTAAAAAACCAAACTGAACAGGGCTACTTTCTGTATGATTCCAATTATATAGCATTCTAGAAAAGATAATGCTATAGCAGCAGTAAAATGATTAGTGGAGGGCAGTGAAACTATTTAGTATGATGCTTTAGTGGTGGATATATTACCCTATGCATTTGTGAAAACCTTACAGAACCTCACAGCACAAAGTGTAAACCTTAATGTATGAAAATTAAAACATATCATTTCGGAGTTCAGGGATCCCAGGATGGAAAGCAGGCTGTGAAAAATACAATCTACATATATTACAAATTATAGAAGCACCTCACTGAAGATGGTGAGGAAAAATGTGCTGACCGAAGCTAAGTACCTTTAGAAAGGAGTGCAGTCTGAAAGGTTAAAGGCAAAATACATTGTACATAAGCACTGTGCTCTACTTCATAACATGGTCCCCAGTGGAAGTATGACTTAGCAACTCTGACAGTGCTATAAATGCATATGAGAACTGAACAATTAGATAGAGGTTTGGGAGATAGCAGATGACCAGGTTTTTGATTGTTGGGGTGGGAGTTTGCAGATAAGCAAGTGGAAAAGCATATGCCATGTAATAATGGGTCGGAGTTGGAGACATTAATATGAACTCATATTTAGTTTAATATGGATAAATGTGATTACATAACATGTTTATACAGTTAGGTTAGTATACATTCATATATCTCACTACTCTGTCACTTGACAGGTCCTGGAACCAATGATACCCGAGTGGCAACAAATATGCCGAATGCCCCGATTTTGGTTTTTAATATTATTCTCCAGTAAAAGAAACCAGGGTTGCTTTAATAAATGGCTGATTCTGGGGCTAGGGTAGGAAAAACAAGAGATGAGCCTGGAGAAACTTGCAGCACTAGAAAGTAAGGAAATGCTTAAAAACAAGACAAAACAAGACACAAACCAAACACAATTTGGGGAATGTATTAAAGAGACACAGTAGCCAAACAAAATAGCTCCACAATGATCAAAGGTGACATAATATGGGCAACAAAATAAAGTAGTAACAATGAGTATGACCCAAAGTATAACATAAACATCCACAAGTCTATATTGATATAATGAATGCTTGAATAAAGAAATAAATGGGGGAGAAAGACAGTCTCTTGTGCAGAATTGTCATTTCTCTGTTCAAAAGTGGAGGAGAAACATATAACCTCTCAGACCATTGTGAACTGTACATAGAAACTTCCTTCAGAAGAGTACAATATGAAAAGACAGAAAAGTTCTGGATATTAGCCCTTTGTCAGATGAGTAGATTGCAAAAATTTTCTCCCATTCTGTAGGTTGCCTGTTCACTCTGATGGTAGTTTCTTTTGCTGTG
>NW_012118487.1:23901742-23930974 GCF_000951035.1 Colobus angolensis palliatus | reverse complement strand
CAAGAACAGAAAACCAAACACCGCATGTTCTCACTCATAGGTGGGAACTGAACAATGAGATCACCTGGACTTGGGAAAGGGAACATCACACACCAGGGCCTATTACGGGGAGGAGGAAGAGGGGAGGGATTGCATTAGGAGTTATACCTGATGTAAATGACGAGTTGATGGGTGCCGACGAGTTGATGGGTGCAGCACACCAACTTGGCACAAGTATACATATGTAACAAACCTGCACATTATGCACATATACCCTAGGACTTAAAGTATAATAATAATAAAAAGTAACTTTATAGTAGAGAAACCTGAAAAACATACCTTAGCCAGGTGATCAAAATAATATATTGACTTAAGATGTGTTGGAAATGGTACTTTACCTCTATGATTTCCCTCTTAAAGACATGTAACTCCAGTCTAATCATCAGAAAAAAAAAATCAGAACAATCTCAATTGAGGAACATTCTACAACAAACCTGATCAATAATCCTCAAAACTGTCAAGGACATGAAAAACAAGGAAAGTCTAAGTAACTGTTACATGCAGCTAAGTGGAACCCAAGGAGACCTGAAAACTAAATGTAATGCAACCTACATAGGATGCTGATAAAAATTGGATAAAATGAAGAAAATATGGATGAAGTTTGCACTTTGCTTAATAATAACATATTAATATCAATTCACTAATTGTAATAAATGTGCCACATCACAGTAAGCTGTTAATAATAGGAGAAATTGGGTGTAGAGTATATGGGAACTCCTTGTAATAGGTTTGCAATTTTCTAAAATTGTTCTAAAATTTTAAAAATATTATTTTAAAATGTTAATTATATTTTCAGGTCTGTGAAAACTACATATTTCAATATAGAGTTCTAAGCAATAACCTGTAGAAGAGTTTGTATGTCTAAAGGCTAACTGGTGATTTAATAACACTAACAAATTGTTCCAAATTATATGGTTCAGGCATTTATTGTAAGGAAACGTAACAGATAAAGTTAGAAATTTTGAGTGGAGTTATTTTTTACTTTCTTAAGAAAAATAAATAAATAACTATGGGAGACTGGAAGAAAAACACATATCACTGATTTAGGATGAAAAAGTGAAGTAAAAGTTGTTTCATTACTCAAAAGTAATTACCTCTGGACTTAAAATAAGTCAGCTTGCACTCCCATCTCTCTTTAAATGAGGGAATTTGGTATGAAAATAAAAATCACAGAATTTAAAGCAATGCCTTAAGAATATGTTTTGCTATGTGTATCAGACATACACACTTTCTCACGATTGCATTTCTCAAAGGCATGAAACTATGAGTGTATAAGAAGGGGAAAGAAAAAGAAGCTTGGGTTTCTTGAGTAGCTCTTTATGAACACACTTAACGGTGTCTGAATAAAATATGGGTTTACAGGTTTTTCCAGTGTGAAACATCTTTTGAATATAACAAGTTTAGCAAAGACACTTGACATAATAGTAAGTTTACTTTTTCACATAGATTTATTAAGAAACTGTACTGCCATGTGGATTTAAGTTCTGATTGTAATAACTTTGTAATCCATCCCAGGGATTTATAGCCTGCATCTTAAAAGCCATTGGAATGACTAGACATTTTGCATAAAAATTTCTAATATACAGTTTTTACTAGCCACATGGAGTCTGAAAAAAATGGCTTCCAGGAAGATCAGCTTTATGTCTGTCATGCTGTCTGAGTTGATTTCAAGAAGATCGCATCACTCATTACCTATCACATGTGGACGAAAGATCTATGCCTTTATAACAGATAGGCATGACTGATATTTAATATAAATATTTTACATACATTTTATTGTTTCACTTAAAAGCACAACAGCTGGAGCAGAGGCATTTTATTATTTAATATAATATAACATCTAAGTAGTTAACATATGAAAATATAAATAAATACTTGCCTGAATGTCTAGGTTTATTTTGGGGATTTCAATCATTTACATGAACATAGTTTTTTCTGATAAATTTTGCAAAACTCTAAAGATTAAAAAATGTCATGTACAATTTTTCCTTCTGTTTCTGCCCTTGTTAAGGTAATATGGATCTCCATTTCTTTCCTTTCCCATATTAACAGCTGAAATTTCTAATAAATTTCTTAGAACCAAAGAGATATTTTTATTTCTTGACACTGTAACTCTTCTAAAAGAGTTATATATTTTCTTCTTGACTTTGGTCTCTAGGGAACTCAGAAATCAATTAACAACATAATTTAATGTTTTTTTTTTAATGTTTCCAGCATTTATGTTTACTTAATGTAATCTTGAGCAAGTTTTAAAGTCTGAACATCATTAGCCATTGGTATTCATCTTTTTTACCTCTTTTTAACTATCTCAAAAACCTATATAGTTCTCTCAAAATTATTTTGCAAATGATAAAAACTACACTCAGATAAATACATTTATAAACTGTATTATATACCAAGAGTCAAAGAATTCTTTTTTATGTAAAACAATAATTTATTTCAGGTTTCAAAATATACATGTGGAATGAAAATACAGAAAAAATAGCATATCAGTTGGGAAAAAGAGACTCTATGGAATTAGGTGTTCTGATCATAACACCTATATTATGAATTATGTATTATTCAAATATCAATTATATAACAGTAGGTAAATCAAGACATATCTAGGTAACCATTTACCCAGAGGTAGTCAAACTAAAAATTAAGGGCAAAATTCTCACCTTCACTTTAAATACCAGCCAGAAGCCCAGAGGTCCACATGGTCACACTTACTTCTAACCAACTGGCTATAAAATTGGGGTTCTCATAGCACTCTCAGTTTTAATAATTCACTAGACCAAGTCATAGAACTCAGGAAAGCATGGTACTTTAAATTACATTTTTATTATAGCAAAAGGAATCAAGTTAGAACTATCCAAAGAAAAGACATAAGGAGAAGTCTAGAAGCCTTTCAAAAGTGAAACTACTATAGTCCTTGAGGACCTGTTACTCTGCCAATAATAAAATATCACAATGACCAAAAAGTACTGCCAGCCAGGGAAGCCCACCTGAGTTCTGGGACCTATATTTTTATTGGGGCTTTCTTACCTAGACATGATTGAGTCATTGCCCACATGACTCAGTCTCCAGGTCCCCCTAAATTGCATGGAGATTAGGCTGATATCACATGACTCAAATTTCTAATCACATGGTTAGTCTTTCTGGAACAGCCAGACTTTATCCTAAGTCATCTCATTAGTGTAAACCATTTAGGGACTCGCCATGAGTCACCTCATAAGCATAAACTATCAGTTGTGGTCTGAGACGCCCAACATAAAATCCCCTTCTTCCTTCTTCATCTATTTTTTAAACTATGATATTTACATAAAATGAAGACAAAAAGAGATAAAGTACTAATGTATCATCAGTTACTCCTGCCATCAAATTTCTTTGTTAGATAACTGGTGATAGTGGTGATAATGACAATAAATATAAATTTTGTGACAATAAATATAAATTTTTTAAACACTAAATCTATGGAGGCCTATTTGTGGATTTCTTTCCATATATGAAGTTAATTGAACACACATATTCATTATATAATAGAATTTAACTATTTTAATAATAAACTTATTGTATATAGTCTAATTAGAATTAATTCCAATGGTAGAAATACAATGAATATGCCATTGTATACTCGGTCCCCTTTCTTCAGGGACACTTTACCTGAATAAAGACTAAGATATTGACTACCAAGACTTTCTTTTTTTGCAGTAGGCTAATTTGCCACACACTATTCTTTGCCATTCCCAGAAATTACTTTGTTCAAATTCCAAAAATACTGATATAGATATTCACTAGTATCTAAGTTTAAAATATCACAATTTAATTGATTATAAACAAATATCCAAAATTCAAAGTGATAATAACTATATCAACTTTCATCTATTTCCCTTTTTTTTTTTTCCAAAGAAGCTTATTATTCTGGTGAGTAGTCTCCTCTTCTGTATTCATTTCCCCGTAATTTCTCTCCCTGCCTCATACTCTCACACTTGTGGACATGCTGTCTACACTGGAATACTTCATCAGTAGCTCAGCAATATCTTGCCTGGTTACTTACCTGTTTCCCCATCTATGTGAACATTGTAGTTTGTTTATTCCATCACCAGAGGGTCTTTTGCATTGCATTACTGTTAGTTGTTAATTGTCTACCTCCCCATCCGCACTGAGAGTACTCCAAGAAATGGATAGGGGCAATTTAAATAGGTCTGTTATATCTCCAAGACCAAGAACAGATCATAGCACTCAATAATGTTCAACATTCAAATATCAAATGTCAATATCAAAATAGAAAGGAAAAATAAACAGTATCAAAATAAAGAAAATATTTTTTCACAAATTAATGAGAAAAATTTATGACCCAATGATGAATACTATTTTGCTGTCTACATGAAAAATGTATAAGAATACTATAAAATATAAATTAAAATGAAAATCATACAGAGAGAGAAGTTCATTTGTGAGGATATGACAAAAACTGCAAATTTCTTTAAATACAAATAGAATGTTGGCACCAAACTAGTAAATATAAGATATATTATGGAAAGTATTCAACAGTTGATTGTAAAAGAGAAAAATAAAACATAATTTGAATACATCAAACATTAGGAGTTTTAAAAGAGTTCTAATTTCACTGTAATTTCGTCATTTCACAAATGTATGTATTTGTGTACATATATCTATTATATACCCATACATACAAATGTGTACTTTGGAGCCGATCCCATGAGACCTAAATTTGGATATATGAATAGTAGTAACTTTTAAAACAGCATCTGTGAAAATCCATCTGAAGATAAGTTTGACATTTAAAATATATTCTGCTTCACTGTGGAGACTAAAGTTGAACTGCTGATTAAAAATACAAACACTTTGTTTTTTGACACGATAAAATAAAAAGAGACTTTGCTGGGCTTTATATCTTTCCAAAGACTGCCTGTGTGGTGACAAGCAAGTAGTGTACAAATTCAGGAATTTTTTTTTTTCAAAAAAGATTAATAAGGCCATGTGAAATAGACAGGAAGTTATAACATGACACATGTTTTCCTGCCATATTCCTGATGGCACTATTTTCACTAATATTTAATAGACTATTTACAATGTGTCTAACAGTCTCTTTAAATTTAATTCATAATGCACATCAAAAGTATGAACCTTCAAACAAAAACCTAGAATGAGCAAGGTTCTACTAGACACCCTTTCCCCCAGCCCCCCAGAAAAAGATCTCTAGAGAAGCAAGAGAAAGCCAGGAATGCATGTGTAGTTCAAAGATTACTTGAGTGAGTTTGGTAATATTTAGGTATCATGCTTTATTTTCCCACGCATAATCTATATCTGTGATAACTTGGACATTTATGCAAGTTTAACTATGGCTTCTTAGAAGCTAGGTATAAACAGAAGGCTGTTCTTTAGGAAATTTGTTACAGAGATGCTCCATGACCTTTGGCAGTGCTAAATTCCAATAACAAGGGCAATCCAACAGATTTGCTGATGTGATGAGCGGACTCAATTTTGCACATCCAGTAGGCTGCATAAATGAAGCCCTGACCCGAGAGACTGCAATTCCAGAACAGGTGTAAAATCTGCCTCAGAGCCATTAATGTCTTGCTTTTTTCGACCTCAGAATTCACAATCAAATAAAAACACAAATTATATGTTGCTGCTGTTGAAAATTCCTTCTATATTATCTGTCAGACAACCCAATGGAAATAGAAAAATGCTGAAACAAGAGAATCTTTCCAAGCAGTTTACCTCTTAAGGTACATTATAAAAGTCTACTTTTTTTAAGACTAGAAAACACTAAGGCAATTAAATAATATTAAACCAATGACTATTTTATATTACATGGAGTCTATAGCTATATTTATGAATCACCTCACAACTTAGGTCAAATTTATATAACAGTTTGACCACATTTCATACTACTAAAAATGGACACTCTCTTGTCATTAATATATTGTCCATGACCCTGTGTGCATCAAAATCTCAAGCTTATATCTAAGTCAACATGTAAGTGGATTGGTGGAAATAATATCAAAATTGGCATCTTTCAAAATAGTGAACTGTCCTGGGACTGCCTTTGAATATGAGAGAAATATAAAGCCTAAGAAATGAACATAGTTAAATATTGATCTTGTTCTAAAAATCTGACACTTAATTACAAAGTCAAAACTCCAATATGTAACACTTCACGAAGTTTAATGGCTGATTTTCTGGCTAAACAGGATTTCTGTGTACTTCAAGTACAATAATATAAAGGAAAAAAATGACTCAGAAAAATTATTTTTCAATTCTCTACATTAATTTTTAAAAGAATTTCTGTATTAGGTTTGAAGTGTCTAATTGTGCTAAATGACTGTCATTAAGATGTGTCTGAAAAATATTTTCCATTTCAAAAGGCTTATCTTTCAAACTGACTCCATTTTTCCATTACTGTTGTTTTTGTCCAAATACATGTAAGATATGGACAAAAAAGAGGAAAGATATAGATTTCTGTCAAATACACATGTTTTTTGTTTGGTTTAGTTTGGTTTATTGGCATATTATGAATTATGTTTTATATATCACAGAAAAGACCCATTATTTAAAATTAATGTACATAAAAAAGATTCTGGAGTGCACATTTCTTTCCTAATTGCTATCACATTTACCTGACGTGATTGTAAAGCAAATGGGATGAATTCAGGGAAACTGTCAGTCTAGAGATGCTGCTTTTTCTGTTGTAGCTTAGAGAAAAATTAGGATGGCTTAAAAAAGAATAAAATCCTGTCATTCGCAAAAACACGGATGAGCCTGGAAGACATTATGTTGAGTGAAATAAGCCAGCATGGAAAGACAAATACCACATGTTCTCACTCATATGTGAAAGCTAAAAAAGTTGATCTCATAGAAAGAGAGAGCAGAATAGTGGTTGCCAGAGGCAGGGAAATGTAGAGGGAAGAGCATTGCCAGACATTGGTTAATGAATACAAAATTACAGCTAGATTAAGGAATCAGTTTTAGTGCTCTATCACGCTAGAGAGTGACTACAATTTATAATAATTTATCATACATTTTTCAAATGTCTATAAAGAACAAATTTTTTATGTTCCCAACAGCAAGAAATGATAAATATTTGAGATGATTAATATAATGATTATCCTGATTTATTATACAGTGTACACAGGTATCAAAATATTCTGTACACTATTAATATGTACAATCATTATGTGTCAGATAAAAATAATAATAAAAACAAAACTAAGATAAAAATTGCTAGAAACCAAGAAAGCAGTAAATAAAACATAAATCATCGTCTTTCGTATGTGAGAGCCAGAGAAGGTATTTTTCTTTTGTGTTATGATATGGTACTCATTCACAATCATATCTGAAGAGTCAGCACAAAACAGCATTGCTTTTTACACGGTCTGGCACAGTTAAAGTGTTTAATGCAAGGTCTAATTGGGGATATAACCTAATTGGGGAAATAACCCAAGAGTCTCAGTATCACTGAGATTAAAATTTAGCTTATATTATGCCTAATACCATCTATACCAATATCAAAACTCTACTTATAAAGTACCCTCTCGCTAAAGGTGCTGTGTGGGGCTCACTCAGAGAACTTTATATACAAAAAGTACAGAAAAGTGAAAGGTAGAATATAAGACAGAATTCACTTGCAGAAAGACCCACAAATCTTAAAATAAATACATCGCATCTTGTTTATTATGTTAAAATATATGTATGTGACTCTATGATACCAGACATAAAAAAGAATGGTTACAGGATGTGCATCTGATAACTGTACTTATAGCATATGAAAATTATACACTTATTATTTTATTATGTAAATATATGCTTATTATCTTATTAGGCAATTAAGAAGATTAAAATACATATTCATTTGTTAACATTTCATGCCAGGGATTCCTAGTTAATGAGCAATCCAAAATCAAATGCCAAGAAAATTTGTTTTAGATTCCTTATTATAATTAATAATTTCATGACCTATAATGTCCAAAACAATTGAGTTTTATTTGTCAGTGAAAGATATTTTATACTGCAGTTTGTTATGTAGTTAGTCAAGATGTAGCTTCAAGTATTTAAATTGAAGAAGCTTAAGAGAAAAATTTAAAACTACTAATACAATAAATCAGCCAGTAGATAGAGTTGAATATTTTACTACACACAGTTAGTGGAACTAAATTCTACATATGTGAGTATAAGTGACATTTAATTCTAATTCAAAATAACTGGAGGTAGCCTGCATTGCATTGGCCAGCCCTTTTGTCTATGTAATGTGCATGTGTTCTGGGGCTATCTGAGCATGTGTATCACCCTGAAGTGAAACTAAAGTAGATTGCCTGCCCAAAAAGAAGGCGAAGACTACACTTAAATAGGATGGCATGCCAAAGAACACTTAACTTTTTCATTTAAATCTACACAATGAACCTTTGAAAAATGGCCCATCTGTACTCACAAAGGAAGATGAAAGTATATTCTTTGGAGAGTTGAAGCTAAAAGCTCTCAGCAAAGGATGGTCTCATGTGAGAAACTCAAAAATCACGCTTCTCTTTTCTACAATAAATAAGTGATGTGATGGCTAACATCTTTTGCTTTGGAAGAGATTATTTTGTAGAAATGCTGTATCTTTAAATAAAAGATAAACATGGTCAACTATGAGTTACTTGCATTCAAAGAGAAGTGTTTTTACCAAACCAAAAATCCATATTTTACTTTCAAGGTATTCTATGTCAGAATACTAGCATGTGTGCATGTGTATGTGTGTGTGTGTATGTGTATAGTCATGTACTGTGATTTTTTTTACATTTATTTAAAGATAATAAAAATGATAAAGTCATACTTTTGTTACAAACTGGAAAAATAATCAATTTCTTAAGGTTCTTCTTCAGCTAATGAACAATCTCTCTCTTTCCATCAGACTGGTAAAATTGGAGCCTAAGTAGTTTCTCTTTAAGCTTCCACTCTAGCTAGTTTACACCTCAGTGTACTGGCACTGTTGATTAGACTGTGAGGAGAGAGGACCAAGTTTAAGTATTTAAAATGGAAAGTCTTGTAGAAACTGTACTGGTTCTCATTTATCTGCCGCTCCAGACTTCCTTAGCCCCTGAACCTTGCCCATTTGCTCTCATCAGAGCTCTCTGGTTTCCCCTGCTGTTGCCTCATTTCCTAATGCCTCTGTTTATCTTAGCCTCTTTTAAGAGTCAGGCTTTTGATAGAGCTCGACTCTGCATGGTATCCACAAGGTTCCTGACGGTGGGAGATGCAGCCACTCAGACAGCCCCGTGTTCCCTGATGGTAAATTTACAGGAGCTCTGGCTCCCCCAGCATCTGCTTTTAGTGGTTTGGTTACACAATCCAGAAGTGAGTGGAGATTAATGTCCACTGTGGAAAACTAAGATCAGTGACAGATAGAAAATAAAAAACAATATGATAAAAAATTCATTTCCCTTCCTTCCTGTTCTTGGACTGTTCTGAGGCATAGCAGCTCTCTCTGTTTTCCCTGGAGACATCCTTTTTGTCCAGGCCAACTGGTCATGTCTTCTTGTGAACTTGTAAGCAGAAAGTAATGCACCACTTTTATGTGTTTACCCTCATGTGTGCTACTCTGGAATCGCACCCCTAAGAAAATGTTGGCATGTAGGCCTTACCTCAGCCTTGTGTTCTATAGGTTAGCTGGGCTAAGACAGTAATGAAACCCTGATAGTAGTTCAACTCTTATTTTTAAAGAATTTAAAAGAATTAAATTTAATTTAACAAGCATTATCCTCTAAGTCTAAGATATTGGAAGGCTGTAAACATAAATATAGTCTAGGCTGAGTTCTCATAGAGGTATTAGTCTAGCAAAAGAGATAGATAGAGGCACTAAAGCAATAGTTACCAATCGGGATGGTATCCCAAATATTTAACAATTGGTGGGGCATGGGAACTCACAAACTGCAACAGATATTAGCCTTTTAGTTGTTGGATTATTAGAGATGTTTGGGCAGCCACGTGGCAGAAGTACACTCAGAAGGTTAAGGTCTGTGATAATTTGCCAACTGGAGAAGAACTGGAATATATTACCTGTAAAATCAGATATGGTAGTTCCAGTGTGTAGCAGCTCAGTATCAGCTCTGCACACCAAATACTCTAAGACCCAAAGAGGCAGGAGCAAAGGGATACACAAGTGACTGAGATTTGTATTAGTGGGGCACCAATCTAGAATATTATATCATGGGTTCCTCCTACACTTGATTATTTTGTAAGTCTACTTAGATAGCCTGCTAGCTATCAAGGTAACATATTTTCATAGCAAGAGAAAATCAAGCTTAAGAATTAAATCAACACTATTCATATTAAAATTGTGTGGCTACAGGCATATACCATTTCTGAACTCATGTTCAGAAAATATTCAGTGACAAATGTGTTATTTAATAAAATAATCATTGGGAATTTTGTTCATTATGGGCTAAGCTATATTTTCTGTGCAATTTTATGTATCTGGGGTACTTAAGCTTAGTTTTCAAAAGTTTATGAAAAAAGGTATATTTTTAGACAAATGGAAGCACTAAATTACTAAAATGCCCAGAAAACTTCTGGACTTTATTTACTTGCCTTTGGGATATTTTGTCCTCTTTCAGGCAAAGGTTGGTACCTATTTCCTTTGAAATAAATAAAAATTTATAGGAAAAAAAACACATTTTGCACACACTCTCACTCTGAGGTTTGCTCTTCAACCACCAAGATTTGAGTACTTTTTATGTGCAGTGAAATGTCTGAATCTCTGAAAATTTTGACTTCATGTTTATAAAATGTCTCTATAATTCCCTATTTTCTTTAATTCTGGTCAGTTCAGGATAATTTATGATTGTGGAATTAGCTCAATTTTTCATTTGCCTTAGCTGAATACACACGTTGAATTTTAGTTTGATGCCTGCATTTCTTTAAACACATCAGTAATACTTTTTTTGAAAAAAAAAATTCTTCAATTTATCTTCCTTTAAGTGTGTTCAGATAGTTTTATGACTTAAGCAAGTGATTCCCTGGGAAGCCAGTGATCTTTAGATTTTTAAAAACTCTTTAATTTCAAAAGGTCATTGATGTGAAAAGGCAACTCAGCAAGTCTCAGCAGTAAAATATACCAAATCTTAATAATGTGTCACAATCTTTTTCAGAAATAACCTTAAATTGGTGATGATTAAAATCTCAATATGAAAGAAAATCCACTCCCTTAATTACATTCCTTGCCACAACTTGCTATGAGAACAACTCACAAATTCCACAACTTGCCCTATCTTGCTCAGTGACAGAATGGAAAGCAGTCTCATGAACTTTCTCTTCTGCTTTGCATAAAAGGTTGGAATCTTTGCTTTTTCCCTTTATCATTGGTACTAATGCGTGAAAAGTGAATCAATTTTTCCGTGTTTAAACCAAACTATACAAAATCTTTACTGATGTGAACTGCCTAATTGGTATTTTGCAAATTAAGACTCTCATGCAACAATACAAGGTCAGGTTAACTCCATTTGTTCAATACACAGTTTGAGGAAAATTGCTCTGGTTAGAGAGGAATGATTAACTGATTCTGATCAGGGGTACCAAAGAGAGGTAATGTAGTAAACCTTTGAAGGCTGAATAATAAATTGATACTTTTAAAAAGGAAGAAAGTAGATTTAAGGCAGAGAAAATGACAGAACTAGAGAACACAGAATGGTAAGGACATATATACTGAAGAGATAAAGTAAATATTAGAGTTGGAATAAAAAACCCTGATTTGATTTGTAGATATAATCTCTTTATTTTAAAAATAAATATTCAGAGAAATTATATCATGACAAACCCTAGAAAGTAAAAATTGATATTTGAATCCTGCATTTTAAAATGTAGCCTTAACTGTCACCAGATTCAGACTTTATTTTCAACAGTCAACTGCAACTATATCTACCTCAATATACTGTACAAATTGTAAAACTACTATGTCTAAAATACAACTTCTCTTCAGAACTTGTTCTGTCATCTAAAACTTCCATTTATTCTTTAGACTTCCCATCCCCTCAGATTCCTAAAATAGAAACTTGGATATCATTCACTTGATGTCTTCTTAATACTACTAGTGAGCCATGAGATGATAAAGATTGACTTCAGAATGTGTCTCAAATCCTGTTTCTTCCCTCCATCTACTTCCACTACTGACTTAATTCAGTCTTCAACTCTCATTTGGATTACTAAAAACAACTGCCTGTTTTCCCTATCAAGTATGTAGAATGTGACATGCCACTAAATTTTCCATACAAATATGCTTACAGGGCAGTTTAAAATATTCTTATGAAACAGGATCAAGGTAAAGGATACAGTTACAAATTTGGTAAGCATCAGGATGGAAGCAATATTAGAGATCATGGAAATAGATGGTCTTACCCAAAACAAGGAAGATGAAAAAGGAAAAAGGGTATGAAATAACCAAATGAAGCAACGTCTTTTTATTTTTGAGAGTCTACTGCTGATGATTTTCTACAATCTTGTATGTGCATGTAGAATATACTTTTATTAATTTACTAGGTAAGTCAGGAAATTAACTAGCCTGATTCTCCAAATGACCATAAGAAGAAATATTGGTAGTTGAGAAGGCTATGTAGAGAAAATGTTAAGCTAATAATAATGATAATTAATAGGCCATAATAAAAAAGATAACCTTACAGATTCAATCATAAATGTAATTATATTACAACAGTATTTAATTAGTCCTAATTTTTGGAAATTTTATAAAGTGGAAAGGAGTCCCAAAATCTTAAATCTCCACAGGTTTCTGAATAATAGCTATTACCCACACTTAACTATATGGAAACTGCTCAGAATTGTACTGCATAAATGATAATGACAGCATTATGTTGTAAGCTTCTTTGACCTGTCATCACTTGTGATACCAAGATCGTTATTTTCATCCCTACTGAAAAGTTGTTGATTAAATATCTAAGTGACAGAGGTACCAGTGATTTAATCTCAATATGTTCACCATTTATATTTTTCTTTGTACATGTCCAGGGTTTGGTCTTCTACTCTCTTTTCAACAACGTTTCTTAACCCTTATTGCACATCAGAATTAACTGAAGAGCTCTGAAAAAATTACCACTGCCTCAGTCCCACCCTTGACATTTTTATCCAATTAGTTTGCACTTGTGTGTCAGAAGTTATTTTTTTTTTTTCTAATGAACAGAAAGATAGGATTGGGAATCACTGATCTACATTTTCCCCCTGTCTGAAAAATCACAGATACTCTCAAATTGTATCACCCTAATCTCTTTACTTTCCCTACCTATAGATTAATATCTCCAAATTTCCATTCAACATCTCCACGTACCATTTCCAAAAATAAACTTTTGACCTTTCCTCTCTGAATCTTGCTTCTACCCAATTTACTACCCTCCCGCTTACATGCAAAATATGTAACAACTCGGACATGTCTCACCTTCACAGCTGCCATCTTGGATCTCCTTGCCCCTACTCTGGTCCTCCTATAGTATATCCTTCACAAAGTGGTCACAAAGACTTTTTAAAAGTGTAAATCGAGTAATATCTGCTGAACACCCTCCAATGACTTGGTCACACTCAGAATGAAGCCGGATCTCTTCCCATGGCCTTTATGTGGGGGTACAAGGATGCAAACATGGACAAACATGGCAGAGGATAGAGAGAGGAAAACAAACACATGCCTTCAAACATGGATTCATGAGACAATTTTCAAGTTATCTGAAGGTTTTCTTTCCTATGTTTCTCACTTTCCCCTTCCAGCCACTTTGCCAGGAAACAAGGAGCCCTCCACGCCCTTGACTTGCACTGCTTCTTCTTAACTTCCTTTGGAGGAATTATTCCAAGAGCCTTGTAGTTACACACACTTTTGACAGACACTTTCCAAATACCAGCTTGCTTCTCTATAACAGTAGCTATAACTAAAAAAGCTACTGTGGTGGGCAACTAAAAAGGATAGGTAAGTAGCAGTGGAGGTAAGCAACAGGAGAACATGGCATTGCTATGAAAAAAAAGGATATTTGCTCATGCATATGAATTTGTCGTTGTTCTGATTTTGATCTGTGCATAGACAGTCAGTAGACTGAATCTGTGCCCTGCTAGTCGATCAAAGAGATACTGCCTCTGGGTTGTGTGAGTTTTAGGGATTTGAAAGACTCTTGAAGAAGCGCAACATGTTGTCCTGCTATCCTGCCAGAAAGACTTTTCTAACTCAGGATTTGGGGAACACTCAGTTCCTTCTCAGAGTTTAGGCTAAAACTGAGTGCATGACCTTGAATCCAGCAGCGCTAGTATATGTGAGTCCATTTATCTCTTGGATGGTGAGAAGGAATGTAGGGGACTCTCCCTTAACCTAGCTGAAGGACTCTTTCCCTAAGCCATCAAAATAAACCATCGTCAGTAGTCTGTGGTTCACGTAGAATTAAAAACCAAATTACGGGTACCATTACCTGTGTATCATCCAAAGTCAGTTTTCTGTACCAGCAATTACAGTGTAATTATTTTCTACCAGCAATTGCAGAGCAATTAGGTAAGTTTATTCTGAATGCTACCTGGAGGCCCCTTCTCCACCCATGAAATGTTCAGGACTAGGCCTGGATATGAGTGTGAGAAGCTTCAGTTGTGTAGCACTGAGTAATACAGGGACATCTAAAATATCTGTCCTCTGAGAAATTACAACCAGCAAAGGGCAACCAGCTCCCACAGCAAAACAATATTAAGTATTGAATCATTAATTAAATAATTAACAGTAAATAATTTTAGACTTCTTGAGTTTTAGAAGGAAAACTCATCTTTAAGGCAGTCATGAAAGAGATACTATGAAGAGAAAGGTTTCTTAAGATTTTGTGTAACTTGTGTACATTGGAAAAGAGTCCTAGAGATTGCCTATTGGGCAGAAGCATGCGGTGTCCTGGGGAACAGAGTAGGGCAACTGAGGCAATAAGAGGGAATTCCTGGGTTTGGGGGTGCTCAGAACATCAGCATGGCTGTCAACAAGTGTAGCTGTCCCTATTAATACAAGCTAACTTTATACAACATTTATATAACTATAGCTTTCATGGCAAAATTACTTATAAAATAACTTTTAAAGTAATATAATTTTTATTATTTTATGTTTACTTTAGGAAACATTCTTATGATAACAGATTTCAATTCTCTATATTTCTAATATAATTATATATTATTCTTTTAATCCTTTAAATTATTACTATTATTAGATAAAAATTCTGCAATATATCAATTGTAACTAAATATTTTGCTGAAGTGAGAGAAAGAAAATAGCTTTTCTTAAATAAATGTATAATAATATATGAACTAGGAAGGTTTTACTGCATGATTCTGCCAACTATTGTTGGTCCGTTATTAAGACATAGATATTAACAGCAGTAATTAAATTAATATATCCATAAATTTTTATCAATTTATACTTAAAAACACAGCTATACACTTTCTAAAAATAATTTATTGCATAAAGTTATATTTTTTCAATGAAAGCATATGGAGCATATTTATTTAAAAATGTATGGGCTTTTAAAAAAATTAATTATTTGACATATATCTCATGGGTTTCCACCTGAACTCCTGCCCCAGGGATTGTGTTCATACCCATGTCAGTGGGTACCCGTTATTCCACACACAGGGAATCACCTAAGGAAGACAGAAATACTTTTAAAGAAGATTAAATTAGGAATAGGGATAAAGGTCTGAGGAGATTGGTAAACCAGCATCATTACAGATGACAGTAGAGAACAGATATGGGAGCTGGAAGTTACCATAGCTCCATCCATTGATGATCTCATCACATTCAAGTGCACATTTAAACACAGAATTCAATTCACATTGTCAAGTACAGGGAATAAAATCATCCAACAAGGCTGGGCACAGTGGCTCACGCCTGTAATCCCAGCACTTTGGGAGGCTGAGGCGGGCAGATTACCTAAATTTAGGAGTTCGAGAGCAGCCTGGCCAACACGGTAAAACCCCGTCTCCACTAAAAGAACAAAAATTAGCTGGGCATGGTGGTGGGCACCTATAATCCCAGCTACTCAGGAGGCTGAGACAGGAGAATCGCTTGAACCTGGAAGGCAGAGGTTGCAGTGAGCCGAGATAGTGCCATTGCACTCCAGCTTGGGCAGTAAGAAAGAGTGAGACTCCATCTCAAAAAAGAAAAAAAAAAAAAATTATCCAACAAATGTAGATTTGGCACCTACTCTGTATCAAGCCCTTTGCCATGCACTGGAGGAGAAGAAATTATGATATGTTTCCAGCCCTTAAGGTAGTTCATCTACAAAATAATTGAATGCATAACAGTGGAAAGAGGAAGAGAGGTAATAACCTGGTTGCGATTGGACTAGAGAAAAGATAAGAAATATATGTAATCTAGGAAATACTATCTAGGAATGTATGGACAGATTCAATAACAGAAACATACCCTATGAACTTTACTTGGGCCCATAACCTTAATAATAACAGTCAAAGTCATGTAGATGGGTACTATTTACTAAATCTGACAGCAGCCTGAATTCTACCTGTTGTACATGAGCAGACATTGTAGTCCAATGTTTCTTAACTGTCATTCCTTCAAGAAGAAAGTGCCATGAAGATAAAATATTTTGATTATGAGGCTACCCTAGTGAAAACTATAAATAAAATCATAAAGTTCTTTGTCACTTTATGAAGAAAGCTACATAAATAGTGAATGGTAGCTAGTGTCTGCAGCATCAGCTTCTACTTACTGATTTATTTTCCTTTTCTAAAGGGCAAGAGACTCACTTCTCATTTTAATTTGGAGAAATACAGTACTTCACAGAGCAGAGATGAATGGAAATTTTTGGATGTCTTATTTTGAAAATCCTTTTAAAAAGTTAACAATCACAAAAAGCATTTGTCACAGAAATAAACACAGGATTGTGTCTCTGGGATCTGGGGGTAATGATTGAGCCAGTGAATTAGCTTAACCTCTTTTTACCAAAGCAAAGATGACATAGAAATTCTAACTTACATTATGGAAAGTTACCATAAAGTCTTTAGACAGCCTGAAAGCTCCAGGGTCCAGAGAAGATAGAACCTTAGAAGCTACTGAATCTAAATGCCTGCCTTCAGGCAAAGGTGTACCACTTGAGTCAGGTAGGCAGCTACGATATTAGGAGAGGGATTACAAATGTTAAAATAATTTTCCCTATATTTAAGTTTCATAATTCTGTGAAATTATTTAAATGTTATCTTTTGATTTTGACATTCCTCAGAACCTCTCACAGAGCCTGTTGAAGAGCACTGTTGGCTCACTTTTTCTCATGGGTTTTCTTTTTCTTGTCACTATGATAGCAGATGTCCAATGTTGACACCACAATAAAATTTTAACAAATTATTAGCTGGGGACAGTGGCTTAGGTGGGTGGATTGCTTGAGCCTAGGAGTTGGAGACTAGCCTGGGCAACATGGTGAAACCTCATCTCTACAAAAAATACAAAAAATTATCGAGGCGTGGTGGTGCATGTCTGTAGTCCCAGCTACTCAGGAGGCTGAGGTAGGAGGATCACCTGAGCCCACAAGGTCAAGGCTACAGTGAGTCATTATCAGGCCACCGCACTCCAACCTGGATGACAGAGTGAGACCTTGTCTCAAAAAATATACTTATTTCACACATGCCATCTTACATTTCAGAGGAGATGAAATATATGTAACAGCACCTAGGAGACAGGTGTGCAGAAAACAGGCCCATGGCACTTGTGTCTCACACTGTGGCTTATGTGCCAGATGCACGGGAGTTGCTCCCTTTGTTACCATTTGTTCCTGCCTATACAGTTTCTCACCATTGGAAATAAACTAATACAACTAATAATAATTTATTTATAACGATTTGATATATATATATATATATACACATAGAGAGAGAGAGAGAGAGAGATTACATTTAACTCAATTATTATTGACCTATATTAAACAAGCAAGAATTATATAGATTTTTTTTTTTGCCCTTTACGTATGAAGAAACAAGGGCTCATAATTACTAGCCATTTAGCGTTCTTAATTGCATTCTTTATTGTCTTTTAAGTTGAAAAGTTCCAGTAGGAGACATTGCTACGAAAAACTGATCAGATATTGCACAATGTGAGAAGGGTACTGAGTGCCAGCACTAGATATTTTAGAAGGATATTATGGTTACAATATATTTTTCCTGAAGCATACAGATAGGATGGCCAGATAAAATACAAGATGCCTAGTTAAATTTAACTTTCAAGGAAATTTTTTTAGTGTAAGTGTGCCTCAAATGTTGCATAGGAGCATATTTATTCTAAAAATTATTTATTGTTTATCTGATACTCAAATGTAACTGGGTGTCTTGTATTTTCTTTGCTGATTCTAACAACACAATCACAGATCACTGATGATAAATATTCAGACAATATACCACCACTTTGAGCCCATTTCTTGCCCTAGCCTGCATCAAATCTAAGGGAATTCAATAAATCTAACACAAAATAGCAAATTGGTATGCATAGATCTTTGCTTGGTGCATGAAGTGACAAACGTGTTTGAATCACACGCACTGTGATTACTGACCATCTCCCCAGGATATTAAAATAGTGGGATAAGAAAATAGCTCCTCATATGGTCTAAGATAAAGAAATTCCTGATTTACTAGGCTTTGTAAATTGTGTCTGGAAACCGGTTTCTGAGCAAAGGAGTTGATGGTTGATTGTAAGAGGTGCTAAAACCATCAGTAGCGTAGCTCAGGGAACTATGTTTTTAAGAATGATCCAGCTTAAGTGGCCTTCTGAGAGACCACCCCAGGAGTAACTCATGCCGTGGGACCTGAAGACCAAATTCTTATTAAATTTTTTTCTAGAAAGAAAAGGGAAGGGAGTCTGATATTAAGCAAATATAATAATTATAAAATAAATATATCTCTAGTGTCACATAAATATAAGCTGTTTCCTTTTTGATCTTAAAATGTATTATAATTTATTACTATATTTGGCCATTTCTTTACTTTTCTTCATAGTCAAAATAAATTAACTTTTCAAATCCCCAGCCTCTCTTGCCTCTGAGAGGTCCTGGAAACAAAGGTAAAACAAGAATGCTGTCACTGACTTCCTCTTGTTCCTAATAACATTTAATGAAAGGTCCCATGTCCCTAGTTCAAAGTCTCTTGGGACCTAGTCAGGTCACAGATTTTGTTGGGTTCACCAAATCTTCAAAAACGATCATCACAGAGCTGCTTACTTTCAAATATCCTGAACACATTCAATGAAATCTCTTTTATCTTTAGTCAAATTGTCCTTCAACTTGGTTTCAAGCTTAAATAACAAGGAAATGCCAGAAGGCAGCCCAAACCAGAGGATAGACATGGCATCCATTTTAGAAATGGTTAGTAACTGAAACCAGTACTTTAAAAACTGGTAAATGAATGGATACCAAAGCTGTTTCACTTTTAAGGACATAATAAAAATACTTCAAAAGAAAGTTTAGAGACTAAAGAGGGAAATTTAAAGCTAATTGTCCACCATTCAGGAACATGCATTTCTTCCCTCTGCAGATGGCGACATTTTAGGATAAATTGTGAAAAGTATCCCATTTAAATTAGTGGTCTCCAAAATAGAATAAGCAAATGAGGCAGTGTGTAAGACTTAGAAAGAAAAAACAACATGTGCATTTACATACATGTAACTATAAAGAAAACTAAGCTTAACTAAACTTTGGTATGCAATGGCTGGCGCCAGAATCCTCAATCAGCCACACACACCACAGAGGTTCCTTGAAGGCAAAGTATACATTTCTGGTGAGGTGGGATGGGTCACTCAGTCATTCACCTTTAGCATGTCTCAACCTTCCTTCATTTAGGTCCTGTAAAATGGATTTTAAAATTACGTAATGCAGTTTAATAAATTAACCCTCATATCATTTGTTATGGACAAGTGTTTTAAGACTGCCTTAAAAGACACCATCAACCAAAAATAAAAAATACAGTAACACAAGGCACAACTCATAGGAAACAGGATGAACAAGATCTTTATTAGGAACATTATAGGTGCAAAATAGTGATCATATAATCAGATCTTAAAAAGAGCCACAGATAATAAAGAAAATTCTCAAGATTACTATTTGAAAGATGTTTCCTGTCCTCCATCATCAGCAGTAGGCCTTGACACCTAGGTGCTTTCGGCCTTGTGATAACTGATGATTGTATAAAGTCATCACCATAGACAGCATTTAAAAATTTTTTTTCAGCTTTACCTGACTTTTTAAAGTTTCCAATATATGTATGTTTTATAATATACTCAATATAATGATCCAATATATGACTTATTATATGAAATTATTGCCAACAAAATATATTGCAGGGGGTGGGTACGGTGGGTCAAACTTGTAATCCCAGTACTTTGGGAGGCCAAGGCAGGAGTATTACCGGAGCCCAGGAGTTTGAGACCAGCCTGGGCAACAAAATGAGACCCCTGTCTCTAATACATGTATTTTATCTAGCTATCTAATATATATACATAAACGTACATATTTATGTATCTATCTCTCTATATATAAAGATAAATAGATTGATACTACAGGACACGATACCATGCCTGGCTAAAAAAAGTAGCCTGGTGTGACAGTCTGCCCCTGTGGTATCTACATAGAGATATATATTTTTTAATATATATTAAGTTGAAGCAAATGGAATATTTATATCTAGAGAGATAGATCTATAGATATAAATAGATCTATAAATCTATAGATATGAATCTATAGATCTCTCAATATATAGATATATAGATATAGATAAATATATATTGATATAAAGATAGATAGGTATAGATAGATATATAGGTAGACGTAGATAGATATATAGATATATCTCTTAATAGACATAGATAGATACATAGATTGATATAGACAGAGAGATACCTGGGGGGGGGCGGGCAGGGAGATAAATGTGTGGCAATTGCCTTAAACTAATACAGCATCTCAACCAAAAAATTGTGTAACTAGCATGAGGCAGCTTGTAAAAAAAAAATACTGGTGCAGCATTAACAACAAAAAACAGCTATCAAAATCCTAGGATTAGGTAAGTGCAATAGAATAAGCAGAGAAGAGGAGAGGATGGAGACTTCTGTTAATGTAGAAAAAAAAGTACAGAAAATGCAAATGTAATTGAAGGAAGAGAGAAAGACCTTTCGTGTTTGGGGGGAACTTCTATAGAATTCTCCCTTCCAAAGTAAAAAGGCATACTGCATTTTTCCTTGGTGAGATAAGGAAAGATGGACTTTCAGAAGCAGAATACCTAAAACATCCCTGATAATAAAGTCAAAGGCAAGAGCAACACCAGGTTTCATGCACGAGGAACACTTTTTCTAAAGACGAAGAGGTATTTTTGAAAAATAGAATGAAAATGTCACATGTTCCCTAAGCTTTTGTCCTTCATCCTCTTATCTTCCTACCCAAATTCTCATGACTAGAATTTTCTATTTCAACATCTTCAAATGTTATACATTCTAACCCAGAAATCTCTCTTGAGCTCTGGACCCCCATTTCAAACTTTCACTTGTGTTTTTTTAACCTTGATTTATTATTTAATCAACATACATTTATTGAATGGAATTATCAAAAGTGATATGTTCTCTACCTTTAGAAACTGACATTTTAGTAGGAAACAGACAATCATTACATAATCATATAAATAAAAATATTACACATTGTGATAACGACTGAAAAAATAAAGAGGTAGATATTATTGAGAGTAATTAATAGGTGTAGGATTGGGGAGGAGAGGGGATATTTTAGATGAGATCAAAAAAGGAAGTGTTTATGGGAACTTTCTATTGAACTCTAGAAAGAGATGGAGCCAAGCACTCAAAGAAACTGGGAAAACGTACTCCAGATATGCAGAATTGCTAGAGTAAATGTCCTGAACTGGCAAAGAATTTTGTTTCTAAAGAAAAGAAAAGAGCATTTTTTCATGTGTCTGTTGGCTGTATGAATGTCTTCTTTTGAGAAATGTCTGTTCATATCCTTTCCCCACTTTTTGATGGGGTTGTTTGTTTTTTTCTTGTATATTTGTTTGAGTTCTTTGTAGATTCTGGATATTAGCCCTTTGTCAGACGAGTAGATTGCAAAAATTTTCTCCCATTCTGTAGGTTGCCTGTTCACTCTGATGGTAGTTTCTTTTGCTGTGCAGAAGCTCTTTAGTTTAATGAGATCCCATTTGTCAATTTTGGCTTTTGCTGCCGTTGCTTTTGGTGTTTTAGACATGAAGTCCTTGCCCATGCCTATGTCCTGAATGGTACTACCTAGATTTTCTTCTAGGGTTTTTATGGTATTAGGTCTAACATTTAAGTCTCTAATCCATCTTGAATTAATCTTCGTATAAGGAGTAAGGAAAGGATCCAGTTTCAGCTTTCTACTTATGGCTAGCCAATTTTCCCAGCACCATTTATTAAATAGGGAATCCTTTCCCCATTTCTTGTTTCTCTCAGGTTTATCAAAGATCAGACGGCTGTAGATGTGTGGTATTATTTCTGAGGACTCTGTTCTGTTCCATTGGTCTATAGCTCTGTTTTGGTACCAGTACCATGCTGTTTTGGTTACTGTAGCCTTGTAGTATAGTTTGAAGTCAGGTAGCGTGACGCATCACTCGCCATCAGAGAAATGCAAATCAAAACCACAATGAGATACCATCTCACACCTGTTAGAATGGCCATCATTAAAAAATCAGGAAACAACAGGTGTTGGAGAAGATGTGGAGAAATAGGAACACTTTTACACTGTTGGTGGGATTGTAAACTAGTTCAACCATTATGGAAAACAGTATGGCGATTCCTCAAGGATCTAGAACTAGATGTACCATATGACCCAGCCATCCCACTACTGGGTATATACCCAAAGGATTATAAATTATTCTACTACAAAGACACATGCACACGTATGTTTATTGCGGCACTATTCACAATAGCAAAGACTTGGAATCAACCCAAATGTCCATCTGTGACAGACTGGATTAAGAAAATGTGGCACATATACACCATGGAATACTATGCAGCCATAAAAAAGGATGAGTTTGCGTCCTTTGTAGGGACATGGATGCAGCTGGAAACCATCATTCTTAGCAAACTATCACAAGAAGAGAAAACCAAACACCGCATGTTCTCACTCATAGGTGGGAACTGAACAATGAGATCACTTGGACTCGGGAAGGGGAACATCACACACTGGGGCTTATCATGGGGAGGAGGGGAGGGGAGAGGGATTGCATTGGGGAGTTATACCTGATATAAATGATGAATTGATGGGTGCTGACGAGTTGATGGGTGCAGCACACCAACATGGCACAAGTATACATATGTAACAAACCTGCACGTTATGCACATGTACCCTAGAACTTAAAGTATAAAAAAAAAAAAAAAAAAAAAGAAAAGAAAAGAGGCAAGTATCCCAGAGTTTGTTACTCAGACGGTGTTCGGGGGCCAGCAGCAGCCGCAAAAGCATCTCCCAGAGCCTGTTAGAGACATAGACTTTCAGATCCTATTCCTATCCTGCTGAATCAGAATTTGCATTTTAACAAGATGCCCAAGTGATGTACATGAACATTAAAGTTTGAGAAGTATTGTCCTAGAACATGTACTTATGAAGAGAGTGCTACAAGAAGAGGCGGGAGAATTGTATTCCAAGGTCTGTAGAAAACCCTTATCTATGCCAAGAAAAGCAATCTGGCTATTTTACCAACATGTGGATATAAACACTAAATTTTGAAGTCAACATCTTTAGTCCTTTACTTTCTTCTTCTACACTGTGCTCTTTCTTTAGTGAGACTCCAAATTTTATAACACTTCCCTTATTTGGTCCCACATTCAAATAGGTACAGACTCTTGTCAAGTCAATCTTCTTAGGGGTAATAACTCAAGTCTCTATCCCTTCTTTTACTTCCATTTACTGTTCCTTTGCCTATTGGTCTCTTATTTCACAAAGATATTAAAGTGTGTTTTGTTCATTCTACAAGAATCAATGCTTATTCTTGGCTGATGTTACAAAAGGACTATAGGAAAGTATTGACTTAAAATTGTGAAAATAGGATGCCTGTGCTTTAAAACTATTAACCTATGTTGGGTGCAGCAAACCCCATGGTATGTGTATACCTATGTAACAAATCTGCATGTTCTGCAGATTTATCCTGGAACTTAAAGTACAGTAATAAAAAAATTATCATCGTATGCACAATGGAGTAAAGATGAAATGGCCCTCAGAGCCATAGAATTGAAGGTAACCTGATTAAATAAGTGAATACACTAAAGAAAAGAAGTCTAATGAAACACAGGCACAGGGTAGAGAAGGAATAGAGGCTTATTAGTCATGGAAACAAAATAGAAAGCAAATCTCAAAGGCAACCCTTATAAAATTCTGTGATTGGCAAATCCATCACTACTTTGAGGAAAATATAATCTCAACACATTTTAGACAACTTAATGCCCATGCTTTGAGCTCCATATTTCCAAAGCAATGTTCTGGCACCTTTTTATTCCTTCTGCACATTTGTCTTTAGCGAAAGAAATACAGATTATTTGCATTTTGAGTATTCTTATTTGCATAAGAGTTATTTCTCACTGTTAACTGATAAATTGCAATGAGGTTTCCTGTATCTGTTTAATGAGGTTGGAGTCTCCTCCTGAGAAGGAGATCAACTATTGATGTGCCAGACAAATCATTTTCTAAGCCTATAAGGCTAAGAATCAGAAAAACAGTTGGAAATTTATGAAGACAAGCACTCTGAAGGTTTTTTGGTTGGCAGTCAGAGGTTCTCTTCTTGGATATCATAGCATCTCTCCTATGTCCCTATTATATTGTGTGCAGCAAGTACTGTTTTGTTGTTGCTCTTTAATTTCCGCACTAGATGCCAGACACTTCACTAGATGCTGAGGATTCAAATACATTCAATACAATCCCTGTGAATGGTAAGCCTGTGTCTAAGTAAATCAATGTGTATAATAAATTATATCAATTATTATTATATGGTAGGTATACAAGAGGCTTTTGAGCTTTGGGTTGACTTTTGAGCTGAATTTCAATAACAAACTGGAATTAAATGAGTAGTCAGGGAACAGCATATAGAAAGAAGGAAAATAGAACTTAAATGAAATGTCAAGTTCTAGGGACCAGAGTAGTTTATCACATATATGACATTAAAATAACAAGTCATATTTACAGAGTCCTCACTATGTGCCAGGCACTGTATTGGGTACTTTGTTAAGTATCAAACCATTTAATCCATTAACAATCCTACAAAGTAGATACTCTTTTCACCTCCACTGAAAGATTAATATCTTATTTAGGGTCACACAATTCATAGTCCTGGAGCCAGGACTTAAACCCAGGCAGTGGGAGTCCAGAAGCTTCATCTTTGATGACTATGTAATACGGTAATTTTAAAAGCATTTTTACTAAATTTTAAATGCAATGAGAGCAGGGAAAATTTCATATTCTTTGGTGTAGTCTCATCACCATGTAGTACAGACAAACATATTCAATAAATATATCTTATATGGGGGGAGAAAAGAGGTAAAGACAATAGATGAGATTGAGAAAAAAAGGGATTCTGATTCAGTTTCTCAGATTATAGTCTCAGGATTGCCTGAGCATCTCCTGCTTAAGTGGTTTGTTCTGTCACAAGCAATGAGAATCATATTTCCTATTTCCCTTTTCTGATACACTTTACAGACTAGAAGCCATTTACTCCTCAGCTGTTGGCTCTGACCTCTGTCACACCTTCTTAATCCACCTCAGCATATATTTTTCTAGCAAATGTTCCCAAGTGATCTGCCAAATCACTACCTGCAGATAAAAAAAAATCTCAATAATAAATGCATATACTATTTATGTTAACTTTAAATGTAGGAGTGTATGCTCTAATTTCTGATGCTTTGTTCCAAAATTAGTAAGTAAAATTCATTTCCTTTGTTTATTTCACAAAATATTCCAGGTAGCTTTGAAATATTTAAATGGGCTCTCTCTCTCTCATTTTATTTTTTCTTCTTGTTTGTTTGTTACTTGAAGGACAATAAAATGCCAGAAAATATAGTGTGGACTTTAGCGCTAGACTGACTCAGATCAAACCTTCATTCTTGCTCTCTATTAACTGTGTGACTTTGGGCAAATAACTTAATCAATCTATGCCTTAGTTTGCTCACCTATAAAATGAAAGATAACTATACACCTGTTTCATTATGCTGCTAGAAAGCTCAAATGGGTGAATACAGGTTGACAATCCCTTATCCAAAATGCTTGGGACCAGAAATGTTTCAGACTTAGTTTTTTTTTTTTATTTGGGAATATTTGCATTACATATTTTTGTTTTTATAATAATTGTGTATAATTACTTTAATTACTTTTGGAATAATGATCTGCCCGCCTTGGCCTCCCAAAGTGCTGGGATTATAGGTGTGAGCCACCGCACCTGGTCTCCCCAATAGGAGTCTGGAAATTTTATTAATCTGGTATAAGTCAGCTTCAAGGGTAAAATTTCTGCTAGATTTCAAATCTTTTTTTTTTTTCTTCCTAGTATAACAAACTAGTGCCTAAAAACGGCATAAATATTCAGAAAATTATGCCAGGCTAGTCGGAAATATACTGCTGTTATTCATATTCATTTTATTTTTCTCACTTAACCCTACTTAATATAATTAACCTAAATCTCAAAAACCACAGGCAAAAGCAAGCTTTAGAGCCCAGGAGACATCACGTGAGGAGAGGAAAGGTCACCAAAATCTTGTCAGGTCGCAATTTTGAGATCTCTATTGTATATGTTTTTGTAATAATTATTGCCATGCTTTTATCTTGGCAGCATACAAACAGTAATTATATTTTCACTCTGAGAAGGTGAGTAATTATCTTCCTGATTTCTTACTTAGGTCCCATGGAGATAAATAACCTCACTAGCTCATAATGGTGAATAATTTTAATACCTGAATTTGTAGAGGAAAATCCAGAATAAAAGGTGTTAACTAAAAAATACAAAACTGAGATTTCCAATTAAATTATTTACACAACACTTCATGTTCTGTTTTCTCATTTTAAAAGGTTAACATAAATTTCCAACGGATATAAAGCTACATTTTTTTCCGAATTATGTTTCACAGAGGAGCACTTTTGCCTACGGAAATTTATGAACTCTCTCAACTCACCAAAATGAAACAACAACCAAAAAAAGCTTAAAAAGCTGTCACCATTGCACACAGGAAAAGCAGCTTTCCGATGGGCTCCCATCATAGACTTCACTTTGCCCTAAGGATCTGTATCTCTTTCCCCCTGAATTGAGCAGGACTGTGAAGTAGCGGAGCGTTGATTCCTTTTATCATCTAAGGCTAATCCAAACAGAGCTAAAGCAGGTTACTGCAGAAAGCAAAACAAAAAAACAACAGATTGACCTGGACTTTTCTTTTCTTTCTTTCTTTTTTTTTTAATACATAATCCTTGATGCTCATCTTTCTAGAGGCAATTAATAATATATATGATAGGTATTTCTTTTATTAGCACATGCTTTTGCTACAAGATTGTGTCTTGCTATGCATCCCACAATCATCAACTAATACTATGTGGCATTAACTTGTTCCTTTTTAACGAGGCACTAAAAAGTCTCAATAGATTCAATAGATTTTTTTAAAAAAACAAAGAACAAATCAAAAACCTCAGCTCATTGATGTTGTAACAACTGAATTTTAAATATGTAGAAAATAAAACATAATTATGTCCAAATAGCTTAATTTGCTCAACTAGATTCACATTTCAAGTTAACAAAGGTGAAGGAAAATAAAGCACAAACACCTTACCAGTTAACTGTTTCTCTACTAGTCTACAAATCCTTTGGATATATAATCTAGTGCAGTGCTTTAAACATTATATTTATGTATCATTTTATTAATTCATTTCTGTTTTCATTTATTTATTTATTGCCTAAAACTTTAGGCAGACCTGTAATATTCAGAACATCTAAGAGTGGAGCTGCTATGTTTGAAATGGAAGAAGCAAACCCTTCAAGTTTGTCACAGTCCCACTGAATGACCCATCCTGTAGAGCTTAGTTTAAAAACCACTCCTTAGGAAATGCTGCTTGAGTTAGAAAGAAAGATTCTAGAGTTGTCATCACGTACTCAATACTCTGTCATAAAAATACAGATATAAGAAAAATAATGTTTGGTGGTTTATTTTTAAAGAGTTATCAATTTATGTATTTATGTTTGCCATGAGGAAAATGATGACAGAAGAAAAGCTATTTAAACAGACATTATGTCAAGAGCCGGTAAGGGTCTGAAGGTTCATCTGACTTGCAAACTAGTAGGAACGCGCTAGTTATAGATGCTGACATAGACAAGAGGCTCCAGGGTTAGAGACAAATGGTTTTATTACTCATGGAAACAGCAGTAGCCAGAGGATTCATATTTGTGCCAGTTCCTTAAACACATATTTCCACAAGGTAATGCAAAGAGGACAAGGTGATGCCTGCCTGCATAGTGGATAGCATTACAGCAAAACGACCCTGAGCTTCGGGAAAATGGAACTTTTATAAAGCACAGTAAGTCAGTTTGACCTTTGCCCCAGAAGGATTTTTTTTGTTTTGTTTTGTTTTAATCTGGACAGTAAACAAACCTCCCGCCACTCCAGAGGGAGACACAACCTTATATACATTTTTATTTTATTTTATTTTGAGACGGAGTCTCACTCTGTCACCCAGGCTGGGATGCAGTGGGGGGATCTCAGCTCACTGCAACCTCCGCCTTCCTGGTTCAAGCGAGTCTACCACCTCAGTCTCCTGAGTAGCTGGGATTACAGGCGCCCGCCACCACACCTGGCTAATTTTTGTATTTTTAGTAGAGACGGGGTTTTACCATGTTGGCCAGAATGATCTCGAACTCCTGACCTCGAGTGATCTGCCCACCTCTGCCTCCCAAAGTGCCGGGATTACAGGCGTGAGGCACCATGCCCTGCCTGTCTTTTAGGGCTGTTTGCCATACAATTCATCCTTGCAAAGATAGTTGAGAACAAAGGTAGTCTGTGTCTCCACTCATAAGATGTGCAGAAATGCAGGATGGCCATGGAAAATAATTTTCTGACACATAAAATATACGAACGGAAAGGGAACTCAAGTAAATGATTATTAAAAATTTAAGCCGGGCGCGGTGGTTCAAACCTGTAATCCCAGCACTTTGGGAGGCCGAGACGGGCGGATCACG
>NW_012118487.1:23898449-23901050 GCF_000951035.1 Colobus angolensis palliatus | reverse complement strand
GGGAGGCGGAGCTTGCATTGAGCTGAGATCCGGCCACCACACTCCAGTTTGGGCGACAGAGCGAGACTCCATCTCAAAAAAAGCAAAAACAAAAACAAAACAAAACAAAAAAAGAAACTGGTTACCGACTCAAAATTTGATCACTGGTGAAATAGCATAGGAACACTGGATGTTCCTCAATACGTTGAATTCAAGCTAACTTTATGATACAATTGAATTGCTGATCCATTTCCTCATTTTCCTTGTGTAATCCCAGAAAATGAAGCAACATAAAATGATGATTCAGAATTACAAGGCCACTGAAGTCTTAGGGACAAAGTAATATTATTTCCTATTAGGGACAGTGACCTAACTTGTGTCATCCTTGAGAGCTCAGCTAACTGTAAGAAGAAACCTTCCTTCAAGGCTGGATTAGTTTGGCAATTTTCCTGTTATTACAGCATCTTGATTTAAGCATTTTGCTCTTTATATTGTAGTGATCTATTTACTTGTGTAAATTAGCACATGGGTATATAAGAAAATATAGAACAAAAATTGAGCCATAAATCATAGCTACATACCCAATATGCTTAGTACAAAGCTATATAGATTTGTAGTAATTACATGTACAATGAGTGAATGAAAGATTAATAAAGAGACAAACTTCAGTGCCAGCCTCTGTAAGCATAAAGATGACAGAGTTATATGCAGAAGTCACTGTAAAATAATTTTGCTGAAAGATATGAAATCTACTCCTGCACACATGCATATATATATTATGCATATATATAATATAGATATATGCATTCTACAAGCATGCATATAATACCTATATAAGACATACACGTGTATAACAATGCACTTGCAATGGCTGTAGTGTTGGCAACTTTTGCTAGGAAGTTTTCAGCAGTTTAAATGATTAAGATGTCTATTTACATCTTAATAGGACAATAGTTACTTGGAATTATTTAGCTTCATTATTGCCCTCACTTCTTCAAAATGCCAATTAAACCCCCCTCTGCACAGGAATAAATCATTTTAGCTGCTTTCCTGAGATAGCTACACTTCCTGGATGCTTGATGAACTGGCTGAAAGGATGACGTTTGGCAGATGATAAGCACCATATTTGTTATGGGAAGGCAACTATCTAAACCACAACATCACACTCTGCGAACTAAACCAGAAGTAAGGCAGAGCATATTTCTCCAGGGTGAATTGTTCATGTGGTAAGCCACTGCTCTTCCCACCTTTGGGGGCATAGTGTGGGTAGAGGCAGAAAGGACAGATAATGCAGTGGAGAGCTTCCTTCTCTAAGGCTGCCTGCACCACAAACTTAGCGGGGTCTGTTTATGCTGTGAAGGAGGATGTTCTGTTTTGATCAGGTTTCATAGGGAAGCTGTGGGCATATTTGCTCTTAATCTTCTGATTTATAAGTAGAGGCTGTAATTGTCTACCTTGCCACTGGGTGTGCTCAGTGAGGGCCTGAGCTGTCACTGTGACATGGGTAATGCACAGACAGTGTCCCTCAGTCTCCTCAGCACTTACTCATGACTCTCTCATTTGCTCAGTCATGCAGTGAGCATGACCCCCCACTGCCCAACAATAAACACAGATACAACTGCAAAATGGCAAATAAAGGATCCTAGCAAAAGCGGCTCAATTACTTAATTGTGAGAAGCATTGATAGATACGTTTAAATCACTGTTTCGTAAAACAAAAATGATATTCTAAAACCAATCATAAAATACTACGCGTAACCATTTCCCTCTGATTATACTTTAATTTTTTTCACTGTGTTCTCTTGCCTTCTGTTGAATTTATGCTAAATATATATTGTGCCAAAAAAGAATAAACATAATTTTCTGTCTTATTCAAGCTCAGGTTTATTAGCATGCAATTAATTATAAGAACAATAATAGAAATGATGAAATCAAGAAGAACAGAATCTACAGGATTCAGCGGGGATTTGGCTGTTTTCTTTCACCTCTGTAGCACTGCCTGGAAGTGAGGAAGTGAGGAATTTTGATTCCAGCTCTATCAGGTTGTACTCAGTCATGTGATTTTGATTAATCATTTTATTTCTTTGTGTTTTAGTTACCTGGTTTGTGTCTGGTCAAAATAAGGCATTATCTCCTTACCGTTTGTAGGGATTTCTGAGAATCTAATGATATCACTCCCTTCTTGAAATTCCTTTCTTTCATAGTCTTTTTCTTGGTTTTTCTCTAATTGTCCCTCTATGAAACTTCTTCTTTTCAAATGCTTATGATTTCTCACCTGGACTTGTATAATAGCATTGTTCTTGGCCTCTCTCTCCTCTGACTCTAATCTATTTGAAACATAGTTGGCAGATAAGTTTTCCTGACCTCTATCTCTTATCCTGGCAATATTCTGGTCAAAAATAGTTACTTTCCTCAAGTGCCTGTAAAAGAGAATTGAAAAAAAAAGGGAAATCACCTATTTTACAGGTGAAATGATGAGCCTCTTCTCCCCAAAGCTCTTGTACCACAGAATTGGGAGGTGAGAGTCGTCCATGCTCCTCAAAGCTATTTTTAAATAATTCTCCCCCTTCTTCTCTAAAGCTCATCACTTTTAAAATGCATGTCCCCAAACCACAGTATCTAT
>NW_012118487.1:23854180-23898088 GCF_000951035.1 Colobus angolensis palliatus | reverse complement strand
TCCCTTCTTGAAATTCCTTTCTTTCATAGTCTTTTTCTTGGTTTTTCTCTAATTGTCCCTCTATGAAACTTCTTTTCAAATGCTTATGATTTCTCACCTGGACTTGTATAATAGCATTGTTCTTGGCCTCTCTCTCTTCTGACTCTAATCTATTTGAAACATAGTTGGCAGATAAGTTTTCCTGACCTCTATCTCTTATCCTGGCAATATCCTGGTCAAAAATAGTTACTTTCCTCAAGTGCCTGTAAAAGAGAATTGAAAAAAAAAAAGGGAAATCACCTATTTTACAAGTGAAATGATGAGCCTCTTCTCCCCAAAGCTCTTGTACCACAGAATTGGGAGGTGAGAGTCGTCCATGCTCTTCAAAGCTATTTTTAAATAATTCTCCCCCTTCCTCTCTAAAGCTCATCACTTTTAAAATGCATGTCCCCAAACCACAGTATCTATATTAATTCAATTGCGGCTCATTCAGCACCAGTCAACCCTGCTTCATTTCTTGAATATTTGAGCTCTTATCTCATTGCTCATTCTCTCTACTACTCGTGAATAATTCTTTATAATTTTAATATCCACATGGATAAATATTCCAACACAGTGGCCTATAAATCTCTTGATCTTCACCCAACTATGGCCAATTTTTATGGAGTAACACTATAGACCTCGTCATTACCAGCAACTGCATTACATCTTTAATCTTAAGATCAAATGCCCAACTCATTGTCCAGCATTTCATAACTTTTCAGCTTATTACCTCAAATATCTGATGTCAACAAATTCTTTGACCTCATTGGTATATACAGTTTACTGAACTCATCACCTTTTTCTGTTGCTTGCCTAACATATTCTCACCCCTATCTCTGTCTAACTTAAATGATAGAGCCCATCATTATAATCATTTTCTTCTCTTATCCTCACATTTCTTACATTCTCAGGATTTTTCCTAAGCAAAAAGAACAAATTCAGAGGTATCACACTCTCTGACTTCAAATTATACTACAAGGCTATAATAACTAAAACAGCATGGTACAAGTCAAAAATAGACACATAGGTAGGTACATGGAACAGAATAGAGAACCCAGAAATAAAGCCACATACCTACAACCAATTGAACATCAACACAGTTGATAAAAATAAAGAATGGGGAAAGAACACACTATTCAATAAAAGGTGCTGGGAAAAGTGGCTAACCATATGCAGACAAATGGAAATGGACCCTTATCTCCATTTTAACTCAAGATGGATTAAAGATTTAAATGTGAGACATGGATCCATAAAAATCCTTGAAGAACACCTAGAAAAAACTGTTATAGACATAGGTCTAGGCAAATAATTTATGGTAAAGGCCCCAAAAGCAAATACAACCAAAACAAAAATAGACAAATGAGATTTAATGAAACTAAAAAGCTCTGCACAGCAAAAGGAATAATCAACAAAGAAAACAAGCAACCTACAGAATGGGAGAAAATATTTGTCAATTATGCCTCTGACAAAGGACTAATATCCAGAATCTGCAAGGAACTCAAACAACAACAACAAAACAAACACTACCACTAAAAACTGGACAAATTACATGAACAGATATTTCTCAACAGAAGAAATACAAGTAGTCAACAAGCACATGAAAAAACGCTCAACATCAATAAGCATCAGAGAAATGAAAATTAAAACCACAGTGAGATGTCATCTTATACCACTCAGAATAGCTATTATTAAAAAGTCAAAGAACAACAGATGTTGGTGAGGATGCAGAGAAAAGGGAATGTTTAAATACTGTTGGTGCGAATGTAAATTAGTTCAACCTCTCTGGAAAACAGTGTGAAGATTTCTCAAAGAACTAAAACTAGAAGTAGCATTCAACCAACAGCAATCTCACTACTGAGTATCTACCCAATGGAAAATAAATCATTACTTAAAAAAGACACCTGCACTTGTATATTCATTGTAGCACTATTGACAATACCCAAGTCATGGAACTGACCCATGTGTCAACCATTGACTGGATAAAGAAAATATGGCATATATATAACTTGGAGTATTATGTAACCATAAAAAGAATACAATCATGTTCTTTGCAGCAATATAGGTGGATCTGGAGTTTTTTATCCTAAGTGAACTAACCAGAAGGCAGAAAATCAAATACCACTTATTCTCACTTATAAGTGCTAGCTAAACAATGTGTCTACGTGGACACAAAGATAGAAATAATAGACACGAAGAACTCCAAAAGTGGAAGGGGTTGAAAAATTTCCTTTTGGGTACAATGTTCTGTATTTGGGTGATGGCTACACTAGAAGCCCTATCTCCACCAATATGTAATATACTCATCTAACAAACAACCACATATACCCTCTGAATCTAAAACAAAATACAAAATGTTTAAATAAAAAGTTGTCCATACTCCCTTTTTTTCAAATTTGCTCCCCCTCCTTATTTCGATATCTAACTCCCATTAGACTTTTACTTGTACCATTTCACTAAAACATTTTTTTCCAAGGTACTAATGACACCACATTGTTTAATTTAATGGTTGGTTGTTCATTTTTACTTTATCAGCAGCACTATATATGATAGACTATTCCCTGTCTCATCGAAGACTTTCTTCTCTTAGCTTCTAGGACACAGTATGCTCCTCCTTTCCCTCCTACTTCTGTGTGTCCTATTTCCATCTCCTTTGCCAATTCTACTTCCGTTTTCTTTATAAACATAAGAATTGTCCATGACTGTGTTCTCAGATCTCTTCTTTATACAGACATACTTCTTGGCTGATATCAACAGTATCATTGCTTTAACCATCTAAATGATGATGACTCTCAAATGTCCATATCCTGGGCCTCTCTCTCCTGACCTGACCTTCAGATCTATATTTACTATTGTATCTTGACATCTCCACTGGGATGTCTAATAAATAGCCCAAACATAACATATTCATAAACAAACTCCCAGTTTCATCCACTACACACACACACACACACACACACACACACACACACACACTCTTCAGTTTCTGCCACAGTTTTCTCTTTCTTAGCAAATAGCAATAAAGTGGGCTTTGTAGTACTCCAAGCTATGTCTTTCTTTTTTTTTTTAAACATCCCATGCATGTTGCTAAGTTAGGCCTTTGCAATGGTCTTTCCTTAGCCTTAAAGTATTTTTCCTAATATCAACATAGCTTGCTCCCTCAGGCCTTCGTCTTTGCTAAAATGTCACATTCTCAGGAGAACTTCAGTGGTCCCATCCCCAGGAACTCTTGCTTCCCCTTTTTATTTCTATCCATTGCCTTCATCAAGATTTTATTTATAATCTTTTACTACTAATATTTATTGCTTATCCCTTGTCACTGGAATACGAACTCAATGAAGGTTTGTTCCCCAAAAAACCTCACATTCAGAATACTGACTGATACAGCAGTCTCTCAATACATATTTGTGAATGAATGAATTTTGACTGGTACTCTGTCAAATTAAAAAATTATTCAGGGAGAAGTGGCAAGCAGACATCATTATATTCCAACACACAGAGTATAGGTCCTGTTTAAAAACAAGTTTCCAATGTTTACACATGGTGAACTTTCTTGTCTTATAATTGATCTTGAATCTCGAATCTGTGTCCCAGAAAATGCAAAATCCTTCTATAGTTTCATGCCTAAAAAACAGTACCTAGGGACTTGTCCTATAGTTGCTAAGTCTAAGAAGGTAAATGGCAAGGAAAGTGTTAAAGATATTTCTTCAATCCAGTCTAATTACTACTAATGTAAACCTACTATGTAAAAATATTTTTGATACCATGATTATCTATTTCTTGTAGAGAGTTAACCAAGAATCATTGTGTGATATCATAATCAACATTGTTGCTGCTGGCATGGATGAAAGAGTCTCATTTTAGATATCTTGTCTTCAATTCAGTTTGATCTAACAGCATATATTAGGAAGCTTTTTTGTACTTGGTATTGTGGTAGGCACTGAGGAAATATTGACATGCTAGCTCTTACAGTACTCTCAAAAAAAAGGTAGCCATATAATAAACATGTATATTAAGGGACTAATGACATAAATATTAATATATCGTTTAACAATTAACATTTTACATTAAGAATGGTTCCAGGATGACATTACTAGAACTGTTGGTAAAATGTCAGATATTTATGGCAGATCCTGGTCTGTCCACCGTAAAACAAACTAGACGCTACATTGCCATAGTTTTGTTCACCACATAATTTTATGCACATTGGTGAGAACCGTCCCATTGTATATTTTATATTTACTGATTGTAAGTGATACATACTATAGAAGCACTAGAGTAGTAAAGAGACAACCGGGGTTTAGATTCAGCTTTAAGGATAAACTGACTGAGGAACCTTTGTTCAGTAAACATGCCCTGAGAATCTCACCTTTTTTTCTCTGTCAACAGATGATTACAATACCTCATGGAGCTATAGCAATGTTTTAATAAATTCTGGTAAATAAATAGTACACAGAGGATTTCAATAGTAGCTATTAGTAGCAGGGCTAGCATATGTCTTGTTGCTGCTGTAATATAGCTCAGTAACCTAATGGCAAACTTTTCATTCAGCCTGTTTTATGAATGCAGTTGTCTTCATCAATACTTGGTCACCTGTCTTATAGGCACAGTCCTTTTTATTTCCTTGTGGCTCTCATTAGATTTACTGCCCCTAGGGGTAGGACCAGGCTTCTCTCTTTCTGAAGCTCTATGGAGCACCCAAGGCAGCGGACTTACTGCACACAGAGAGTTTTAATAAGTTTTCAGCCCTGGGGATATTTTTTCAGAGTTAAAATTGTTATAGAAAAGCATAGACTGACAAATGGGTTGTGAAGGCCTGGGCAGTAAAGATTTACAGCAGGAATGACATTTCTCTTCCCAGTGGAGCAATTGTTGTGTTCCATTGCAGATATTCAAGAGTTTTTGCAAAATTTATGGGAACAACCAAGGCATCTATAATCTCCCCTTTTATCCTATCTACTGAAGCACTCATTTCAGGAACTTCAGAATCAACAACAGTACAAATGTGACTTTGCCTCAAGTGTTTGGCTTCCTTTGTCTTCCTGTCTAAAAGCCCTGGCACTTTAAAATTAATATGAAATAAACTCCAAGTCTTGTGAATAATGGAATTATACCACAGAACTTAAGTAAGAAATTCTGCTATAATAACTGCTGGATGAACAAATACCTCCTCAAAAGATGGGCAGTGAAAAATCTATAAGGCCGGGGTTAATACAAGTCAGAAGCACTGTTCGAGATACTTGACAATATTCTACAATAAGACATTAGTGAAGTGACCTCAAAACAGATCACCACAGCTAACGTCAAGCATACCTTTAGATCCCACAGGGGTTTCTCAATTAGCTGTAGCAGCTGTAATATGCCTGCATTACCATCAGAGAATGCTAATTTTAAAAATCTAATTCAATATTAAGAAGGCAATACACATCCTTTCTAGTGATTTGATACCATAATTAGAGACAGTTGATCACACAGACCAAGAGAATGCTATCTCTGTCTCACAGAGTATCTTAAGTGGCACTAATACGGCAAATGTATCAACCTGCAGACATGAAGTGCTTTCTACTTATTGATGTTGGCCCCTTTTTTAATGAGAAAATCTTTGAGACACACTTTACATCAGAATGTATTTTGCATGCATTTGTTAAAACCACCTATTGCATCTTTAATGACTTTTTCCTCCCCTAAACAAAGAGCTTCGGGTAAGAAATTCTCACAGTACTGTCCTAGAAAAGCCCAAACTGGCACATCCCAGATTCCCTGACAGGGAGAAAGTAACTGCAGCTTAGTCTTTCTAGCAAAAGGAAATAATCATAATTTCATCTTTGTTTCTAGAAAGCTTCCAATTGCCAGTCACAATGAACAAATACATATCATTACTACTGCTGCAAATACATGCTTTTTTAAGCCTCCAAACATTGTATGTCTTAATTCCTTAAACATTATATATCTAAATTCTCCAAAACTACAGCTGACTCCATCACTCCTGTTACATAGCTCCATGGACTATCGTCTTCCTTCTCCAATGTCTGCCCCTTTCCCTTCTGTTGAGAAGCACGTCATCTTCTCCTGCCTACATCCACCATACTTGCACTTCCAAATGCACCTCTTTCCTTCACACTCTACAGACTGTTCCTAACAACCTCCATTTCTAAAATCATTCCTAATAACTACCTGTTCTTTAAAATCGACTAAAGACTCAGAAGACTCAGCTTACTGTCAATACAGACAAATCACATAATCTTGTAAATTTACTTTATATCCGAAAAAAAGTCCTAAATACTGAACTTTTGTGTGGGAAGTGTAACTTTTGGATTTTAATTTATCTCTTATCTTCCTTCCCTTGTGTGTGTGTGTGTATGCGTATATATTTGTATGTATACATTGGCTGTGCTCCAAAACGTTCTAGTTCAGCCTAGGAAACTCTACTGCAGCTTATCTCAAGATATCTCTATTTAACCTGGGAATTAGAAATGGTTTAGTTTGTGATTTCAGAAATGCCTATTTAACTCATTCAAATAAAAGGAGATAAGCATAGAGATTTTCTGTTGTAGTTGAAAAGAGATCACTAAATAGATGACTTGTATCTTTTAAATCTAAAACTTCTAAATACTAGTGATAAACATAAAGTTTTACATAAAATAACAAATGTTTAATCAACATAAACTTTTTTTTATTCTCCATAAATTTTCTTTTTTTTCTTTTTTTTTCTTTTTTGAGACAGAATTTCACTCCTGTTGCCCAGACTGGAGTGCAATGGTGCAATCTCGGTTCACTGCAACCTCTGCATCCCAGGCTCAAGTGATTTTCCTGCCTCAGCCCCATAAGTAGCCGGGACTACAGGCACCTGCACCACCACGCCAGCTAATTTTTTTGTATTTTTTGTAGAGATATAGTTGACAAGACTGTTGCCCAGGCTGGTCTCAAACTCCTGAGCTCGAGTGATCTGCCTGCCTTGGCCTCCCAAAGTGCTAGTATTACAGGCATGAGCCACCTCACCTAGCCATAAACTTAAATTGTGTTCTAACTGTGTAATAATTTAAATAAAAGCTACCTAACTAGTGTTTATAATTATTGTACTGAAAACAAGTTGGTTCTATTTAAAATGTCCAAATATAGGTAATCTGAATGGCAGATTAGACACACTTATTTTTCATTTAGTGTTTGTCATAAGAATTACTCAACTGTGGCTAATAATATTCCATTTGGCTAATCATATTTTCTGTCTAAAATTATATGAAAAATATAGCTTTGAGGCAAAGCCCTATAGATGTAACCCATTTAAAATTAAGGCCTGAAGTCATAAAATAAACTGCTTTGAATTACAGAATCCCCAAAAAAGAAAAGCTGAACAACTTCCAGTTAACCTGCAATTAATTAAATGCTTGAAGGTTCCATTAAATTAGAATGCTCCCTGCAACTTAGCTTCTGAGAGTAACTGTGATACTGGGTTATACTAGGGCAGTATTAGTTTTTAAAGTTTAAGATCCTTGGAAGTAGATAGGGAATTTTAATGGGACAGGTGCTGAGTGTTAAATGAAATTCACCCAAAAGGGACAATAGCCAGTGGGTGCCTCAAATACAAAACCTGCAGCCATCAGGAAGATCTAACCAGAGCAATGGATGGTTTTCTAGGAAACTGAGCACAGTTAGAGAAAATCCATACTTAGAGATTCAGCCCTTGGCGCAGTAGACATTAGGGAAAGTCTGTTATCAGGTAGCAAGCCTCTATTCTAAAGTAGGAAATATTTAGTTACCATTTCTATGAATAGGTCCTACTCTCTAGGTTTTTTACTTGAAGGAGTTTGTATTTTATTCTTTCAGTATGGTTCCCATGGGGGAGAGAGAGAGAGAGAGAATGAATGTGTTTGCATGCACTTATAAAATAATTGTGAATCTCCTCATTCTGGAATTATTCATTGGATCATTACATCAAACCTACTATAATTTTCAATTCCATTTAACAAATATTTATTGAGTGCCCAATATGAACATTCACGAACATAGATAATGACCTATTTGAGCCACATAATGAATCTAGAACAAACGTAATATGCTCTGTTAATGATTACTCTCCAGACTATTTATCTCCAGCTTAGAGATTTAAACTTCTGAAATAGAACATGGCTATTCCAATATTGAGCTAATTTCAATCTCAAGTTCATTTTGCATGTATTTTCAAGGATAGATATCTTAGGTTATATCACAGAAAAAGAGGAAATAAAGCATTGAAAGAAAGAATTTCTGCTGAAAGCAAGGGAAAGGACAGTTCTGCTATGTAAAGTCCAAGGATCCAAATCCTTGAAGGCATTGCTATGGAGGTCCTTTGAGATGCTATAAACCAGATTTAGGCAACCTGTACTATTGTTTTATCTTTGAGCATCTTCTGATGTTAATGATGAGGTGCAGGAAGACTAAGATGATTGTCAGACTCTTAAGATAATCCTTCAGGTAGGAAAGTACCCATATACCAATTCTTCTTCACCTGACCTCTAGAAGAGCAACCTGATAATAATATGGCTGAATGTACTTCTCCCACTGACAATGTATTCCAGTCATACAGTCAGTTTAACTAGTTACTATAAAAAACTCATTTCTTGGATCTTCTAAGTCACATAGAAAGTTGAAAAACGTTTCAATACATTTCTCTGTTAACATACGTGATTTAATAATTCAGACTAACTTCATGTCTGTCAGACAAAAATAAGATATCAGGATACCAAATTTCTGGTATTCTACAGAAAGCTTAAAATGTACCCAATGGATACATGGAGAAATATTAGTATACTTTGCCTTTAAAACACTCAAATGATGGCTAGTTTACTTAGTACGGAAGTGTTAACAAATAAGTAGTCACAAATTGTTCCCTCTTCCACAGGAAGATTAAGAAATTAAAACACAAGGTTTAACAATCTTTGTTGATTACTGGCTTTTACTCATCTCCTCTCATTTTTCTCTACTCACAGAAAATTAAGCATTTCCCCAGGCCTTAATATGTAACTGAAGAAATAAATGGGATATTGAGGAAGAAAATGGGAAATGTCCAGGCTCATTAGAATTGACCTTGGGGCTGCTGTAATACTGCTGAGGTTGAAGGGGAAGAAAAGTCCAGAATCTGGAAGAGAAGATGTAGACAAAAGAATAGAAAGTTTGTTAGGTATCTGACTATAATTCAAATAATATTTTTTTTTCAAATTCAACATTTTTAATTTAAATTTCTGACTTACACAAAGCCATACATAATTAATGTATACAACTACATGAGTCTGGACATAAATATATACTCATGAAACCATCACCACAATCTATGCCATAAACCTATTTATCACCTTCTTTTATAAGCTATGTTGCAAGTTTGCATCTTTTTGCATTTTAGTTCAAGGACAAGAAGTTTAATTTTAAATTGACTACCCTCAAAGTCCTATGAAAGTCTTAGACAAATAAAAAGAAAGAAAAACACTGATATTATTTGATAAAGACAATTTAAGAAAAACAGTGTCTCTTGTCTTCTAGAGACCGGGTTTCCAAGATTTGATTTTGATACACACACACACACACACACACAAACACACACACACACACAATAACCGCCATATATTATTCAGTGCTAATGTTATTGCATGCTTTTGATACTCATTGAAAATTAATAAAGTATTTTTATGAATATTTTTTGCATCTTTTACAAATCCATTGTCCGTATATTACCATTTGTGTTTAATATGTGTGAACATATGTGATGCATTCCTTTTTAAACCTTAGTGTCAGAAATGATGGTATTTCTTCAGTAACATGTATTTTATATCATCTGATAATCTAAATTATACAGAAGTCCTTTTTCCATACTTTCCTTGTATTCAGAAGCTCAGAAGCAAATTTTATGTTCAATCACATTAACTGTATTTTCTTACATATTTACATTTCCTAGTTCAATAAATTGTACCCTATATTTCTATTGTAATGTCTTTGTTATATAGCTTTCTTCACAAAACAGACTGCAAATTAACGAAATTTTTTTATGTCTCAGTAAAAGGTTGTTGGTTTTATGTGTTTGTGTAATTTTGTGTTGTTTGTTTTAAGAAATTGTAGGTAGGAAACAGGTGACAAATGAGTGGCAAAAGTAGTAATAGGTCACAATATAAAAAACCAGTCATGTATTGAAGGAAAATACAGGTTAGAAGATGGCACCTACCTCATTACTTTCTTTGTCTGTTACTGGCCCCATATAAACAAAGTAGCCAAGTCACAGCAGATTAAAACATTTCATTCCAAACCAATCATCCACATATTTGTCTAGGGTTTTTAGTTCAAAACATTCTACAATAAGTTCTCAGTTGAATTTTTAATCAAATAAGATAACAATAATGCATGAGAAAAGGAAAGTTTAGATGAGTCAACTAGCTGGAATGAATTGGAATTGCAATTTCTTCTTTGATATGGACAGCCTGCCTTGTCCATTTTGATTCATTTCTCCTATCTAGACACTAAATCAGGCTGAACTATATCAGTTACTAAGAAAGCCTGATTCCTTTATAACTTCACCAAGGTATATTACTTTAGGATGATATATGTGGAAAGTTCATGCAAGAGTTCCTAGCACATGACTCCCCCATTATATTTCAACACAAATAGAAATAAGGTCGCTTGAAAATCAGACCAGAAACCTGAAAACTGGTGTTAGAATACATTATTGCACCCCTCTAAAAGTCTCAACTCAATTAGCTACATATCTCATGCTTCATCCTCAAGACACTTATTTCAACAGTAATACAAGTGATGCTTGCACTTGGCACGCATATGAGAAGACATGCAGTATGATGGCTCATCTCACAGGATTAATTCTGCAATATAGGTTGGTAATATCCAGATAAAGAAGGTTAAAACTCAACTACATCCTATCCACACAAAAGATTTTAATCAGCAGCTAACATAAAATCTGCAACTATCTTCTGCATACATCAAAATGAAAATTTACCTTGCTGTAGATACAAGGTTTCAGTCAACAATATTAATCATGTACCTATGACATGCAAAATGTTTGCTTCATGCATTGCTTAATGATATCTAGACACTATCAGAGATAGAAAGAGAGAGGAGAAAACAAGAGGAGATTTTATGCTGATTCATATTTTCAGAGCTACAAACTTATAAGCTGGTTAAGAAGAATGCATTAGACCCAAAATATACTTTAATAGAGAAAATATCAAAACAATTCCAAGTACATTAAATGCTGAATGAATTAAAATGAGTTGTGATCTATGTAGATATACCCTGTAGGTGGACAGGTTTGTGCTGGATTTTGAAGGAGGGTAAGAATGTAGATTAGATGCTGGGAATTCTAGAAAGATAGAGTCCCATGTGCTAAATCACTAGAGTCAAAACCAAGAAGTCCTATAAAGTCCTATTTAGAATTGAGGATTTCTCCATTAAGGCAATTAGAGGATCAATGGTAGCCCCAGGAGTCTCGGCTAAGGGCTAAAAAGTAATCCTGCGAGCATCTCCCCATCACGACACAAAATATTACAAGTTAAGACTGGATCACTGTCCAGAAATGTTTGGATTCTAACCAGGTATATTTAACACAATGATTCTCTAGTGTAGATGTGCAAGATTAGATACATGAATAATGTAAGATCTGTCACAATAGTATCTACCGGGGACAAACAGGATTCTCAGAATATAGGACCTTCAGTAATAAAATCAAGAGCCCCAAGCAGACCAAAGGGTAAAAAATAATCTAATAGGCATCTTTCTATATAATCTTTGTATTTATAATCCTAGAATCACAATTAATAGTTTTAAAGGCTATAGATTTTTTTTTCCTAAATTGTTGCACTAAACTATATTAAGCAAATATGTAACAGTTTATAGGGAACATAGAAAATAATAAAACCAGTGGATCAATAAAGTTTATCTCATTCTGCCAGAATATAACATTAAGAAAAGAAAATCGATAACACAACTTCATTATTTTTCTAACATTACATTTTTCCCAATAATATAGTTCTTGTGGAACTCTTAGGATTAAAAATTATTTTTAATGTGTTAATTGATACACTGGAGTATAATATCCTTCTTTAAACAGCCCATCCTGGATTAACTTAATTTAATTTAAATTTTTGAATAATGTCATTAAATTGTGTTCACACAGTGGTTACCATGGAAAACCACCAGCAATAATAGAAACAGTAAGTGTTTGAATGTGAGATGATAATAAACTCTCGTAGCACTCCAGGATTCTGACTTCAGAAGCTTACCATTACCTTTTATATGCATGAACACAAGCATTTCTGTCATTGCAAGCCCATAAATTGTGTCCTACTGTGGTAAATATAAATGACACTTACAATCAGGTTTAATCCACACTCATATTAAAATGACACTTACAATCAGGTTTAATCCATACTCATATTAATTACCATGCAATGCTACAAAATATTTTCAAGGGAAAGAGAAAAACTTTCATGTCTGTAATTACAAAGGTTTGCCTTCTATGAGGGGTTCAATAGTCCAGTGGGAGGAGTATGCTTTACAGCACAATGCTAAATCTCATTCTTTTTTCGTTAAGCAGCTATCATAAGTTTTATTCAGATGTCTGAGATAAAAATAGAGGCTTATCTTCCATAATCTAATACATCATACTATTGACGGAACTCTAAATAAATTTTGAAGAATTAATGAACCTTAATTTCATATAAAATACAATCTGGTAATCCAGCTTAAATTACTTGAGTTCATATTTTTTAATCAATCACTAGAAAACAGTCAGGCTATGTGCATAAATATATTTAAAAGACAGATATCTTAGAGTTTGCTTGTATGTGATATCAATTAAAATGAGACATGTTAGTGAACAGCTATCCTAAACAATCAGTACACAGAAAACACTTCATTAAATACTAGCTACCCAGCTGAATCAACTTTTTAAAACATTTATCAACAAATTTTTTCTCATTAGAGTACACTGGAAATAAAATTATTTAATTGCATTTCACCTAGGACATTGGTTCTTAGCCTAGGTGAGGTGATATTTTACAATATTTGAAGCATAGTCAAACATCTTACATATAAGAACAAAATCCTCAGCTTGTGAAGAAATGTAGAATTCATTAGTTTATATCTGAGTTAATCCTTCCAAATTTTCTATGAATAACTAAATTATATATAAATATATGGTACATATTTTAGGCTTGGTGGGCAATTTAATCTCTTTTTTTCTTTTTTTTTTTTTTTTTGAGACGGAGTCTCGCTCTGTCGCCCAGGCTGGAGTGCAGTGGCCAGATCTCAGCTCACTGCAAGCTCCGCCTCCCGGGTTTGCGCCATTCTCCTGCCTCAGCCTCCCGAGTAGCTAGGACTACAGGTGCCCGCCACCTCGCCCGGCTAGTTTTTTGTATTTTTTTAGTAGAGACGGGGTTTCACCGTGTTAGCCAGGATGGTCTCGATCTCCTGAGCTTGTGATCCGCCCATCTCGGCCTCCCAAAGTGCTGGGATTACAGGCTTGAGCCACCGCGCCCGGCCTGATCTCTTTCATAATGATTCCACTTTGTTGTTTTAACATAAACAACAACCATAGACACTACATAAACAATGTGTTGCAGTAAAACTATTTGCCAACGTGAGGCTTATGCCAACAAATAAACTAAATTCAAGTGGCTTCAACATTTTCTCAAAGCTATGTTCTCTTCTCTATGCACTGTGACCTATTGCTATAGTATGACATTCAGGTGTCCCTAGTTTCTCTAAGCTTCCCAAATAGTAATTCATTTTATTTTTTTAAATTTTTATTTATTTATTTATTTGAGATGGAGTTTTGCTCTTGTCATCCAGGCTGGGGTATAATACCGCGATCTCGGCTCACTGCAACCTCAGCCTCTCGGGTTCAAGCAATTCTCCTGCCTTAGCCTCATGAGTAGCTGGGATTACTGGTACCTGTCATCACCCAGCTAATTTTTTTGTATTTTTAGTAGAGACTGGGTTTCACCATGTTGGCCGGGTTGGTCTCAAACTCCTCACCTCGGGGGGTCCGACCTCCTCAGCCTCCCAAAGTGTAGGGATTACAGGTGTGAGCCACCACGCCCAGCCCAAATAGTAATCTTCTAAAGTTCCCGGTGAAAAGTCTCTCCTACAAAAGACAGTTTGAGTTACCACCAATAATTTTAGTAAATTGATTTGCTATATGTTCGAGTCCTGACTTGCAATAAGTTATCAGTCCTTAACAGTAAGTTAAATGCAAAAATAACACGAATGAATATCAGTAATAGCAGGCCCATGAAAGGTAGTTGATTCAGCATTACTGTGGGGGAAAATGTCATTTTCCCTTACTTCATGTTTTCATGTGGAGAATTTTTTAAATTCTGGTTTTTTCTTCAACTTTTATTTTAGATTTAGGGGGTACATATATAGGTTTGTTATGGGTATTGCATGACGCTGTGGTTTGGGCTACAGATGAGACTTTTTAATTAGAGTAACACCCTATGTTTCACCATCTATCTTTATCACTTATCTTCAGAGGATGGGTTGATTAAGTAATTTGATTGGTAGGTTTGGAAGAAGAAACTGCACACATATGGTATTGCATCTTCCAAGTTCGATCTCTTTGTTGGAACACACGAAGCACACTTTATGTTCTGTTCTCTTCCCTGCAATAATAAGCTTAGTAAGACAGGCTTTCCCTATCAGAGGGGAGGTGTGTGCCCGAGTTTAGCTGGGAAGTCAGTATTACCGAAGAGAAAAGTTCTACAAGGCCTGAGGTGTCCACATATCTAAGCCAGATAATCTGATCATCTACTTTTCACTAGTAATTATAGCATTTGAACATCCCCTATGTTGTATCCATAAGGAATATATTCTGGTACAGATTAACAAAAAATAAGCATGCTATGGGCTGAATTGTGTCACTCCAAAATTCTTATGTTGAAGTTCTAACTGCCAGTACCTCAGAATGTGACTGTATTTTGAGAAAAAGCCTTTAAAAGGGTAATGAAGGTAAAACGATGTCCTATGGGTGTCATATTTCTTCCTTCTCATAAAAGGAAGAAACCAGCACACTGATATGCAGAGGAAAGGCTTTGAAAACAGAAGGAGAAAATGGTCATCTATTCTACTATGCAAGGGGAGAGATTTAAGGAGAAATCAGTCTTGCTGACACCTCAGTCTCGACTTGTAGCCCCCAGAACTATGAGAAAATCAAGTTCTGTTGTTTAAGCCACCCATTTGTGGTACTATGTTAGGGCAGCCCTAGTAAACAAATAGAATGATTTGATCAAGAGAGAGATTTCTTCTCTCAGAAGAAAAGAAATCCTCAGTCTAGGCTGGTATACCAGTATTATTAAGTCATCAGGAAAGGAGAGTTTTTTTTTTTTTTTTTTTTCCCCATATTTTGGTTCTAGACATCACATCTGCAATCCAGCCAGCAGGGAAAAAAATGAGAGAGAGATGAGGGCTCCCTTTTTGTGTGACCATTTTTGCTTACACAGTCATTGTCAGAATTTAGATATCAGCCATACCTAGTTGCTGTGAGGAAGGCTAGATAATGTAATTAGTATTTTGTGCTCCGCTAAATACTTAAGCTTCCCTTACTGAAGGAGAAAGAGAGAATAGATATTGGCAGACAAGGAGCTGCCTTTCAATGGGATCTGAGCCAAGGAAAATAAAAAAAGTGTTATATGATTACTCCCTAAAGAACCAGTAATTTTTAAACACAGATTTATTCAGAGCACTATAGGTAGCTCCACGGAACGGGAAGGAAAGGACACTTGGGATTGCCTTTAAAAACAGATATGAGTGAAAAAATACACTTGCATACAAGAAATTATCCTTGAAATCCACAAGAGTTGATTTTTGAGTTGGATTTAAGCATGGCTGATTTGATTGTTTTCACCATTTTCCTGCTTATTACCATTTCCTAGCTTCTACTCAATTATGCGGTGATCCACATTGATCGTTTAAAACAGTTAACATTTCTTCTTCTTGTTTGTGATAATGGAAGAAGCATAGTAGATCAAAACAAAACAATCATATGCCGTGGCTGCATAAGAGTGACATTTTCAAGATTGTCTACTGGCCTTAACGCCAGTCTGACAACCATAGAAACCAAAATAGAGAAAATTATTTAGGGAGTTACTATGTAGAAATAAGAGAAAATTATTTAGGGAGTTACTATGAATAATTTCACACAAAATAAAGCTACTTTAAAAAATATGAAGAGCTTCATAAACTGAAAGATAAATTCTTGTAAAGCACGTTGCATGTTAATTTAAAACATGTCACAGAAAGGCTCTTCCTAGGTAAATGACACATTATAAAAGTTAAAATATTCTATTATGATTTGCGATCAAATATGTATTCTTTGTGGAACTCAACTTGTTGGTAAATAGTATCTGAAGAGATTTTTGAGACATTTAAAGTGTATGGCCTTTTAAAAAAATTACAAAATTATAGAAACATGGCAGGTCTTATGACTTATTTCATTCTCCTTACCTAGTCAAAGTGCATCAGAATGGCAAAAGCCTCGTTGTGTGTCTGCATTTTGTGTGAGCACACATGCATAATGAACTTGAACACTGGCCTGAGGGCTTGATGTCAAATTATCTAGTTTTGGTGATTATAGAGTTATTGATTAATTTTCTGTGCCCCCAAAGAAGGATCTGCTTCTGTCTTAATTTGTAATAAAACTACCCTGGCTTTTAATTTTAGTTGTTACTCAGAGTAGCCTTTCCTGGTGCCTTACCATAAAAATGTTAGCAATGTTTTTTTTCAGTGCTCTAGTCTCATGTTTAGAACCCTCTTGCTTTATCAAAGAAAGTTGCTATTTTCCCTACATCCCACTACCTCTGTGGAATCCTACATTACTAATGGGAAAATGTCAGGAAAGTCCCCCCACCCTCATCCATAATTTGAACTAAAATGATGGTATTGAAGCCTGTGTAACTTGATAGTCAATGTTTAATATGTTTTGTGTAAAGAGGAAGATAACTGAGGAGAATGAGCCTTCCTCTGGATGGGCACTCTTGTTATCAGCCACATGAAGCTGGCAAAACCGCAATCCTACTGCTTTCTGGACACTGGTACTCCAGTATCTTTCCTTCTGACATTTCCTACTGTCACCAGTTGTAACTGCCATCACGGTCTGCATGCACAAACCTAGCATATCTCGGGCATTTATAAATGTTCATTGATCAGACTCTTGGCTTTCATTTGGCCCTGAATGATAAGCGTCATTAACATCTGCACAGTGGGAACGGCAGACCACAAAGCAGACGTGAGTCTGACTTATGTCAGGGATGTGACAGCACAGGGATTTCTATTCTTTGTTTTTATTTCTTTGTGTATTCATAGAAATAAATGATCTTTTCTGACAGTTATTATTCTAACTCTAAATAATTTAGATGATGTGGAAAAATGGTGATTCTTTTTCCATACAGAGAGCATAGCCTCAAAAAATCATGAATGATGAATAGCCTTCAGCTTTGTACCTTATACAAGGTACACTTCAAGCTCATGCCAAATGTTCATTGAAAAATCACTCGGATATCAAACCACTGACAATAAAATAAAAATAGAGGTTTATACTACATTTAAGAAGCTTTTTCTTTAAAAATTTTACTTAAAGAGAATGCAAAAATTATTAACATACATTATTTAGAAAATTATGACATTGAAAAACTAAAGGGAAGTTATCGAGCTTCATTTAGAGGCAAATTTGTCTCCTTAAAAGTTTTTCATTTTCAAATGTGTAAGAATGTAAACCAATTAATTAAACATACATTTCAATAAACTAGGAGCAAGTATAACAGACATGAGAAGAGAAAGATTAAAACTTGAAAGCAAAATTAATAAATTAAAAAGAGAAACATTTTACTTTTGTTTAAACGTAATACAAGTAAAATTGATAAATATATCAGATGGGTAGTTTTTTGAGTACAAGAATTAAACAGACAATATTCTGCCAAGTATAATAAAAAATGTCAAATATTTCCAAATTATTTTATAAATATACTGTAATTCTAATAAAAATACCAGCAGTGTTTGTTTTTGTTTTTATTTTAAGAAATGGTAAGTGTGTAAAGCTCATGTGAAAAACAAGTAACTATCCAGTTGGCAGCTTCTGTCATATTTTTCCCTGTAGGTTTCTATTACGGATTATCTGGAGATTGAATGTACACTAGGTATTATTAGTGTACATACCTTTACCTATTATTGCATAATAACTAGGTTGAATACTCCGAGCTGCCATGTTTTATAACCAGCATGGCTGGGCATACTGGGGCAGGGATAGTGGTCAAAATAAGGCTGGAGAAATAGGCAGGGGACAGATCCCTGCAGTGCATTGCAAACTAAGGTGAGGTCTTTGGGTATTTTATTCCAAGAACAACATAATGTATTTGTGGGGGGAGGCGGGGTGTTAAACAGGATCATATCTTGTTTTATTTTTAAAAACTACATCTTGCACTTATGTAAAGATTAGAATGCGAGAAAGCAAGATTGGAAATGAGTGGAGAAAGACAAAGGAACTTTTTAAAACTCTTAAGTTGTTTTGAAATCCAAAAGATAGAAAGAATGAAAGAAAGAGAAAGAAAGAGAGAGAGAGACAAAGAAAAAAATTCTCTCTCAATATGATATGACAAAAATGGCACTTTACCTTGCCTCTGTGATCTCCCCACCCGAAAACCATAACCCCACCTTAATCATGAGAAAAATATAAAAACTCCAATAAACAGGCATCCTAACAGTAACCCTCAAAACTGTCAAGACTGTGAAAAACTGAGAAACTGAGAAATTATCACAACCAAGAAAAGCAAACGGAGACATGATAACTAAATGTAATATGGTATCCTGGATGAAATCCTGAAACAGAAAAATAACTAGACAAAAACTAAAAAAAATGTGAATAAACTATGGACTTTAGTTAATAATAATGTATCAATATAATTCCATTACCTGTACTAGATATATCATATTAATGTTAGATTTTAACCACACGGTAAATTGTGTGGGTGAGGGGTATATGACAATCTTCTGTACTATCTGCTCAATTTTTCTATAAACCTAAAACAATTCTAACAATAGAGTCTAATTATAAAGAATATGTGTTTATTGATCCATATTTATGGAAATGGGGTTGTTAGAGCAGTCTTGGGGCCCTTCAATCGTCAGGTAGTAAGATCCGTCAGCCTTGGCCTGGATCTGAGAGCTCACTGTTTTCTAGTATGTAAGAGCTTTGCTTGATTTCCTACTTGACCAGTGGCTTGATCCAAAAACCTTCCCATTTAAGAACTTGAATATAGAGATTTTAATTCTAGTACCAAATTTGGTAGTTTCTGAAGGATGGCAATTAATTCTGCCTGCCATTAGATGGTTTAGGTCTTCTTATTGAACTCAGTAAGAACCTGATTTGAATCTGTTGTAAACTGCCTCTGAGTGGCCAGTGCATGAAACTTGGAGCCTGATTGAATGCCAGGGATGAGGCAGGTTGATCTGCATCTCTGGAAAATGTATGGATCAGTACATGTAACTGAAGTAGACGAGTGCAGGCAGAAAGCAACAATCACCTTTGTGATATGCTAGTTTCCCTCAGTCTTTTGAAACAGGGATCTCCACAATTTGTTACACAGGCTAATATGTTTGCCCCAGAGCCAGGGACCTTTTTAATCCAATGCCTAGATATAAGAGTGACAAAAACTGGCATCAAAATTGGGTGTTCTCCCACTCTACTACAATAGAAGTCATTCTAAGAATCATGGCAGGCCAGAATCTGAGAGGAGACAGCAGGTGCACAGGTGTGTGAGGGTCTAAGAGGAGGCAGCAGGTGCACAGGTGTGTGAGGGTATGAGGGGGAAAGGCACAAGTAGAAGGGATTAAGAGAAAGGTGATTATGAAGATGTGCCTGTGAATAGCCAGAGATATGATCACTTCCTCCGTGGTGATCTCGTGAGCCACTGAAATTATCTTCTTAGGCTCTGAGAAACACACCAACTGGGCTACTTTCCTTTGGCATTATCAGACAAATAGTGCCACATGTATCTTCCTCGTGTTTTGTATATATTTTATCAGACTTTATTTTATAGAGCTGTTTTAGGTTCACAGCACAACTGAGTGGAAGATACAGAAATTTTCCATATTCTCCCTACTCCCACACATGTACAGCCACTGCCACTATCAATACCTCATACGAGAGTGCTACATGAATTTGTTACAATTGATGAACAAACACTGACACATCATTATTACCCTAAGTCTGTGGTTTCTATCAAGGTTCACTCTTGGTGTTGTGTCCTCTAGGGGTTTTGACAAGTGTATAATAATATGTATCTACCAGTATAGGATCACTTTTCATTGCCCTAAAAATCCTCTATTCTCCTCCTATTCATCTCATCCCCACAACTCCTGACAACCACTGATCCTTTTGCTATCTCCATAGTTTTGCTGTTTCCAGAATGTTCTATAGGTGGAATCACACAGTATATAGTCTTTTCCGATTGCCTTCTTTCATTTAGTAATATGCACTTAGAGTTCTTCCATGACTTTTCATTGCTTGATGACTTATTTTTAGCAATAATGAATAAACCCATTATAAACAACTGTTTGCAGGGTTTTATTAGGACATAGTTTTCAACTCCTTTGGGAAAGAAGTTTGTGGTTTATTTTATGGTGAAGTACATTTGGTTTTCTAAGAAACTGTTAAACTGTCTTCCAACACAGTACTATTTTGTCTTCCAACACAGTACTATTTTGTCTTCCAACAATGTACCATTTTGTATTCCAATAGCAATGAATGGGGGTTTCTGTTCCACATCTTCTCTGGCATTTGTTCTTATCAGTGTTCCAGATTTTGGTCTTTCTAATAGATGTGTAGTGGTATCTCATTGTTGTTTTAATTTGCAATTCCCTAACCACATAAAATGTTGAACATCTTTCCATATGTTTATTTGCCATCTTCTTTAGTGAGGTGTCTGTTCAGGTCTTTGGGCCATTTTTTTCCTGATATTAAATTTATTTTTTTTCTTCAACTTTTAAGTTCCAGGCTACATGTGCAGGATGTGCAGGTTTGTTACATAGGTAAACATGTGCCATGGTGGTTTGCTGCACAGATCAACCCATCACCTAGGTGTTAAGACCCCAGCATCCATTAGCTATTCTTCCTGATACTTTCTCTCTCACCACTTGTAGATTCTAGACATTAGACTTTTTTCAGAAGCATAAATTGCAAAAATTTTCTCCCACTCTTCAGGTTGCCTGTTGGCTCTGATGAAAGCTTCTTTTGCTGTGCAGAAGCTCTTTGGTTTAATTAGATCAATTTTAGCTTTTGTTGTAATTCCTTTTGGTGTCTTCGCCATGAAATCTTTGTCCACACCTATGTCCTAAATAGTATTGCCTATATTTTCTTCTAGGGTTTTTATAGTTTTGGGTTTTACATTTAAGTCTTTAATCCATCTTGAGTTTATTTTTGTATAAGGTGTAAAGAATGGGTTCAGTTTCAATTTTGTGCATATGGCTAGCCAGTTCTCCCAGCATCATCTAGTAAATAGGGAATGCTTTCACCATTGCTCGTTTTTGTTAGGTTTGTGAAGATCACATGGTTGTAGATATGTGGACTTATTTCAGAGTTCTGCACCATGGACCATTTTTAACAGGTTTTTGCATTTTCTTCTTTTGAGTTGCAAAGAGTTGCCTGTATATTTTGGATGCAAGTTCTCTATTAGATAGATGTTTTGTGAATAGTTTCTCCCCATCTGTTGTTTGTCTTCTCATGCTCTTGACCATGTTATAATTTTTATGGTGTCTACTCTAAGAGCACACACAGTTAGGGCGAGAAATATATGGAGGCGTTTCCATTGGATTAAAAGGTATTAAGGTAAGAGCCCAAAATGTGAAAAGAAGCATTAATTGTGGAAATGTAGTCTATCTGATTGTGGGGAAAATCCAACAGTAGAGATTAAGTGATGAGAAAACAAAGTGTGTATCTTCAGGAACATACAATTTCACTTTATAATTACAAGCAATTTGGTTCCTTGAACTGCGTGTAATGTTTTCTTCTTTCAGGTTATAGTTACAAATAAATTTACATCTGAAGTCATTTTATTTATTTTTATATAGATAGTTGTTTACTGATTTGTTGTGTTTATTTTTGCTAATGTATGGATTAACTGATAATTAATTGGTAGAAATCAGCAGTTAGGAGCAAAAAAATGCATTATTTTTTCAATGTAAGCTCTGTGAGAAAAACAAAAATGTTTCTGCATCAATTTAGTACATTTGCTCATCAGTGTGGAACTTAGGTAGGGATTTATATATCAGTTTGGTCTTCGTAGATACTCTTTTCCTCCTGTAGCCTGAACATATGCGCAACTAAGAGAAATATAAATTTTTATTTGGTTTTAGTTTTCTCCTATACTTTGAAATACTCTGACAAGACCATAAGAGTTTCTAAAGCAAAAATTTGTTTCTCTTTTATTTATGAAACTATATTGACACACAATCTATGATTAATATTGATTTCTTCTGAAGATTGTAAGTAGGAAACCAGAGAGGTACCATTGATGACAAACAAATGTTATTATGAGTTTAATTTTATTTGAAAAGCAAATGTTAAAAAATTGTTTTGTTTGCTTAAAGTTCATTGTGAAAATATTGGAGAAAGATGTTAAACCTAGCTAGAGTTGCTGGGAGAAGAGAAAAGGTATTTCAATAAGAGTGACAATAACTATTTTCATTATGAAAAAGATTAATAACAGAAAAATACAAAGAAATAATTCATGAAAAGGGAAGTAAAAATGAAACACTTGAAATATTGCACAGAAAACTATAAATTAACAAAAAGTCAAAATTGTATCTATATTACGAAGGATAAAAGAATTACAATGTCCTGCACTGATAGAGTTTATATGTTTTTATCTTTCTCTATATATTACTGTATTTTCCCTTGTTTGTGAAATTAGCATCTATATTATTTATAGCTGCAAATAGAGTAACAAATTTTAAGAATTTTAAAAAAGACACATGTTAAAGCACTTCCATTTTTCCTATGATTACACCCAATTATGTAGCTCACATTACTGAATTGTACGTAATAGGAGCATGAACTCTGTTATCTCAATGTATCACTTTTCAAAAGAGGTTACAAAAATGCTTTAATAATTCAAAATACCCAGAGATATTTTAACAGTATCTCAGAGTAAAAAACATATTTCAGCACTATGTCTTAAGAATACTTTTGTTTTAATATTTTTCTATTTTAGTCATAAGTGGTCAACATTAGATCTACCATTCTACAAGAAAGTATATGTCCTGCATCCTATTCATTAATAAAAAGAGTATAACCCAATTTGAATCTGGCTCCTCCTCCTCATTAGAGTGTAATCTTCATAGGTAATAAAGTCTTCTTGATTGCATTTCCTTACATTAAAATGAGAATAGTATGTAATATTTCATGGGCATCTTATAAAGACTATTAGAATAACTAATTTAGAATGAGGTAACCACGTGTAAATGTCCTATGTAGGATTTGACTCAGAAATGATATTCAAAGAATAGAAGCACTTAGTGGCTTCCTGGCCATGTATGAAATGGTAAGTGGTAAGGTTAGAAATGATCTGAGGTCAAGCTCTGCTTTCATTCCCAACCATAAACACGATAAATCCCCTATTCCAGCTGGAAACATAGACTTAATATTGTTAATGTATAAGAACCCAGATAACCATGAAATTGTTCACCTTCTTGCAAGAATTAATCATATAAAACTCTCTTGGTTGGTCAAAGATTCTAGACTTGGTATTGCCATCAATTGATGCTGATTCCTTGTAGTTTTTCCTATCAGTATTATGCTTTGCTTTCACCTTCAACGACATGTTAACCTTCTAAAGCCTGCTTTGCTTTGCTGTGCTTACTCCAGACTTTGCCAATTTCTGAAGAATGAGGTTATGCCCTAGACAGCTTCTCTTGAGACAGACTGCTGGTTCTATGCTCCTATAGCTCTGGTGTTCCTCTTTGTTTGGTCCAGGGAGAACTCCTGTGCACTATGTTCTCAGTATGCTCTGGGATCCTGCCCTCTGAGCTCAACCTGCATTCCCTGCCTCCAGAGGATGAACTGACAGAGATAGATGGGCCAAGAGCTCAAGAGCTGGGAAGCATTTTTGCTATAATTTTGTATTTTAATAGAAATTTTGGAAATATATTAAGCGAAATCAGTTATTGAATCTTCCTGCTAAAATAAATCTGAAAAATAACTATGTCTCTAAGTTTTAGAGTTGAATTTCCAGAACCTAACTATTTTAAGTACTGTAATCTGAACAATGTAAGAGCGTCTTACAAACAGAAACTCAGAAAAATGTAAAAAGCATTCAAGCAAAAGATTGTAGCCAAACTGGCTACAATTCAGAAAACAAAACTTGTAAAGCTTTAGCAATGTAAAATTTGGAAAAACGTACAATTTGAGAGATTTAGCAGGTTCAAATTGAATTATATCAAGGCATGTTTTTCCAAAGAAACTGATACCAAATGTTTGTGTTTCTACAGAGAGCAAACTAAGGCTAAATAAGTGTAAAATGTCAGATAAGAAAATTAAATGAGAAGAAGTAAAGATAGCCTGATGGAAATGGTCTGTCTTAAACACACATGATGCTATCAGTTCGTTATAGGATCTAATTCCCCTGTAGATCTTTGGAAATAGAGGAAACTTCTATTAATTTGGAGTTGTTTAATCGTGCCTAAAGATAAGACTAAAATCTTCTCAGGATATCATACTTCAATTTTCATGAGCCTATATCAGGAATGATTTAAATCATCACTTCCAAAAAAAAGAGAAGGTATATCTAGAAGCTTATATTCATACTACACACTTGCCCTTAATCCAATGGTAATGTGTCATAGATTCTAAGAAAATAAAAAATTATTGTGGACTTCGGTGTTTGCAAACAATTTGACTACTACTACTATGAATCAAAACTTGAAGAGAGTACAGTAAGATAAAATAACTTCTAGTAAGCTAGCAATAGTACACACATACTTTAGGAATTCCTCATTGATTATATATATTTTCTCACATTATTACAACTGTGTTGGATTTAAAATGGCTATGATAAAGGTGATACCACAATAAAGAAATCAATTTATAAATAGAACTGTTTAATTCTCAGGAAATCTAGAATTAAATTTTTGGATGAAAAAGTGATTGTTGCTTCTTATGATTATAAGTTAGTTAATAAACTTTAAAGTTGGGAAAAACTCTCAGGAATCTTGGAAATTGGCAAAGGTATTTTGTACCTCTATAACATATTTAAAAAAATCAACATCGTTGAGGTTTTTCATGTTAGGTCACTTTTCTGTACTAAACAGGAAATAATTTTCCTTTGCATATTGTACAGTGAATCACATAGGCCTGTTGTACTCTACCAAAATATCTCTGGCAGTCAGGCTTCCTGTAATATACAGAAAGGCTGCTGAACACATTTAATTCATCCATCTGTTACTCACATACAGCCATTGTAATTTACAATTCTATGAACAATGTGATTACTTAGGTGTTGAATTAGTGGTGTTTGCTTTTATATCATTTGAATTTCAAATATGTCTATGTAATGTATTTTCATAGCTACATTAGATATTTCTGCTAAATAAAGCAAGTTGACTAAGAGCAACTAATTCTCCCTTAAATGCCAGATGACACACGTCAATAGATCTTCTTCACTGAATAAATAACTCCCTTATTTCCATTTGATTAATATAAGGTTGTTTCTTTCAACAGATATATAAAAAATCAAATGCATTTTTCTTCCAAAACAATTTTAATGCTATTTAAAAAAAATTAGAATAAAGAATCCCCAATAAAGTAAAATTCAGCTCAACCAAGTAATCATAAGAAAATTTTATCCTAAGCAAAGCTATAGAGGTAGAGAAAAAATTGTCAAAGAATTAAAGAGTTCTCTAAATGAACAAATGTCACGTATGTATAACTCTCACAAGACTTGAAAAAAGTCCTGCTGGAAAAAGGTGTTAAAATATGTGTTTGAAGAGCACACCAATGGTGATCCAGGGTTGCTAAACTTCACAAGGTAGAAAAATACTTAATGTAATTCCTTGGAAATACATTTTGAAGGATCAATGGAACTCACTTCTAATTGTTTTCTGAAATGACAAATACTTCCCCTTCAAAAAATCAAAATACTTATGCATTATTCCTTTATATATGTACTGTTATGAAATCCATTTTCAAAATGAATCATTAAAAATCATTCTGAAGATAAGTACCACCTCCTTCTTTTTCAGCTCCCTGTAAGTATTTCTTCATTTCTCTCTACAGGATTTTCCCTTCTACATGTTAACAGCAAGTTAAAAATAAACTTTGTTTTCTATAATTAAGACTTCTGTATGGAAAATATAAAGTAGTTTCTTTTAAGATTTCTTATGAAAAATTGCCCAAGCTGAACATTACAGTTTTTATTACATGCCAGTTACTATACTTAGGATAAGTAAGGAAGAAGGATACTATCTTATATGCTGTCTCACTCCAGTGAGCCTAGGATCAATATGCTGTAAATTGAAAAGTAAATCTAACATAAAATCAAACCTTCAAAGATGGCAGTTGCATTTCTTATATTTCTAGGCTAAAATAATTGTATTTAAAATATGCCTTTATTTTAATATGTCATAAAGACAATATTATGTCTTTATGATTTTAAAGGTGATAGAATTGTAAAAACATTTTCCAAAAAAGTAAAAGAAAGCTTAAGTCATCTGCATTTTATAATGCAGACATAAATACTGTCAATATCTAGAAAGTTTTTTCAGTCATTTTGTGATAGGTGATGATAGATAGACAAAAAATACATGGATACTTGATTTTTAAAAATTGTAATCATACAGCTTACAGTTTTATAACAGCTAACATTTTATCATGACTATTTTGGCCTGCCAATAAATATTCTTAGAACATCTGATTTTTAAGATCAATGTATTTTGTGTTAAAATGTATTTAAATTGAGCATTCATTAATCTATGCAAAGAACTGTGCTTGATGCATAGAGTGTAGAAAAGTTTGCACAACATTTCCAAAGTCTAGGAGATGAAGTGCCATATTCATGCTGTTGACACAGAGGAAAATTACTTAATGCTGCAAAAGGACAGCATGCTTTACAATTTCAGAGGAGGAAAAAATTAAGATCCTCTTTTAGAAAGTAATCAAAGGAGTCAATACATTGAGCTAAGTTGTCAAAGCTGGCTGGACTTTTGACATATGAAGATGAGAAGAACAGACTTTACAAGTGAAGAGAAAGCATGAGCTAAGGAAAAGAGGCAGATGTGCATGTAAAATGGGGACAAAACATCTCGGAAAGTGTGGCATAATACATCAGGTTCATGGGCATAGAAGCCTTATAGAACAAGGAACAGTGAAAGAAAAGAATATAGTAACAAAGGTAAAGGCTATGTCAGTGGTTGAGCTGCAGGTGATTTTCACTTTTACTTACTTTCCCTCCAAATTTGTGATTAAAAAATATGTATAGTGACAAGAATTTATCTTATGACCCTACAAACATAAATGACCTTACTCATTTGATCATTTTGACAATACTATGAGGTGGGTGTAAATACTGCAGATGAGAAAACAGGGATAGAGACGATAAGAAATGTAATCAAGGGTGCACAACTAGTAGATACCAAAGCTAGATATTGAGCCTAGAAAGGCTTAATCCAAAGTCCAAGCACTTCGTCAAATTTGCTCTACTGTCTCTCTTTCCTTTCTGTTTATAATTAATAATTATAATATTAGGAAAAATAAATAATATTAGGAAAAATAAATTAAGCAGCAACATGGTACATGATTAGACAAACTTTATTTGTATACATACTCCATTTCCATGAACTAATTTATCTTTGATCCAGGCCTATGGATACAGGAATAAAATAACATCAGTATGGCTTTTCTCATGAGCAAAACTGCAGAATCTGTACTTTAAAAGAGATTTTTAAGGTCCCAAAGTAACTGTTGATTTCTAATGGTTTTGAATTTGGTCTCCTTAAGAAAAACTGTAACCACTGATAAACTTCTTTTAGACCTTGTCACAGGAAGTGAGTGAGGTTGGCCAAAGGCTGGTATTTTTGAAATTTGTTTTTCTATTTATCTGAAAATAGTTTTTGCCATACTAATTATTTCCAAGAGAGGGAAGGAAAGATTAATAAGCAAAAAATAAGATTTTATTCATATGTGAAGCTATTCAGAGCAGAACCCCAGATATACCATATTTGTTTGGAACTCAGGAGTCAAAAATTTACCTCACTTTATAAAATGGTCCATTCCTCAGACATCCCAACTCAATATCTGAATGTTCTATGTACTCCCAAGTGGAAATGCTCTCTAATTAGTGTCTCTAGCTTTAATTACTGTTATGCAATAGTTATCTAACAATGGAAATAATTATTTTAAATCAACCCATTGTTACATTACTACCTGTATTCAGCACAAATGAATGATACTTAAAATAGGTCAAGGAAGATTATATTCACAATTTTGTTCAAAAGAAAGAATTGTCTATGAAAATCCTCACGTGCTACCAGTTGAAAGAAGCTTAATGTAAACTAAGAAACATCTAATAATTTTGGTACGAAAATAGAAGATAAATACTTAAGTAGAACATAAGAATGAGAAGGGTCAGAGTAAAATTTAAGTAGGACTGACCTTTACTGAACCAAATCTCTTTAGAGAAACTGCTCATTTTGGGTGCTGTAGTTGAATTATTAGCTAATAACATACTACTTACTCTTAAAATATGTGGACAGAAATGTTGACATAATATATGCATCCCGTTAATAAAGAAAAAATTCTGGTATAAAAAATGAAAGTTAATAATTAAAATTTATAAATACTTGTCCAAAGTTTCCCTCCTTCCAAGAAGTATTTAGTTGCCAAACATTCTGAGGTTTTTGTTTTTTTTTTTTACTTTCTTCGGATGTCACTATGCAAGTAATTAAGTTACATATAAATATATTTTAATACTTTTAAATTGAGGTATTACATATATGAAGGGGAAAATCTTAATTGTATATACCTTGTTACATATAATGAATTAGCATAACTATATAATTACCATCTAAGTCAAAATGCAGAACACCCAGTTAACATCTGCCTTTGCCCCACAAACGCAGCCATTATTCTGACTTCAGAAAACCATAGGCTAGTTTTGGTTGTTTTTGAACTTCATACAAATGAAATCATACATTATGTAGATGTTAGTGACTGGCTGCTTTCACTTAATGTACTGTACTATTCATCCACATTTTTGCAGTCAGTTGGAGTTTTCCAAAAACTTTCTGCATTATATGACTATACTATATTATATTTATCCATTGACTGTTATTGGACATTTGGATTTTTTTAGTAAAATAACATGACTAATAGTGTTGCTAGGAACATTCTTGTATAGGTCTTTTGGTGAACATATACTCTTAACTGTTGGGCCAATACATAGTAATGGAATTTCCGGGAAAAAGCATAGAATTAGATTTAGTAATTATGTCTAATCCTTCTCCAAAATGGTTTTATCAATTTACACTCCCAACATAACCATATGAAAATTCCAGTTACTCTACATCCTCACAAATACTTAGAATTATCAGTAATTTTAAAAATGTCATATATTTTGGTGTATGTATTAGTAGTAGAAACTCATTTGAGATTTAGTTTGCATTTCTCTAATACTAACACATTTATATTTTAAAGAGATTTTAAAGAAGGAAAAAGAGGAATAGTTTACTATTTCTAATCCACAATTTGATCAGGTGTCAAGATAAACTATGATAATCCATGAAAATGTCTCCTAAGGAACATAGTTAACTTTATTAATTCAGAGAGTGCTAGCAACATTAAAATAAACAAAATTCTAAAATAGAATACATATGTCATAGAACAGCTAAATATTAATAGAAGTAAAAATACTAGTTTTTATTGTTTTGTGGTATAATCAATGCTAATTTTAAGCTATCAAAATGTTACATACGCTTCCAATCACTCCCAAATTAAGACAAGAAATTTGATTTGGGAAAAAATATTTCAAATATCACAATTTTGTTGTATTTGAGACAGACTTAAATGTTTGTATTTTCTTTCCTTTTTACAATGAAGCTTCACACTTTTGACATGTAAAATGGTACAGCGCAACTTGATGTTATTAGTGTCCCTTTCTTAGACTATGTCATTCCTACTACTGGTTAGATTTGTATTTCAGATGACTACAAATAAGACAAGCCTAACAAGACTCATAATTCTGGTCTTGCAGCTGAAAAAGTTTCAATTTTAAATAAACTGTTGGCACTACCCTTGTAAAGAACTGGCAAAAACAGTCACTTTCATTGAAACTAAAGTTTAAGATGTGAATTTTGCATATTATATTCAGCCAACAAACACTTTCCTGTGAGGAAAAAAGGGGGGAAGGTTGTTTTATAACAATGAATTTATGCAAATTTTAAGTCATAGAGGTGCTTCCTTTATATTTTCAGTGCATAGGAGGATTTTATGTATGACTTCTTGATTCTGATATTCATTTTAAACTTGTTACATTCAAGAAATAACTTTTCCAGAACTAAAATGAAACAGGTTGCCTGGTTCCCTTGCAGAGTAATTTTAGAGTAAGCTATATACACCATTAAAACAAATGTTACAGAAATTGTCCTCAATAAAGAAAGATAGAATGTCTACAGACTATTTGACCTTTTACCTGCTGAGTAAAAGGTAAAATGCACCCAGAAGTTAATGTGTATCCATTTTATAAAAATTCTAAGATAATAGATGAGGTCAAGTCTAACTTTTAAATTAGCATACTGTTTGAATACTGAACATGTACACTCACACAAGCAGAGCTTCATGAGCAAGGGGATCTTTGTATAAAGATTTTTTTTTTCTCTCTTCCAAATGAAGTATAATAAATGAAGGAATGAAGTTTGTACATTTTCTTTCTGTTAATTTGTTATCCAAGTTCTCCTCTTTTTTTAATGATTGCCCATTTCTGAATTAGGCATTTGTTGTTGAATGGGTATACATAGTTTACGCCTGTTAGAAAAGCTTCAGTTAGATGTTCAAGCTCTTGAGAAATTCTCTATGTAATTCTTCTATGTAATTCTCTACAGTAGAAAAAATTGAAAGGATTCTTTTATCAACTTCATTCGCTCATTCTTTTTTCACTGATTTACTCTTTCCCTTCATAAAAATTTACTTAGTATTATCTATATGCCAATTATTCTGCTGGGCCAAAGGGATTAAAATAAAACAGCACATCAACATACTGCCTTTGATTGGAGACGCTGACCTCCAAGTACCTAGATAAAACAAAAATGTAAGGTAAAACAGAACAACAAGCACAAGAGGACAGGCAATCAGACAATGGATAGGGAAGAAGAGCTAGGCATGGTGGCAGAGGACTCTTTTTGGCATTTAGGTGGACTTTACAATTATTATAACTCTAGGGTAGTTGGTATTGTGACTTGCACTTTATGGATGAGGAATCTAGGACAAAGAGAGAATGTAACTGACTTGAGGCAATCTTAATTGCACTCTCACAATGACAGAAACGTGAGTTGCTATATTCTTTTTTGATTGAAAACTCTGGACAGAAATGGCATTTCAATCAAGTTTGCAGCAGCCTTTGAACAAAAACATTAAAATTCTGATTTAATTTATATATCAATATTATAAAGACTAAATGTAAAAAAGTAATTTGTAAAGTAAAAATCAAGGAAAATTGGACACGCAGAGAGTGGTAAAAAGTCTTTAAGGACTTTTTAATTTCTTTTCACTGGGTTTTAAATTTTTAACCACAATGAAATTAAAATATATTATTTTCTTAATATAACTTTTGAAATCTCACTGTTCTATTGTTTTCTATACTGTAGTAATTGTCCTCAAGATACCAATGGGACAAAGGGGAAAAAATAAGAGACCTATATATGCTTCTATTTAAGAAGCTTTGTAACTTTTAAACAGAAAGAACACATAATACATTGTTTATACCAAAACATATTTGATATTTAAAATAGGCATAATTCTGAAAAGGAATCATCCAAATATTTTAATAGAGCTTAAGTAGAATACTTTCTCTCATCAAACTTTCATTGTAACTTTATTTCTTCTATATCCAGCTACATTAATCTTGATATTTAAAATTATGGTACAGAAGTTATGAAATTAGACAGCTAGGCACATTTCTTAGGATCACTGCTTCCTTGCTGCACATATTCAAACAAATTATTTTACCCTCTTAAGTCTTTCATCAGTAAAATGGTAGCAATAATAATGGCTGCCTCATAGAATTATTATAGGCAAAGCACTTAAAGCAGTGCCTGTACAGAGAAAAAAAATCAATGAAGGTCAGCTACTAATTTTTATCTACAGTTTTATGTACTTAAAATTATCACATATATTTATCCTTTTCTGCTGCAATAATTCTGGTGCTATAGTGATCAGATTGACTTAACAATTTTTTCAGAAAAGCTCTTACAGTTCATTTTTGCCGATTAAGTATTTTTTTCCCTTCGTCAGAACACTGCTTAAAAATCGTGCCATCTGTGACACCTTCTAACGCCAACCAGGTGTATATATATCAATATCTCAATGATAACACATTTAAGCATATGTAGGTAAATTGTATGACAGTATTATAGACAATGAAATCAGTTTGGGAGCTATAATAAGTGGTAGAAATAATCATCTACTCCTCAGGTTAAGTGATTTGTTCCAGGCCAGATGACATTTTTTGCAGGGCAGGACTAGATCCCATATATTCCGATTTCTACTGCATGGTTGGTTGTTTTTAGCATGGTAATATAATATATTGTTTAACTAAGACACTTTTGTGAAAGAGGGCACTGTAAAAACCACATTGGAAATAGAGATAGATAGATGATAGATAGATAGATTTGTTGTCTCAAGCAAACCAGGATTATAGCATATCAGCCATGAATTAATAGATAAAATAGAAACTTTGTCAAGTATTTTAATGTGGAGAATTTAACATGGGGTATTTTTAAGGTATACAGAAATGAAAAAGGAAACAGGGAACACTAAGTTAGACAGTAACTGTAAGAATCAACTCACATTTCTTAGGGTGGGAAAGCAAAAATAAAGACATTGATATTTTCAGACCTTAAAAGTTCAGAGGAGGACACCAGAGACCTAGAATTAAAACCCTTTGGGGAATGGGTACCAACTAGTCATTGCTGATACCTCAGAAATTCAACAGAGGACCCCAGGAGAGTCGGGACTCAGACCTTTGGGGAAGGCATGAGTTCCAGGTGATGATGCTGCCTTAGGAGTTTGGAAAAAGGACTTGTGGTTTGGGCCTTTGAAAATGGTGGGGTTTTTTTGTTTTTGTTTTTGTTTTTTCTTGTGTGATGATTAATTTTATGTATCACTATAGCTGGGCCATAGTGCCCAGATATTCAGTCAAACTTTATTCTAAATGATTCTGGAAGAGTTTACCTATCCAATGCCTGTTCCACCATCATATTTTGAAAACACAGTCTGTATTTACAAGTTTATAGCTGGAGAAGAATTTTGCCTTAGATAAATCACAGGTTTTGGTTCACTAGGTACATTGTCAAAGAGCATTGTGACTCATCCATGTATGATTTGGATGATATTTTTGATAATTTTGATAATTTGATAATTTTGAGGATTTTTTAGATGAGACTTTGGACTTTCAAGTTGATACTGGATAAGTTAAGACTTTTGGGGCTATTGGGATGAAATGAATGTACTTTGCATGAGATAGGGATGTAAGATTTTTTGGGGCGTGGCAGGCGCATAATGTGGACTAAATTGTGCCATGCCCTCAAATTCATATGCAGAAGCCTGAACCCCCAATGTGACTGTATCTAGAGATGGGGACTTTAGGAGGTAACAAAGGTTAAATGAGGTCAAAAAAGTAAGGCTCTAATCCCATAGGTTTGGTGGCTTTCTAAGAAGAAGAAAAGAGAAATATCTTTGTCTCGCCATGTGAGGACACAGCAAGAAGGCTAATATCTGCAAGCAAGGAAGACAGCCCTCACCAGAAACTGCATTGGTTGGAACCTCAATCTTGGACTTCTTGCCTCCAGAACTGTGAGAAAATAAATTCTGTTGTTTAAGTCACCCTGTCTATGGTATTTTTGTTATGCTAGCCTGAGCTGACTAAGTGTTTTTTGGGTAATATTAACATTTAAATTGGTGCTGTAATTGAATGCATGTATCTCCCCAAAATTCAAATGTTCAAAGTGTTAACTCCCAAAGTGATGACATTAGTATGTGGGGCTTTTTGGAAGGTATTTAGGTCCTGAGGGTAGAGCCCTGATGATGGGATTAGTGCCTTCATAAAAGAGGTCTCGGGAGGCATGTTTTCTCCTTCTACCATGAGAAGTTACACCAAGAATATGGTTGTCTTTGAGAAAATGGGGCCTCATCAGACACTGAACATACTAGTCCCTAAATCTTAGACTTCTCAGCTTCCAGAAAGAAATACATTTCCGTTGTTTATAACGGAATACGATATACTGAGTCTATGGTATTTGTAGCAGCCCAAAAGGCTAAGACAACGGTAAGTAAAACAGATTACTTTCCCTAATGTGGGGGTGGGGTTTATCCAATCAATTGAAGGCTTAAATAGACCAAAGACAGACGTTTCCCAAAAAAGAATTTTTCCAGGAAGACACACTTGCAACTGGAACTAAAACTTCTCCCTCAGTCTACAGCACACCGGCCTACCCCATCAATTTTGGACTTACCAAATCTCCATAATTGTATCAGCGAATTCCTTGAAATAAATCTTTCTGTATATAAAGACATACCACAGAGATATTTTAAGTTCAATTCCAGGCCATAACAATAAAGCTAATATTGCAATAAATCTAGTCACATTTTGTTTTGTTTCCCAATGCATATAAAAGTTATGTTTATACTATCTTGTAGTCTATTAAGTGCACTAGGCATTATAACAACAAAACAATGTACATACCTTAATTTTTTTTTTTTTTTAAATCTTATTGCTAAAATAAAGCTAATGATTGTCTTATCCTTCAATGAGTGATGATCTTTTTGCTGGTAAAGGCTCTTGCCTTGATTTGTTTCTTTTCCTTTTTTTTTTTTTTTTTTTGAGATGGAGTCTTGCTCTGTCACCCAGGCTGGAGTGCAGTGGCGCGATCTCGGCTCACTGCAACCTCCGCCTCCTGGGTTCACGCCATTCTGTCTCAGCCTCCCGAGTAGCTGGGACTATAGGCGCCCGCCAGCACGTTCAGCTGATTTCTTGTATTTTTAGTAGAAACAGGGTTTCACCATGTTAGCCAGGATGGTCTCAATCTCCTGACCTGGTGATCCACCCACCTTGGCCTCCCAAAGTGCTGGGATTACAGACATGAGCTACCCACCGCGCCTGGCCTCTTGCCTTGATTTTGATGGCTATTGACTAACCATGGTGGTGTTTGCCAAAGTTTGGGTGTCTATGGCAATTACTTGAAATAACACAATGAGGTTTGCCACATTGATTGACTCTTTCTTTCACAAAATATTTCACTATAGCATGTTACCCTATTTGATAGCATTTTACCCACAGTAGAATATTTTTCAAAACTGGAGTAAATCCTTTCAAACCCTGCTGCTGCTTTATCAACTAAGTTTATGTAATATTCTAAATCCTTTGTTTTCATTTCAACAATGTTCACAGCATCTTCACCAGGAGCAAATTCCATCTCAATAAACTACTTTCACCCACATGCCTGCCACAGAGAAGATGGAGCTGATCCAGAACGCCAAGTTGGCCAAGTGCTATGATGATATGGCTACCTGCATGAAGGCCATGACCAAGCAGGGCACCAAGCTGTCCAAGGAGGAGTAAAACCTGCTTTCCATGGCCTACAAGAATGTGGTTGGGGACTGCAGGTCTGCCTGCAGCGTCATCTCAAGCATCAAGCAGAAGACAGACACCTCTGACAAGAAGTTGTAGCTGACTAAGGACTATTGGGAAAAAGTGGAGTCCGAGCTAGATCGATCTGCACCACGGCCCTGGAATTGTTGGATAAATATTTGATAGCCAATGCAACTAGTCCAGAGACTGGTGTCTTCTATCTGAAAATGAAGGGTGGTTACTTCCAGTACCTTGCTGAAGTTGCATGTGGTGAGAATCAAAAACAAATGACAGATAATTCCCAAGGAGCTTACCAAGAGGCATTTGATATAAGCAAGAAAGAGATACAATCCACTCATCCAATCTGCCTGGGGCTTGCTGTTAACTTTTCGGTATTTTACCATGAGATTCATAATCACCCAGAGCTTGCCTGCACGCTGGCTAAAATGACTTTTGATGAGGCCATTGCAGAACTTGATACACTGAATGAAGACTCATACAAAGACAGCACCCTCATTATGCAGTTGCTTAGAGACAGCCTAACACTATGGACCTCAGACAGTGAAGGAGAAGAATGTGATGCAGTAGAAGGGGCTGAAACTAAACCCATGGTGTCATCCTTCTTCCCTTCAATAGACCTTTTTACACATCTCCATTCCTTATTCCACTTGGATTTCCTATAGCAAAGAAACCCATTTATGCATATGGAATCACCTGTTTATAGTCTTTTCACACTGCAGCATTAGGAACACTTCATTCCTTGATTTGTCTTGGCCTTCCTGGTGTGCAGTTACTGCTGTAGTCTTAATACCTTCATTTCATATAAACACAAGCAACTTCCAAACACTTAGGTAGAGGGCGAAAAATGTATCTGGTATTTAAGTAATCTGACCCAGTTCTGCAAATGACTGTTTTGTATTACTGTGAAGATATGAAAATGTAGTTACTTACACTTTAAAGAGTGCTCCACATAGCTTCTTAATTTCTACATTCCCTCCCATACTCTTCGGGGTTTCCTTTCAATTAGCAACTTTTCCATGCTCCTAACATATTCCTTTTTAGTAGGAATCCAGAAGTATTAAATTGAATGGAAAAGCACTTCCCATTTCTGGCTGGAGGTCACAAATTGAAATGCCTCCTGCATCACATATTATGGAGGTGTGGCAAGAGGGACTTTCCTTATTCACTCTTTATTTGCTGCTGTTTATGTTGACAACCTCCCTTCCAAATAAAAATTCACTTACACCTCTTGCCTTTGTAGTTCTGGTATTCACTTTGCTGTGTAATAGAATTAGCACGTTGCCGCCTGAATACAAGAATTGCTTTTGGGAATTAAAGTGCATGATATTTCTTAATACACTACAAAGGGGAAATAAATAAAAGTACTCAAGTCCAAGTCTAAAACTAGATATGTGCATATGTGAGGGGGTATCCAGTTTGCCTAGCATTGTTATTTAGAGATTTGGACCACTATTGTGCATTGCTAACCATTGACCCTTGTCCCAAAAAAGCCTTGTGAAAATGATATGCCCTATGTAACAGCAGAGTAACGTAAAATACAATTACATTTTATAAACGACAACAACAACAACAAAACCCACTACATTATTTGGTTATCCATAAGAAGCAACTCTTGGCTGAGGCAGGAGGATTGCTTGAGGCCAGTAGTTTGAGACAAACCTGGGCAACATAGCAATACCCCATCTCTGCAATTTTTTAAAAATTAGCCAGGTGTGGTGGTGTGCATCTGTAGTCCCAGCTACTCAGGAGGCTGAGGTAGGAGGACTGGTTGAGCCCAAGATTTCAGTGCTGCAATGAGCCATGATCATGTCATGGCACCCCAGCCTGGGTGACAGAGCAAGATCCCATCTCTAAAAAAATCTTTTTAAGTAAAAAAAGAAAAAAAAAAAAAAAGAAGTAATTCCTTGTGTGTTCAAGTTTGATCATGAAATTGTAACAATTCAGTCATATCTTCAGGCTCTACTTCTACTTCTAGTTCTCTTGCCAATTTGTAGTAACTTCCACTCCTGAAGTGTTGAACCACGCAAAGTCATCTGTTAGTACTGGAATCAACTTCTCCTAAATTCCTGTTAATGTTGATATGTTGATCTCCTCCCATGAATCACAAATACTCTTAATGACATCTGCAATGATGAATCCTTTCCAGAGGTTTTCAATTTACTTTGCCCAGATTCAATCAAAGGAATCACTATCTATGGCAGCTACAGTACAGCCTTAAAAACTGTGTTTCTTAAATAATACCTGAAAGTTTGAAATTACCTCTTTATCTGTGGCTGCAGAATAGGTGTTGTGTTAATAGACATACAAACAACATTCATCTCCTTGTAAACCTCCATCAGAGCTCTGGAGTCATCTAGGATTTGTTGCTTACTCTAAAGTGTAAAAGTAGAGTAGATTTAACATAATTCTTAAGGGCCACACAATTTTCTAAATGGTAAATAAGCCTTGGCTTCAATTTAAAGTTACCAGCTGCATTATTTCCTAACAAAAGAGTCAGCCTGTCCTTTTGAAGCTTTGAAGTCAGGCATTGACCTCTCTTCCCTAGCTATGAAAGTCATAGGTGGTATCTTCTTCCAAGAAAAGGATGTTTTCAACTACATTGAAAATCTGTTTTTAAAGGTAGACACCTTAATTTATTATCTTAGATAGATTTTCTGGATAACTTGCTGAAGCTTCTCCATTAGCATTTGCTGCTTCACCTTGCTCTTTATATTATGGAAATGGCTTCTTTCCTTAAGCCTCATAAACCAGCCTCTGCTGGATTCCATCCTTTTTTCTGTAGCTTCCTCAATCTCTTAGCCTTCACAGAATTGAAGAGAGTTGGGACCTTGCTCTGATTAGTGTTTGACTTAAGAGAATGTTGTAGATGATTGATCTTCTAACCAGACCACTAAAGCTTTCTCCATATTAACAATAAGGCTGTTTTGCTTTCTTATCATTCATGGATTCACTAGAGTAGAAGAACTTTAATTTCCCTTAAGAACTTTACATTTGCATGAACAACTTGGCTAACTGGTACAAGAGGCTTAGCTTTCAGCCTATCTCAACTTTGAACATGCACTCCTCACTAAGCTTAATTATTTCTAGTCTTTGATTTAAATTGAGAAATGTGACTTTTTCTTTCGCTTGCACACTTAGTGGCTATCGTAGGGTAATTAGTTGGCCTAATTTTAGTTTTGTGATGTATCAGAGAATAGGAAGGTCCGAGGAGAGGGAGAGAGACAGGGGAAGGGCCTGATGATGGAGCAGTCAGAACACACACAACAGTCTTGTGTAGGCATGATTCAGGGTGTCCCAAAACAACTCCAATGGTAACATCAAAGATCACTGATCACAGATCACCATACCAAATATAATAACCATGAAAAATTTTAAAAATTATGAGGATTATCAAAATGTAACAGAGACTTGAAGCGAGCACAAGTTATTGAAGAAACAGTGCAGATAGACTTGCTCAACACAGGGTTGCCACAAACCTTCAGCGTGTAAAAATAACAAAATTGCATTGTGAAACGCAATAAAAGTGAAGCTCAACAAATAAGGGGTGCCTGCATATATACCGTTGCTTCTATTTCTCTTGAGAACCCAAATATATTTGACTAATTCTTGTACCTGAGAAATTCAGAGAGGAGCACACTAGGAACTGAGGCTCAGATCTCTGAGGATGGTGTGATGCTTGGCTAATGATGGTACTTCAAGCTTGTGGAGATTGGACATTGTGACCTGGGACTGAGTCCTCTGGGGAGCAGGCACTACCCATCTGCTTTTAGTATCTGGGTGTGTGCACATCAAGGCTGGTTCTGGAAATGACGATACCAGCTTGAGATGTAAACCAACTGCAGTTGATTGTGTGAAACACCATCTGCTAGAATGATGTTGATATAAACAAAATTTTTCTCCTCGCCTTTTCATTTTCCTCAGTGTCCCCAATTAGGTAAAACTAACAGCTGAAAAGTAAAGGTAGTTCTCAGAGCCTCAGGCTCAGCCTCTCCAAGAAGAGTACATAAGAGTGGCTTTGGGACACAGTTCATCCTTGGTAGTCATGTATACGTACTTGAACTTCCATTCAAAACAATACCAGCTTTATGCTTCCATACAACAAGTTACACGTATAGTTGTATAAATGAAATCACTCTCACCTTCTCCCTAACAAGAGTGGTATAAAAGCTAAACTCTCACGTATTCATCTCTAAGTGACCATAATTTATACTTGTCTAGTGATGTTCAGTAGTCCTCTATTTCAGTGACAGTTCCATTGAAATACTCTACAACTTCAAGACTAAATCCTAAAGTAAGCCACCACCAACAAGCCTTACATAAAATAATAAATGAAATGAGGGATGAGAAAAAGAAATTAGCCAATATATACATATACATACAAACATATATATACACATATATATTCTTAATTACCCACATATATGATAAAAATATGCATAGTTTTTATTATATAGTTAATAACAAAAGGTATGGTTGAATTTTTAACTTATTTATTTTATTATCAATGTCATATGACTTTTGTCCTCGGTAAAAAGGAATGAACTCAAATCTTTACTCCTAGGATATCTGAATTCTCAGTGGTTTTACATATATAAATATAGAACATATATAAATATAACATAAATATATACATCTATAACACATGCATGCACCTGTGTGTGCGTGCACGCACACACACATATAATTTTCCATTAACCTTTGCAGTTGGACTTGGAGGCATCCTAAATAATCTTTTGGGTTTGCTGACATATTTGGAGTAGTGACCTAATTTTTCCTTGTAATCAGGATCAATCAAGCCAACCAGTGCAATAACCTGCCCGTTGGTTCAATGGCAAGAGAAGCACAAATTGGCCAAGTGGCCATTTCAACTTATAATTCACTAAAAGCATTATTATGTCTTCTGCTGAAAGCACTTTTTCCTTAGGAGGTAAAAAATTGAAACTAGCAGAGTCTAAATTACAGGAAATAAAGCAAAAATTTTTAAATGGATTATTAAGAAAAATAGCAAGAGATGTGACTCCATCCTCCACCCCTTGATTCCTAGACCCATATATCCTGGCGATAGGACACATAACAGAACATATTGGTCAATGGCTCAAAATATATTTTCCATTATATAAGATAAAATCTCTCTTAAAAACAGGAGATGATCTCGAAATTGCACTGGAATTAAGTTTTCAACAGACCATTCCACCATACTCTCAGGCCACCTGCTTTACAGTGATAAAGTCCATGAATAAAATCAAATAATTCTCTGAGTATGAAACCACTTGGCACACTTCTTTTAGTGTGACATGAGGATCTTGGTCTTAGGAAACGTTATATGAAATAAAATGGAGGTAAATAAGGCCACAGATATTTGTGCTAATATAAAGATTTGGGGCACAAAAAGCAAATGTATATCCACAATACAATCTTAATCTAATGATGGCAAATTACTATCTCCTCCCTGTTGTAAGGCATGCAATCACTCAGCAATGAGGTGACTGGCTGGCCCTCATTAGGAAGGTGCCTTTGAGGGTTTTATACTGATTTCTGCTCTCAAAAGCGTTAGGTATCCAGTAGTGATGGCAGCCAGATATGCATTGGTAAGGAAAAGTGTACACTGTGGAGCTAACTACGCAGCCTCCAGCTCTGCCACCATGACCGCATTGTACCATGGCACACTGAACAACTACCTGGATTGCTGGGTGAAAAGAAAGATCCACTTATTCTTTTAACCTGGATGACACACCTGTATTAGTTCGTTTTCATGCTGTTATGAAGAAATATCCAAGACTGTGTAATTTATAAAGGAAGGAGGCTGACTTAAGTCACAGGTTCACAGGGCTGGGGAGGCCTCAGGAAACTTACAATCGTGGTGGAATGGGAAGCAAACACATCCGTCTCGACACAGCGGCAGCAAGAAGTGCAGAGTGAAGCAGGAAGCAGGGAGCTCCTTGTAAATAAAACCATCAGATCTCGTGAGAACTCACCCACTACCATGAGAACAGAACAGGGGAAACCTGCTCCATGATTCAATTATCTCCACCTGGTACTGCCCTTGACATGTGGGGATTATCACAATTCAAGGTGAGATTTTGGGTGGGGACACAGACAAACCATATCAGCACTTAAGGTAAGAAAAAAATGCAGATGACCTGGTGCAATCTCCTTTCTTACTAACCCTCTGGTAAATTAGACTGATTATATTTGCTAGTAAGTAGAGACTTTATATTTGAAATGCCCTGAGCAGTATATATCTGGCTAAAGATGACTTACAGTAAACAGAATTCTCAGTCTTTGAGGCACAGCTCCAGGCACAGTTGGAAAACTCTCTGGGATACAAAACAGAGATGTTTTGTAATTTAAATGTGCCCACTATGTGAGCTGATCCCACAACCTCATGTAGAGACCTCATCTGTTATTCTTCAGCCTTTTGACTTCCTGTATCCTTGATAATTATTTAATAAAGCTTGATACTGGGTAAGATCTCTGATGCAGATGACTCATTTGACAATCCAGTTGTGCATGTTAGCTCTCTAGGGAAAAATCTGACTGGTATCCGCAGAACATATTTTCTTGTTATCTCGTTATTCAAAGTGTCCTCTGTAGTGGGTGGTCTGTGATAATCATTCTTCACACTCTATGCTCATTTTGAGAGGCTCATCCACATAGCTCTTCTCCATTGCTCCTTGTTATCAGTTTACAAATTCTGATATTTTTCTACACACCTGACCATCAAACCAACTGTTAGCAACTAATGACAAATATGTTTATCTCTTTATTTTGGGGTGTATCTTAAGTCAGACAAAAAAGCCAACAATATACTGAGAATATACTATTCCAAGTTCTGCCCAATTGAAAGATGGCCTGTTGACACTGCTTTTCAAGGACATTTATGGTTGGGATTTTAATTATGCAGCATTTTTCAGCTGATGTCAGCATAACATGCAGAACTATTAATCCTAAGGAACTGCTTATAATACCCCAAGTTTGAACTGACTAGAGAATTCAATGCAGAAGATACAGGTGTTATAGGACTGTTATGGACTGAATGTTTATGTCTCTCCAGAATTGATACGTTGAAATCTGAAATCCTCTAAATGTGATGGTATTCAGAGGTGGGAGTTTTGGAGATAATAAGGTCATGAAGGTGACACCCTCATGAACGGAGTTAGTGCCCTTATAAGAAGAAACAGGAAAGAATTTTCTTCCTCTCTCCACTCTCCACCATGTGATGATACAATGAGAAGATGGCCATCTGCAAATGAGGAAGAGTGCCCTTACTAGACACCAAATCAACCAGTGTCTTGATTTGAAATTTCCAGACTAAAAAACAAAGAAATAAATTTCTGTTGTTTAGCCACTAAGTTTATGATATTCTATTATATAATGGCAGTTTGCAAATGACTAATAAAATGAGTTCAAGCCACCTGTTTATGCATTTGTGCCTTCCGTCTTATTTAAATATTCTATTTTTACTGCACTAGTGTTGATATATACATGTATATATTTATCTATTTCTGTAAATATATCTAAATATACCAGAAAGAGGCAGAAGATGTACCTGCTTATACATAAATATGTATGCATATACTAGTTAAATACATGAATAGTGTAATAAGTTGTGTGTGTGTGTTTGTGTGTGTGTGTTTCATATGTGTCTCCTCTATGTCCACCATTGGATCTTTGCACACTATGGGAAATGCATCAGGTACAACACCAAAAGTTCAAAAAATACTCTGTTCACAGACAACACAAACCATACAGCTGTTTACTGGGATTCTCTTTAGTTTTATACAATATTTGTGTGTCTTAGTAAAATTATAAAATAAATATTGAACTTATGAATCAGCATTGAAAAATAAATCAAGAATTAAAAAGGACAGGCCGGGCGCGATGGCTCACGCCTGTAATCCCAGCACTTTGGGAGGCTGAGATGGGAGGATCACGAGGTCAGGAGATCGAGACCATCCTTGCTAACACGGTGAAACCCCATCTCTACTAAAAATACAAAAAATTAGCCAGGTGCGGT
>NW_012118487.1:23817452-23853984 GCF_000951035.1 Colobus angolensis palliatus | reverse complement strand
GATTGATTATCTCTTAAAGGATTTTTCCTCATTTGGAAAACAGGGGTGATAAGAATTCCTACCTCACAATGTTGCTAAATGTTGCCAAAGGAATAACATGAGATAAATATATAAAGCTTGGATCAGAGTAAACTCTCAATAAATACTTGTTTTCACAATATTTGTTATTTTTTATGTCAAGCATTATGGTAGTAAATTTGGGGAGACATAGAGGTATAAGGTATCATATTTTCTTCCTTGGAGTTTCCAACCTAGCTAAAGACAAAATAATACAAGGATTAAATAGCACCCTGCTTAAATTTAGAAGCCTTATGCTTGAATCCTATTCTGCTAAGCAGGCTATGTATCCTTGAGAGGGTAACTTGTTTTTTTCTGAAAGTTTATGACTTTATCTAAAATAGAAATAATAATAGATATTTCAAAGATTTAAGTAGTGATCCGCATGACACAAACACTGTAAGTTTTAAGAGTGAAAAGAAGGGCAAACTCAGTCTTAGCTGTCGTGGTCAAGAAAAGCTTCAGGAAGGTGTTAGGATTGAGCTAGGCACTGAACGGACTTGAATAAGTTAAAGAGAAGAAAAGAACATTCCAAGAAACCATGAAATTGAAAGAACATGAGTAAATGTTGAGGCAGGGATAAACATGACAGATGTGGCATCAGCTGGAAAACGTAGGTATTGTATTAGAATTAGTTATGTAGGTTAAATAGAAGTAAAGGATAAATGCTTCGATTCTGGATGAGTCTCCCTGCTTTCATATCCTTGCCTTGCTGTTTACTTTGTGTGATCTTTCTGGGTCCTTCTCAGTCCATAGATAACGAACAACAAATATGCTATTCCAAATTCTGCCCAATAGATGGACTTCCCTTTACCCCTGGTCCTTCAGAGACATTCCTCCATTTTCTGGTTTGTCCCAAAATAACAGTATGCCTAGGTACCCAAGTTTTCTCATTTTTGAAAAGGAGATAAGAGAGTTTATATCACAGAGTTGTTGCAGTGGTTAAAGGATTCAATATATGGAAAGTACTTAAAATGGCATATAGTAAGTGCTATAAACGCTTTAAAATTACTATTTAAATTTATGTTTCAACTTTAAAGAGTGTTAACTTACACTTAGAAATAATAAAGTTAAATAAAATAATCCTGTCTCTTTCCATATTTTGTTTCTCAAGCCAAAAGAACTTTCTTCTCTGTGTTTACTTTTAAGTCCAAGTCAAATATTTGATACATGAAATGGAGTGTGAAGAGGTGGTTAAAGATAAAACACTTTCTCAATAAAAACTGTTGTATTTGGTTTCATGAACAGTAAAACAGCACGCTAAAATATTTATTTTCTATTGCTTTATATTGCATATTTCATAAGTGACAGCCTGATTTTGTAAAATATCTGTGAAGCTGTAAGGTTTCACATCATCATTTCCCTGGAAAAGTGACCAAATCCACCATGCCCAATTGGGAAGTTATTCGCAAAGTACACCAGGTAGCGTAAAGTGAAGCAAAGACATTAGTCATGGATTTCGACTCTCCCTCTCATATACAGTTCTTTTAGAAGCATACCCTTCTGGATAAGAACACAGATATTTTTCTGTCTAATTATAGCTCTTGTCAAGTCTTACACCATGATGATAAGAAGAATTGTTCAATAAGCCCCTTGGACAGCTTCCTGACTTTATGCTACATATGTTAAAAAGTTAGTGCTCCTAAGAACCCAAACTGATGAAATAGGTGACTGATTATATGGGCACAGAGAATCATAAAAGTTCACGTTTAAAAGGATGGTTTTCCACCTTGAATACACTTCTGCCTAATTTCCATATATAATGTCCATGCCAAGTGATTTTACAGTGATGGCAAAATATACCATGATAAGAAAAGTGAAGGGATATGTGTCTTCACAATAGCTCTGCACGTAAAATGTTTTTTTCCCTATTTGTTCCTCCCCATAGGGACTTACAGGAAAGAACTAATTACCTCCCCAGATCTTTTCAGGACAGTTCTGCTTGATCAAAAAGTCTCCCTTATAATAAATTGAAACCATTTCCTCTTAACCTTAGCTTTCTCCTTTCTCTTACTCATTATTTTCTTCATATTCGAGACTATCAACCAATAGCCCTCCTTCAACGTGAAACTGTACTTATTTGGAGAAAAACCTCTCTTCCAAAAAAGAAAGAACAAAATGGATACACTAGTTTTTTTTTGTTGTTGTTTTTGGCCAGATGTGTGTCTTCTTTTTTGAAAGTGTCTGTTCATATCCTTTGTCCACTTTTTAATGGGGTTGTTTTTTCTTGTAAATTGGTTTAAGTTCCTTATAGATGCTGGACATTAGACCTTTGTCAAATGAATAGTTTGCAAAAAATTTTTCCCACTCTGTAGTTTATACGTTTACTCTGTTAATAGTTTCTTTTGCTGTGCAGCAGCTCTTTAGTTTAGTTAGATCCCATTTGTCAATTTTTGCTTTGGTTGCAATTACTTTTGGTGTCTTTGTCATGAAAGCTTTGCCAGTTCTTATGTCCAGAATGGTATAGTCTAGGTTGTCTTCCAGGAATTTTGTAGTTTTGGGTTTTACATTTATGTTATTAATCTATGTTGAGTTAATTTTTGTGTATAGTGTAATGAAGGGGTCCAGTATCAATCTTCTGTGCATAGCTATCCAGTTATCCCAGCAACATCTATTGAATAGGGAGTCCTTTCCCCATTGTGACCTTTGTTGAAGGTCAGACAAGTGTAAGTGTGCAGCCTTATTTCTGGGCTACAGTGTTCCATTGGCCTATGTGTATGTTTTTGTACTACTATACCATGCTGTTTTGGTTACTGTAGCTGTAGGGTGGAAGTTGGGAGGAGGGAGAGGATCAGGAAAAATAACTAATGGGCAATAGACTTAATACCTGAGTCACACAATAATCTGTAAAACAAACCCCCATGACAGAAGCTTACCTACGTAACAAATCTGCACATGTGCTTCTGAACTTAAAGTAGAAGTTGAAAAAAAAAGACCACACCTCCATCCTTGGGCTGTTTGTAGAGCCTTCCAAGGAACTTAAACCAGGGCTTAAGGTGGCTACAAACAAGATTCACAGCATGTTAAATGTTATATATCATCTTATTGTTCATACACTACCATTAATGCAACCCTTTACTACAATGCACCATTTACTGACTCAGGATGGAAACATATAAATATGCTATCTTTTAAGGAGGGAGTTGTCTAGCTGCAGTGAGTGCTGTCATTAGATAGCCTCTAGCTGGTACCTCCTTTAGACTTGATTCAGCTGCAGAGAGCTGCTTCGCCTGATGTCACACCTTTTGTGAGAAAGTCCACAACCAGTGACCGAGTGAGCAAGGCAACAGGATAAAATCCAGCCGCTTGAGCCAATTTTTGGGTAACTCTGATGTGCCACATTCTTCCTTGAGCTTCCATCCTGGTTGGCCAAGGCTGTGTTGGATCTGAACTGCATTTCAGCTTTTCCTCTTCTCCATCCCACTTCCTTCCATTTTCTTTCCCAAGTATTAATCTCTAAGAAATATCCTAAAGCCCCAATTCATCTTAACATCTACTCCAGAAAGTGCAACTTGCAGTTCTTGGAAACTGAGGTAATAGTAGAAATGTAATAGTCTAAAAATCACGTTAATTACAGGCAGGCATTTCGTTAGGACATGAATCTTTTAACCAGAAAACCAGTTTTCTACTTTTCCATTCAGCCCCATGTCCACAGATATCCATGACACTTTGGTTAATTTGAGTTTTGCAAGTGTGATATCAATTTAAAGTGATTAGATGTAGACATTGGATGAAAACCATAAAGTCACCTGTATCCATTGACTATTCACATTCCTAGGACCTAAGAACTTCAAGCACAGGTTGCTGGTTCATCCTTCAATCTCCATAAGCCAGCTAATTGCTGGTACAGTCCTAAGGGTACAGGTAAAATACAAACTGATATTGTCTCACACACATGAGCAATACCCACAAAAGCTACATCTCAGGCATATGAGATGCTCCAATAATTCCTATGCTAGCCTCTACTCCCAAAGATTTCAAGAAAATAGTGTCACACATATTATCTATTTCTTTACAAAAATGTCTGGTTTTCTCCTAATTTTCTCTGAAATCCTGGTTGTAGGCCAGACATGGTGTTTTGTTTTGTTTTGTTTTGTTTTCCCTGGGGTTCCTTTTCATAAAACCTTACAAATTATTTAACTATCTAATTGGAGACTAGACGAGTCAATACTACAAGGAGAAAATAAGGTAATCAAACATTTCTGCTGTCCTATAAAATGAGACATTTTGTAATAAGTATATATCTTCATAGTTGTCAATCTGTTTGGGGTTGATTATGGTGAGCAGGTGCAAGTAGAGTAATTTTCAATGGTATCTAAACTCACCACTAATAATATTTCTAAATTAGAGTATCTAACAGTTAAGTGAGTAAAGAAAAACAGCCTAGGTCTTTCTGAATTATTGAACTCAGTTCCAGCAATGCAACAAGTACAGATCTTTAAAGGAGTTGCATAATATATTATCTCCATAAACTAGCTTATTATTTGTAACTCAATATTTTGCATATTAATTTAATGGAAAATTGCATTTCCTCTGTGTACACCTAATTCATTTCTTGAGTAATCTTGATATTTCAATGGATAAAACATTACAAATACAAAATGGATGCACTCAGAGGTTTACCACAGAAGACTGTTAAAATACTCTGCTTTTTGGTCAGTTTAAGAAATAAGCTTTCATTTGAAAAGGGTTCTACTGCCTTAAAGTGTCTAAGGATGGTTTAGCTTTAGAGAAAAGCCTGAACCGAGTCAATCTTCTAATGCTGAGTGGAGACTCTACAGTCTCACAGGTTCCCTATGTTTTAGATCTCTGTTATGGAAAATCCCAAACCCAGCTTCTCAACCTGTATTTTTCGTACTTTCTTCTTTAAAAAAAACTTAATTCCATATAGCAGCAAATTGATGTTATATCATTTATAGTAAAACATTACTTTTAAAGTTGATTTGCTACAAAAATATATAGAAAATAATTCATTCATTCCATAAACATATACCTGGCATCACTCTGGGCACCTGGTATATCAGTGAAAATCAAAGAAAGACAAAAATCTCCAACAATTTCTCTCAACATTGCAAATAGATTTTCTACTATGTGCCTGAGGCAGAGAGAGAGCTTTACACTCCAGGATTTTGTTTGTTTGGCTGATTGATTTTTAAATATCCTTGTATTATCAAGCCCAAACTTCTCCACTTGTCCATAAATGAAGAGTCATTTAACCTGACCCCATAATATCTATCCAAAATAGATCCCAGAATATCATCTCTCTATAGTCCTGATTTTCTCTATTCATCCTAATCCTTTTAAAAATCAATTTTATACCTTGGTCCATTGTATTTTTGCACCTATAGAACGCACCTGTATGGATCAATGTAAGAATAATATCTCCCAGGAACGTTTCCTGACTCTTCCAGTCCAAGACAGTTATTTACATCTCCCAATTTCTAACGAAATTAGTTGATGTGACTATTTCCCTAATCTCCCCCAAATAGATTGGCAGACAAGACCATGCATACATTCATTTGATGTTCCCCTAAAGGCTTCAGATTATGCTGAGCACAAGTGAACAATAAGCTATTTTTTCAGTAATCTTGCTAACTTTACACGATTGTGGCCATGCTTTTAAAGGCACAGTGGCATCTCAATGGTCTCCCTCAGCAATTAAAAAGGGATTCAATTTATCATTATCTATTTTCCATGGATGGACTAGATTATTTATAAGAATGCACCTGAAATATCACTGCAACAATTTGTTAAGATGTTATCACTACACCATTAGAATACCCTATCAAATTCTATAAAGACATTCCAGATCTGTATTTAAATAAAGAATTCTTGTTTACAGATTTTTTATAAAGTAGGCAGCACTTACCTTTTATACAAGCTTGTGGAATATGAATGAACATAGCATATTCAGCAAATAATGAAAAATTATTTGAATATTTTTGACTCAGCAAATGTACATAGAAATAGTGTAAATGAGAAGCAATATAATAGAAAATTGTATTTCATGGCAATTTTCAATTTGAATTCGCTTACAGGAAGGCTTTTCACTTTATATGATAATAACTCAGTTACAAATATATTGTCTAAAAATACTAGATTTTTAATTTTTTGTTATTTTTACCAGGTCCTTAGAGTAGGAGGGTAATGAGCTGTGGTCTAATAATCTTAGTAGCTATGGTAGCCAGAATAATGTTCCCCACTGTTGCCCATGTCCTGATTCCTGAAATTTGTGAATATTTTTCTCTTATGTGGTCAAAAGGATTTTGAAAATATAATGAAATTAAAGATCTTGAGATGGGGAGATTATTTTGGATGATGCAGGTGGGTCCAATATAATCACAGGGCCCACATAAGAGGGAGGCAGAAGTGTCAGAGTCAGAGAAGACTAAGTAACACTGGACACGGGAGGCAGAAGTGTCAGAGTCAGAGAAGACTAAGTGACACTGGACACAGAGATGACAGTGATAGTGGCCACAAGCCAAGAAATGAACACAGCCTCTAGAAGATAGAAGAGGTAAATAAACAATTCCTATCCAAGAGCCGCTTGAAGAAATAAGCTCTGCTGACCAATTTTAGATTTCTGAACTTCATAACTATATTAAAAAATGTGTGGTGTGTTAGGTTACTAAATGTGTGGTAGAAGTAGGAAACTAGTAGAGTGGTCTATATTGTCTAGAAGCCATCTGACTTTGAGGTAACATAGCTTCCTCTTGTGTATGATCTGAGCTACCTTTAGTTTATAATAATTTACCATAGTTTTTCATTTCATGTCTAAGTAATAAAAACTGCTTTGTAGTTATTTTAGTTTCTTAGGAGAAAAATAACTATGCGATGTAACATTTCCATTTCTATTGGCTATTAGCAAAATTCTAAAGGTATGCAATAATACTACCCAAAGTAGATTTCTCTACTTTTAATCATCAGCTACCACTACTCCCTCTTGATTACATGATTTGCCTTCTCACCAATCTACCTTGTTTCTCTGCCATGTTGTGTCTTCTACTATAGCACATAAAAATCTAAGTACAAAACAAAGATCTAGTTGGTGACAATAAGGTCACAAAACATGCAATGGCATTTTAACTAAATAATCAATGTTCTAAAATGGCATCACATGGTATACTTTACGTTTTAATGGTTCATTAACAATAATATTGTCAAATCAGGTAATATCATTAGCTAGACTTTTTTCATATTAAGAAGCAAATTCTTAGAGGTTAAACTAATTGTAGATGTCCCAATATAGTAAAAGGACCACATTTATTCTCATTAGGAAAGAGCAGCCTTCTTAGGAAGAGTAATCTTCTAAGAATTTACTACATGTCCAGTACTTTAAGACTTTAAACTTTAATTCTTTACATATATGAAGTTTACAATCAGTTTGTGAAATAGCACAAGCAAGTTAAAAAAAATAGTATATAATTAGTCATCAGGTATTTCAGTCAATATGATCTGTACAAAGAAAATGAAAGACTGATCAAGGACAGGTTGTTGCTCAGAAAAGCCTATATGTAGACAGGACATGATCTGGGCTTATCATTATGTGCAGGATGCAGTTAAATAGAGGACAGGAGAGAAGCCATTCTAAATGAAACAAATAACAAGAGTAAAGACAAGAAGAAAACCTAAGTAGAACATTTCAATTATTACATAAAATGGAGGAACTATGGAAAATAAGAATAAACAGGAAGGAAAGTCTAATTTAATAGAACAATCAGCAACAGCTTGGAAATACCATGTTAGCTTTAGCAATAAAATGAATAAAAGCTTTAAAAAGACAATGATTTCCATAATAAGTTGAAGGGTGAGAAAGCCACAAATTAGAAACACCAAGTCTAGGGGATTGTGAATGAAGAACAAGATTTTAATCCAGGAGCCATCTGACCCATAGTACTGCCACAGGATCCTTCGGGTGTCACCTTTCCATTCAGAAACCTCTGGGGCCAGCGGCACCTTTGCCTGTGCTTTGCTTGGGTCCACTGGGCTCCTTCTACTCACTTGGCCTGGCAGTCTGCACTCAACTCTCACTACTGGTCTGGATCCCTTGCCTGCTAAGGGCAACCCGGGTGCGGAGTGGTGAAGGGTATGTGAGTGAGTGAGCATGGGATCCGGCCACTGCGCACAGGCAAGCATGCCTGCTGCAGTGGGGCAGGCAGCTCCAGGCACCTGCACAGGTGCCAGCTCCCTGCGAGGCTGCGGTTGGACGAGGAGTACTGCAAAAGGCTTCCATGGCTGATATTGGGGAACACAATGGCACTTAGAAGCTTGGAGATGACAAGAAGCACAAAGCCCCAAAGAGGGTGTCACAGCCCTGGCTTGTGAAGCTCTAGGGCTGGGCGCCCCAAAGGGCTGAAGCTCATCTATCCTCTTTTGTCTTCTTCTCATGAGCCACAACGTGGTGAGCAAGGGGCATGTGTCAGCTCTGTTTGTGTTACAGCACTTTCAGTCCTGCCATTCAGCAGGTCCCAAGCTCTTGTCCTGTGTCCAGGAAGAATGAGTTACACAGACAAGTGGAGGGTAAGCGAGATGAAGTGGGGCTTTACTGAGCAACAGAATAACTCAGAGGAGACCCACGGTGGGTAGCTCCTCTGTCCAGGTAGGTTGTCTGAAGTGTTTACAACTCAGCAGAGAGGAAACCCACAATGAGTAGCTCCTCTTTGCATGCAGGTTGTCCTGTCCTCTGCTCAGCTCTCAACAGACAGGAGACCCACTTTGGGTAGCTCTTCTAGGCAGGCAGGCTGTTCTGTTGTCTGCTCAGCTCTCAGCAGAGAGAAGACACAACGTGGGTAGCTCCTCCCCATAGGCAGGTCGTCCCACTGCTGGAGTCTGGCTGAGTCCAGGGTTTTTATGAACTATAGAGGGGAGGATGTGCATACTGATTGGTCCCTGGGTGGTCATGGGTGGGCCCAGGAAAAGCACCATAAGTTCTCACTCTGGCAGCCTGGCTCCCAGGGCACAGGTCAGGCCCAGCCTGAATGTGGGGTTTCACTGGGGACCCACTCCTTTCTGCCTGGGAGCCTGTCTGCCTTCTGCCGCCATTAACTTGTCATTCACAGTGCCCACAGCACCCAAGCTGTGCGGAAGGGTGCCTGCAGGCTTGCTTTGAGCTACCCTTAGCCCCACCCTTGGACTCCCTCTTGTGCTTGTCAGCGCCCAAAGTCCAGAGGGGGCCAAGGTGGCAGGGGACTGGCATGTCAGTGCTGCCTCAAGTGTGTGCACACCTGGACAGGTCATGACAGCATCCGGACTGTGCCACAAATTTGTTCTGAAATTGGAGTGGGTACTCAGAATGGGGAGAGGCCAGGTAGCAGGAGCAGGCACTTCTGAGCCTGCAGGGGTGGGCCCAGAGAATGTAGAAACATCTGGGTCTGCAGCCCTGGCTAGGCAGCTGCAACTGTGCCCAGGATGGTGGGACTCCTGCCCCTCCAATTTGGAAGGGGGCATAGCTGCTTCCTATTCCCAGCTCCAACTGGCTCCGTGGAGCATGCAGCCCCAACCACACCTGCCCCACTGCAGCCAGCATCATGGCAGCGGCTACTCCAGATGGGCTTCTATATGTGATACTTTAAGTTCTGAGTCCACATAGTGATGCTTAAATAGTATAAATGTTAACTTAGGGAGATCAAATATACTAATTTATAAGATTATTTGTATTTGAGAATGTAAATTTATGAGAAGTACATATTCAAGAAATTGATCTAAAGAAATCCATTGTTCCTTGATGTTAGAAGAAATATCAACTTGACATGAGCTCCACAGAACATTGTTCAGGGCCATAATGAGCAAAGCAACTTAATAATTTAGAGACCACTATAGTTATTGCCAAAGTATAAAATGTCATAGTATCAGAGAGAGTCAAGTCATGTAAACTGAACAGAATATCTACCAAAAACTGAGAGCACACAAAAATATCACTTCACTTATTTTGATGTTAGGCTGAAAAATAAGTTAAACTTCAACAAAAACAACATTACATGAAATGAGAAAAACTGATATTAACAGAAGCAAAATAAATTGGAGGGAAAAAGGTTTATTACATCTGGAAATAGCAAGATACATTTGCACTTATCCATAAACGTATCTGTAACTTTACATTTAGGTCTATTGATCAAAATTCCTGGCTCTTTTTTTCACTGTTAACCCTTGTCCTTAACTCTCATCTATGAAGTAGATTCGCTATTCAGATGCATGTAAGTACAAACACAGGTGTAAGCCTGCAGTAAAGTTAGGGATAGTAGAGTTCGAAAAAAAAAATGTGCCTATTTAAGTGAGCAGGAGGATTACTTCCTGGTAGAGGATACACAGGCAAAGCCAAAACCAAAGCTAAAACTAAAAAGAAAACGAAGTCTGGGCAATTAAGAGAAACGAGAGAAAAGGTCAGAATGATTGGCTGAAGGTATCCCTGAAATGAAGCCTCCAAGGGAGCAAGGACCACAATCTGAGAAACAAGGAAGATTAAGAGAAATATCAGAAAGGTAAAGCAGGAAGGGGACCAGAGTAATTGTCAAAGGCAAGTGCTGTGCTACAGTTCACAGCTGGTTTTCAGAGGACTTTCTAGAAAGGTCTTGTGGATAAGTCAGTTGACTTTAAAGATCTAGGGATAGCTTAGATCAGCTGAAAGTACACTTTAGAAAGTAAGAGTTATGCTCCTGGTTATAGCTTCTCAAATATTTGTTATCTCAATAAGCCATATCTGAAGATACCTTAGAATGATATTATCAGAAGCAGACAGTCCCCAGATTACCATTTCAAATATGCTACATACTGTCAATTATAGAGGTCAACATTTTTATAAAATTATAAAAGCATCTGTGCTTCCTTGTTTTTCATTTTGTGATATAACTTAGCATTATAAAGAAGAGAACATTTCTTAAATCTTGAGAAATAGTTATTAGTAGCAACAAAAATTCTACTGATCTCCTACCCCTTTAAGACTCCATGAAGATTGCTTGTTTTTCCCCAAGTAAGCATTAGGCCATGAGAAATATATATTTGAGTTTGATCTTGCAAACATACAGACATATGTCCCATTTCCTAAATCAAAGTTGAACACTGTTTAATATAGTAGATTTTATCTATGAGAGATTCTTTCACACATTCTTTTATTCTTTCTTTATCCTATATAATGATACACACTGTAGAAAATGCTAAACCAGAGACATGTAAAATCTCTGTTAGGGTATAACTTCTCTCATATCATTTTTATAAAATTTACTGTACACTCTAGTGCAAAGCTTCTGTACTAATATTTTCAATGTCTTACCCCATCTCTTTTGGCCATAAGGGATTCCTAAAAAGAAAATAATTAAAGTGCTTAAATGTTAAGCATGCTATAAAATATGAGACTGGGTCATTAAGAGAAAATTGTGGATTGTGTTTCTCAGCATGCATACCATACAACAAAAAGAAGGTCTGCATGAGGTGCTTATTTGTATTAATGAGACATTCACCACTCCATCTATGTAGTAATTATGATCCAGCTCAAATACTGTGACCACATATAATTTGCATATCATCTAAATAGCTATGTGGCTGTAATCTGCTTTGAGAAAGTACAAAAGTCAATGGTATATGAAAGACACAACCCCTACCAGCTATCTCGATTGTCTTTTATCACTGCACACTGCCAAGCACAATTAGCCAAAAGGCTTATATGACAATCACCAAAGAAAAAGAGGCTTCTTCTGAAATTTTTCCTAGGGACTCAGAAATGCCAGGTAAGAAGCTCTGAGGTTGTCTTTTGAAAATCTGGGCCAAGAACAAAAACAGATAAGTAAAAGGAAGAATGTGAGCCACTCCATTTTTATCAGGCTAGAAAGGCTAACAGTCGCAGAAGCAAAGAAAGATAAAGTCAAGAGGAATGAAATGAAAGACAATGTCATGTCCACTGGAAATTCAGAAGTGGTCATTCACCTGCCATTTTTCGACCTCCATGTTCTCTTTAGCTTTACACCCCTATATGTGGATGCCTTCCTCCAACCTCCTGCTACCTTTCAGAATTCCATTTCAAATTTCCAAACAAATATTGCATTATTTGTGATGGTCTCCCTCACTTTCCTATAAAAATAAATATTTTTAGTACCTAGCATGCATCCTATTGAGTGCGGCATGGTGGCTACTGTGATAAAATGCAAAATATTTCAGGATTTGGGGTTAGATTTGGATTATTTCTGCCACTTCCTTGTTGTATGACTTTGAAAAGTTATTTAAGGCTTGATTTTTCTCATGTGTAAAATGGTTGTCATGAAGCCATTCATGGGGTTGTCATGAAGTTTAAACAAGATTAAATATATAAAATGCTGAACACGTAGTAGTTTAATACATGGTAGATTCACAATGACTTTTAGTTCTCTTTGCTTCTCTCTCTTTTGGCCTCTGGTTTTCTTCTCAGATCTACATATATAGTGTCAATATTATAGATACAAGAAATTAATCAAGTTTCTAATAAACCCATAGTCAACAGTAATCCACTGTTAACATACATTCACATACTCAATGTCTTATAGCAGATATCAGCAAACTATAGCCTGGAGTCCAAATCCATCCTGCTGCATATTTTGCATAGCCTATGGTTAAGAATGGTTTTTACACTTTTAAGGGGTTAAAAAAATCAAAAGAATAATAAAATCATGTGAAACTGAAATTTCAGTGCTCATGTAGTTTTATCGGAATACATACATGATCATTTGTTTATGTACTGGCTGTGGCTACTTTTTTCTTACAATGGAAGAGTTGAGTTGATAAGAGAATGAATGAGACTCAAAACCTGAAATATTTATTATCTGGCCTTTTACAGAAAAGGTCCACTAATGCTTGTCTTCCATTAATACCAATAAAAAACTATGCCAGAATTATTAATGAGCAGGCTACTGTCCTGGACTTTGGTGCTAATTCCCTGATAATAAAAATGGCTGCAACTTAACAATAGTTTGCGTACAGTAAACTCAGAATAGACATTTTTTAATATGTAAGGAAATAATTAGGTAAAAGACATAGGTCCTGTGAAAGGTAAAACGATTCTTTCGCTTATTAAAATTTCCCTTAAAATAAGGTAAGAAATTATAGTTCTCATAAAAATTGCATGGAATATTAAGAGAGCATCACTAATTCCCAAGAAATTCAGACTTTGAAAAAGTCATGTTTTTGTTTAGCATACATCCAAATATTTATATGTTATGTAAAATAGTTGGCATTTAAACTCCATGTCTAAAACTTTCTTGGATGATTAATATAGCAAATTTCATTTACTCATTAAAAATACATAATCAGTAGAAGTGAAATATAATGAGGTGACATTTAGAGATGCATAAAAACAATTTTCTCATTTGTCCCTTGGATACTGTTAGGTAAAAACATAATGCACATTTTAAAAGATTCATAATCATATGCAATGTTCTTTCCTTTATAGAATTTTCACATGTTCATGTTGTCTTGACATGATTTCTTCATTTAAAAACAAATTATAGCCATGATTTTATTTATGGCTATCTCATACTTCTTCATAAAATGTTTAAAATCTAATAAGCAAGATCTTAAATTAGTGCTTCTAAAATGTGAATGTGTTTATAAATGACCTGGGGATCTTTGTACAAATTCAAATAACTCCCTGGTGATGCTGACATCACATTCAGTGGCAATGTGTAAAGAAGACTGACTTCTAGCACAGAGACGCAAAATCAAGTAGCCATGCTTTAAGAGTTATAATTTTGCCCTTTGCAACTTGTATAAATTCAGAATAAAATTGCTTCATTTGATACTTGCTTGGAGATTTCCATAAACTGTAGACTGTTTGAAATTTTTAAATGTTAATCTTCTTAGAAAAGTAACACATTGGTTTGCCTTTGGGAAACCAATTCCAGATTTTGGCCACATTCTTTGTGTTCCTCTACAGTCTGTGGTTCCATCCGTGCCCATCTTTCTTATTTTTAAGAAATGTAGGAATTTGGACAATGGAGGTGGAATGTATGTTTTCATGCTTTATACTAAAATTTACTTTTGGGGAGGGATAACTTCTAAAACTGTTTATGAATGACACCTTTAGTTCTAATGGCTTTCCTAATCCTTATTGAACATTTAAAAAAAAAAAAGAAAAAAGAAACAGTGTTCTGGATAAAAGTCTAACAGTCCGGAGTAATTCTCCAGAATGATTTAATGAGCAAGCTCTCTCACATAATAGAGGGTAGGATCTGCTTTGAGGGGGAAGAAAAAAAACCAAAAAAAAAAAAAAAACCAAAAAAAAAAAAAAAAACAAAAAAACACTTTAATGGCTCTCACTACCTGTGACATGAAGTCCATACTTTTCAGCAGAACACACAAGCCTTTTAGAATCTGACACTCCCTGGCCATTGTATTCTCTCACGACTCATGCACTCACTCCACAGGCCCGTCCGGTCTGTGACTGTGCTGTGCTTCTCAGGCCTGTGCCCCTGTGTGTGGTGTTCTCTGATCTGAAGTACTCTGATTTGCCTGTCTCACTCACTCACTCTTCTTGAAGAGCTCATCTAACGTGTCCAGTCAGAATCTGGGGCTTTCCTTTATATCTTCCCACTCCTCTGTTACAGCACATAGGTCATGGCTGAAATTCTTTGCCTGCAATAGACTGTGACCCTCTCTAGGATAAGCATATTCCAGTCATGTCAATATTCCAGGGCCAAGTGTAGTGTATTGTGATAGATACTTGATTGAATGTCTAGTGAATTGACAAACAAATGAGTTTTATTTCCATATAATATATATTAGAAACTATAAACATGCATTTTGAACATAGATGCTAAAAACCTGCTCAAAAATTGTCACAAATAGAAAGGGATGGGAGATATGACAAGTAAATGCAATATGGATCCTGAACTCGATCCTGGAATAGAAAATAGAGGTGAGTTAAAAAATGGTGGAACCCCAGAAAAAAAGTTTGTTGTTAATAGCATTGTACCGATGTTAATTTCTTAGTTTTGACAAAAGTAATATGAAAAATTACAATTATGTAAGATGTTAACATCAGGAGAAGCTGGGTAATGAGTGTATCAGAACGCTCTGTACTATCTTCATAATATTTATGTAAATCTAAAATTGTTCCATAACAGAAAGTTAAAAGAAAGTCTGCTCAAATCATAGTCTCAAGCTAGATTTCCTAAGTCATTTAGTCGTTCCATAAATGTTTACTGAAAATGTCTAACATATAGTAAGTGTTCAAAAATATGTTTTGAATGAACCACTGCTACATGAATAATAGGACATATGATGACTTTCTGTCTTAGACATGCCATTGTTAATGTCACTGGTAAATTAGCTAACAAAGGAAGCCAGTACTGTTGTCAGAATGTCACAATTTCAGTGAGGGAATTAGATAGCATTCTCTAGCCCACTAGTTAATCAGTACTAAGATTTTCATTCTACTTAACAGTTTCTTTAAGCAACAAATAAAGATGATACTGGGGGAACATTTTCTTTAAGGGCAACAAAATGGGAAAGATATCAGTGAAATAGGCCACATTATATGGAAAATTGTAATACGAAGTGCAAAGTTCTTTGAAGTCAACAACACAGTTTCTGCGTTGAGATAACAAGTGAGTGGTTTGGGGGACAATGAACAAATAACAAACACAGAGTGGTAACGTGGCTCTCGACACTAAGTATCTGCATTAGCATTTACATAGTATGTGTATCAGTTTCAAACAATAACACCTATAAATTTGTATCTTCATCAAAAGACTACAAAGCAATACTTACTGTGATAGTTATACATTCAGTCAAAAGAAGCTAAGTGTTTAACCGGCAAGAGTCCCTATGGCTATAACCCATTCTCACTTAACCCGGAAGATTTATTCACTTTATATCTGTATTATTAGAATCTTCGGAAAATGATTTTTATTTTTCCTCCAAATATAGAGACTCTATGTGACTTTTATTACATTAATTACTATTTTTAACTGCTAAATAATTATATAAAGGTAAACAATAGAATCTGTGTGCTCTAATACATTTGATTTGAATTTGCCAACAGAAATTTTCTAGTTACAGCTGACAATAACCTTTTCTTTGAAAAATGTTATAGCTGCTTAAACCGTGATACTACATTCTAAATCATGCATTAAATTCTACCATCATCAATGTAATGTGACAAATGTATTTTCAAAATTACGTGTATATGTGTAGTAATTATAATAAAAAATTAACCTTAACAGTAGTTCTAAGGTTTCTTAAGGTTAAGTCTACGCAGCAGAACCAAACTAGTATAAAACATGGTACATGGCCTTGTGTTGCTCAGGAAACTATATCATCCACTGATTTGAAATTTGCTTTGAGTACACAAAAGTTCTTATCAAGAATGCTCTGTTTTGCTGTCAAAAGCTTAGCTTCTTTAAAAAAGGTTTTTAAAAATGTGTTTTAGTCCCCAAAAAAGTAATGAAGAAGGGAAGCGAGATATCAAATTGAGTGAGCATCTACTTTAATAGGTGGCAGATATATACATGTAAACTGAACTCTTGGTTTCCTTTATTCTGAAACTTAACTCTGTTCCATTGTCTCCTGTTAAGGAAATAGCTCTATTTGTCAGTCATGGAATTTCTCACACCAAAAAAATTTAAGTCATTGTTGACAATTTATAACCTTTGCACTCAACTTTCACCCCACAAGTGGATCTACTCTACTTACATTGTATATCATGAATCTAACCAGCTCTCTGTACATCCACAATTACCATCCAGGTCCTGATCTACACTTGTCTCTTCACAGGCTCCTGAAATAGCCTCCTAATGAACTCCCTGCTCAATTCACGTTTCTCTAAACTTTATTTTCCATGCAGCATTCAGAAAGTCTTTTAAAAATTGGATATTTCCAATTACACTTAGAATAAAAAACAGAACCTTACAATAAGAGCCCCAAAGACTCTTGATATCTGATCCCTGGACACTTCTCAACTCGTTTTTTTCCCCACTTCTGCTTCAGTCATTCTTGCTAGAACATTTATAACATTCCTGTCTGACGGCCTTTGCACAGGAACATCTTTACCTTCAGATGTTCAAATTTTACCTTCTCTGACAGCTATAATTTGACCTTTTTAAAATAGCAAGCTTTTGCTTTCCCAAATGACTTTCAATCAAGTGTGTGTTTGTGGTGTGTTTGGTGATTGCATTTATTATCATCTGACTTAATATATAAATATTTATTATCCATCTCTTTCCACTAGAAAATTAGATATGATGACTGTTGTTACAAAGTTATGGACTTTGTTCATTTCTCAATGGATATTCAGTGTCCAGAAGCTTAACACATACAAAGTAGCAGGCATTTAATAATGATTAGTTTTGTAAATGAATGAATGAATTCATCTTTTTTTGTGTGTTTCTTATGACAAAGAACATTGTCATACATTGTTTCCTGATACATTTAAGATGTTGACTACTTCACATATTGAGGAAAAACCTGGGGTTACACAACATATAACATAAAATTTAGCCTTTGTTAAGTACAAGATTTAGTCAATTTGAACAATTTGAAGAATATTTTATTCATTCTATTTTCTTACTTGATTTTTTTTATATTGCTTAGTTACCTTGGCTGGTGTTTTAAGATCTACTGTAATTCAAAAATACACCTGAAATTATTTTAAAAGAATAGAGATCATTCTTGATAATTTTTTCATTGTATGATGCACAAAATCTCACAGTTGGGATGAATTTGGGAAGAATTTACTTTAACCAATAGAAAATAAGAAAAATGACATTCTGGGACTTGTGAATCCAGGCTTTAAAAGGATTTATAGCCTCCACTTTCACAAAGAGGGAACTCATCTACCATGGAAAGCTGTCTAGACCATCTGCTCTCACTGAAGAATTAGAGACATTTAGATAAATGAAGGCAATTTGAAGAAAAACTGAGGCTCCTCAGGCAAATGCCAGCTAGGGACCCCAGAAATGTAGGTGAGGTTATCTGGGAATCTGTTCCCCAAGTTGATCTACCCTACACAGTACCACGTGGAGCAGAGAAGAGCTGTTTCTGCTGAACTGTACACAAATACCTGACTCAGAATTGTGAGCAAGTACAATTATGGGTGTTTTAAGCGACTAAAATTCAGAGTGGTTCATTAAGCAGCTGTGTTAGTCTGCTCAGGGTGCAATTTTAAAACTCATATGGAACCAAAAAAAAAAGCCGAAATAGCCAAAGCAATCCTAAGGAAAAAAATGCAAAACAAAACAAACAAACAAACAAAAAGCTGGAGGCATAGTGATACTCATCTTCAAACTATACTACAGGGCTACAGTAACCAAGACAGCATGGTACTAGTACAAAAACAGTCACATAGACCAATGGAGCACAATAGAGAGCCCAGAAATAAAACCACATTCCTATGTATCTGATCTTTGACAAAGCTGATGAAAACAAGCAATGGAGAAAAGACTCCCTAGTCAATAAATGGTGTTAGGATAACTGGCTAGCCATGCACAGAAGATTGAAACTGGACCCCTCCCTTGTGCCATATAAAAACAATCAACTTAAGAGAGATCATGGACTTAAATGTAAAATCTAAAAATATAAAAACCTTGGAAGACAACCTAGGCAATATCATCCTGAACATAGGAATGGGAACAGGTTCTATAATGAAAGCACCAAAAATAATTGCAACAAATGCAACAAAATTGACTAATAGAATCTAATGACACTGAGAGTTTCTGCACAGCAAAAGAAACTCTCAACAGAGTAAACAGACAACCCACACAATGGGAGAAAATATTTGTAACTATGCACCTGACAAAGGTCTAACATCCAACATGTATAAGGAACGAATTTACAAGAGAAAAACAACCCCATTAAAAAGTGGGCAAAGGACATGACAAGACACTTTTCAAAAGATGACATACATGCGACCAACAAGCATATGGAAGAAAGTTCAATATCACTGATCGTTAGAGAAACGCACATCAAAACCACAATGAGATACTACCTCCCACCAGTCAGAACGTCTACTATGTGAGGTTGTAGAAGAAAGGGAACACTCATACACTGTTGCTGGGAATGTAAATTATTTCAACTATTGTGGAAAGTAGTATAGAGATTCCTCAAACAGCGAAAAGCAGAACTACCATTAGACCCAGCAATCCCATTACTGGCTATATAACCAGAGGAATATAAATCATTCTATCACAAAGACACACGAAGACAAATGTTCATTGCAGCAATATTCACAACAGCAAAGACATGGACTCAACCTAAATGTCCATCAATGACACATTAGATAAAGAAAATGTGGTACATTTACATTATGGAATACTATGTAGCCATAAAAGGAATGAGCTTGTGCCTTTTGAGGGAACACGGGTGGAACTAGAGGTTATTATCCTTAGCAAACTAACGTAGGAACAGAAAACAAAATACTGCATATCCTCACTTGTAACTGGGAGCCAAATGATGGAACTCATAAACACCAAGAAGGGAACAACAGACACTGGAGTCTACTTGAGCGTCGAGGGTGGGAGAAGGGAGAGGAGCAAGAAAAATAACTATTGAGTACCAGGTTAATACCTGGGCGATGAAATAATCTGTACAACAAACCTCTGTGATACGTGTTTACCTGTATAACAAACCTTCATATGTACCCTTGAAACTAAAATAAAAGTTTTTTTTAAAAGTACCACAGACTGAGTATCTTAAATAACAGAAATTTATTTCTCACAGTTCTAGGGACTAGGAGTCCAAAATCAAGGTGCTGTCAAGGCTGGTTTCTGGTGAGGCCTTGTTTTCTAGTTTATAGGCAGCTGCCCTGTCACTCTCTCCTCTCTCTCCTCACACGGGTTTTCCCCTGTGTGCATGTGGAGAGTTCCCTGATATCTCTCTCTCTCTCACTCTCTCTTTCTCTCTCTCTCTCTTTCCAATCCAATGGAAAGGATCCAATGGAAAGGTAAGGATCCAATCCTGTTGGATTAGGGTCCCATTTTTATTTAACCTTAATTTTCTCCCTAAAGAACCTATCTCCAAAGATAGTCACATTAGGGGTTATGGAACCAACGGTTTCTATTTATAGCCCTCAGGCTGTGAATTTTGGGAGGGGCACAGTTCAGTCCACAACAGCAGCAATAACTTACACATTCATCTATAGAATAGCTACCAATAACCATTACTCAATTCCATATTGACCTTCCATGTAATAAAGGTGCTTATGATCTCTACGGAGCATTAATAGTCCTAGAGAAAATTAACACATATGGCATTGCTCTTTCTTACATTTTAAATGAGTCCTAATGCTGTCATTGAAAATAATAAAAGTCAAATATACTTCCTTTACTGTTAATCTGTGAAAGTGGCTGAGTCCTGTTGAATTTAAAAAAGAGTTAATTGACTTAAGTAGAAGCAAAAAATAATAAGGAAGAGTCATATGAGATGGTGTCACTATGCCATTCATTTAAACCTTTTCATGTGCTATCCTTCTCCACAAGCCTCTTGTCCTATCTCGGTTTGCCATGAGCTGAAGCAGCATTATATGATCAAAGGGACACTCAACTGTCGTGGCTGACAGACTTGCTTATTATTCCTTCTTAGTAAATGCCTTTGATATTCTCTGATCTAAAATTTTATGTAACTTCTCTTTGACGCTTTTCCCCCAAAGTTAAAAATAAGATTAAAAATACTTTCCTCTGAAACACAGTGAGGCTAAAGGCACTGATGCTCTGAGGATAACTGCACTAATTTTCATGATTATACTTGGGAATCCAGGAAGAAAGGTTATAAGTAGAAGAGCATATTATTATTTTGTAGAAGAGTTTCATTGTGCTGTAATGTTTTCCATTTGTTTCATTTACTGTATATGGCTCAGTTTTCTGGGGACAAAGTGGACGATTTTAACATTTGTTTTTATTTTAAAATTAAGAAACAGTTGTCTGTTAAAATGTTTAAAATAGGACTTACTGTAACTTGCAAAAATAGAACTTTTAATAGTTAACACTAAATGAAAATTGCTGGCATTTCTGTTGAATTTTATTTCTAAAAATATTTTCTAATGTTTCCCCCCAGCCCAAGAGCCAATAGCCTAAATCTTGGGAAATTTTCCACTGGAAGCAACTGCAATTAACAAACTAATAGACTTATCCATAATCTAGGTGCTCTTAGACACTAAAAGTGCAAGCTGACATCATTTGGGACCAGAAACAAGTATTTATTGGATATCTTCATTACCCTAGACCCTGTGCTAGGTTCTGGTAAACAATAAGATAAGTCAGGAGAAGGATGGAGGTGTGGAATTGGGGGTGGGGCCAAAGAAAGTTTTAAGGTGGAAGTAGCTAGATAAGAAAAATGAAGTAAAATCACAAAATGTAGAGGTCCATCGTTCTTATTTTTCTTATTTAAATTGTGTAGGGAATGATTTAAAAATACGCTATGATTATGACCTAAATTTGAAAAGCAGGTAGTTTATTGTATCCATATTTTATACTACAACTGTGAAGGAAAGAAACATTCTGCGTAGGCACTCAAATCTGAATAATACGGTTAGAAACTGTTTAAGGCATAAAATGGAAGCTTTTCTATTCTCCTTAATTTTAAAACTGTAGATACCGTAGTATTATATTTACAAAAATATGTTTGCAGCATTCTAGTAAATACTAGTTTCATAATGAATTTAGTAAAAATTCAAATCTTCTTAAAATCCTATACTACTTTTTTAAAAATAAGCTTTTTAAAGTGATTTTTAAACTATTTAGAGCCTAGAATTTTACTTTGCTTCTTTGGCAAAACTTTAATGACTTTTATATAAGGACATGACATCTGGCTTGATCCCACAAGGTAAGTACTCTGAATAACAGAACCTCTATATTCAATACATTCTAAAAAATATCCACATTTATTTCCACTCAATAGGTTTTCCTAGAGGGCACTGCATTTCTCTACAGAACCTTGTATTTCAAAACATCTGGGTCAGAATAAAATCATTATGCTCTTGAGGAATAATCATTTTAATAAAGTAAACCTTCCCAAAACCCACTAAAATAAATTTACAAGATACAACTGATTTTTACAAACTTGCATACACAAATGCACTGATTATACATCAGCCCTTTAACATTGTGACACAATTAGTGTACTTTGATTGTAGAGATCAAATTAACACAACAATGCTTCATCAATACAAGGTCTATATTTTTCTCAGAGGCTTCTAGTGACTTCATAACCTCCAAAAAATTCTTGTTGGTTTTTCTTTTTCGGCAGACCATATTGCTAACCAGTTGATAACAAAATGACATAGGGATTGAAAACCAATGATACTGAGTTAAGATACATTTTACTATTCTCCTTAGTGAATTACAGTTTATAAAGGGAAGTTTTATGGATTATTGAAAGGTGAAGCTAAAGTAAGATTACTCCAGAGATCATTAAGTCCAAATATAACATTTTCAAGAGATTGTCAGTGGCGTGTAGTAGCTAGCTGTCAAAGTTGGCCCTATAATAAACCATGCTTCCAAGTACTCACATCCACAATTCTCTTCCCTTAAATCAGGACTTGATTTATGATTAATCTGACAAATAAAATATGGTAGAATTGATGCTATGCTAATTCCAGGTCTTTCAGAAGACCTTTTCTCTCTCTGAAGCAACCTCCATCATGCAATGAAGCACCTACATAAGACTATTATCCTGTTAAAAACTCAAGTCATATAGAGAGGCCCTGAAGGATGAAATACTGAGCACAGAAAGGAAGTGAGTGAAGAAACAGTCATGGACATCCAGCCTAGTCAAACTTTTGGAGATCTCTAGCTCCAGCTACAATCTCACTGCAACAGTAAGAGACCTTATGCAAGAAACTGAGTCCAGTAAACGCTCAGAACTATGAGGAGTATTAATAAATTGTTGGTTGTTTTACTTTGGGGTAATTTGTTACTTGGTAACCATTAAGCTAAAAGGTTTTCTGGGACCACAGAGCTCAAACAGGGTAATCACCTATTTCCTAATCATTTTCACAATCACCTGCACCTGTGCTTACCATCACTTTCTCTAAATATCTATAACGTTTATTATACAAATAATAATTTGATATTTAGCAAATTTTACTGCTGTATTTTTAGCTGTTAATTTATGTCTTCTTTGCCACTAATGAGAGAGTAGAAAATAGCTTTTAAAAAAAAACTTCACTACTAGTAGAAACACATAACTTAATAGTTATTTAGTGATAACAATGATGATGTTTTGAAAATTAAGACTCATTACTATTTACTTAATAAACTCAATGTGAGTAATTACTACGAACAGTGTGGGTTAGGTTATGACAGTTTTTTCCACCTGGAGGGCTTGTTAATACTACGCTGCTGGGCTTCATCTTCCAGAGTTTCTGATTCAGAAGACCTAAAATAAGGCCCAAGAATTTACATTTCTAACAACTTCCCAAGTAACGCTGACACTGTAGGTCAAGGAACACACTTTGGGAACCCTGGCTTAAGATAATGCCAAAACTCTCTTTTCTAGGACTGTTGGTCAAAAATCTTGTAAATCAGGTTAAATAAATTTGTCTGCTCTGCTTTTCACTTTCTTATCCTCTGCTTCTCTCTTTTTTGATTCATTGTTTCTATAACCTTTTTTCCATGGCAGTTTTCATAGCCATTTCTGCCTTCCCAGAGCCACTCCATCTAAAATTTCTCACAGCTAGGACATCCTCCAAGCACACAGAACATACTAAAATTTTCCAGTGCCTCAATTCAGATTCAGAAATATTGCATTAAATGATCATCTTCGAGCTTGTCCTGGATTGGACTGAGATTGTGCTGATATTACTCTTCCATCAGCACTCTTCCATGGTGCCCAACACCATGCCTGAAATAAGTAATTGGTACCCCAAAATTTTTAAGTAAAATTAAAGTCAATCTAAAGTGTATATTATTGATAGTTTTGCTATGACATTGCATGGCAAGGGTTCTACACAAGCTTCAGAATTATGTCTGTAAATTGAAAACAAATGAAACACCAGTGTTTTATTTTTAGGAGGTTCAAAAAACTAAGATCTTAGGAGACGTTTATTAAGCACCTATGTTAACTTGAACTGGGAATAATGATAAATAGGACACAATTATAACACTCCAAGTACTCACAAATTGGTGGAAGACAAGTGGAAAGGGTGAGATTTTTGTTTCAAAATATGGAGATTCTAAGGACTCCATTCAAATGAGGGAAGGATCTCTCTTGTTAGGGATTGAGACGTCAAGACATAGGCTTGTCACTGTGCCAGACGTCCACTACTCTGAGCTCTTCATGTAAATCAACTCACTGAATCCTCATGCATGCTCTACACAGTAGGACTATTATTTTCGGCATCCCCATTTTATAGATGAGGAAACTAATATATATGACTGATACAAGACAGAGAACAAGGGTGCCAATGGATTTCAACTCAGGCAGTTCAGAGTCTAGGTTCCTTATGGACTAAACTACATTTCTCTCATTTCTCTCTCACGATGGGACGGTAGGAACTCCTAAAGGCAGCATCAAGGACCCAGACTTATCTCTGTCTTATCTCCAGTACTACTGTACATGACATTTTTATCAAAATAGTTGATATGTTCACTTCTCAAATGGCACTGAATTTATATCTGCACTGTATGACTGAAAAGATTATAACACTGTATAGTTAAACCAAGTTGATCTATGTCAATTTTTCCCAAATAAACAGAATCCTACAACTGAAAAACTACATAACTGGAGCATATAATGTGCATGCTTTGCTACTGAATCTCATGAGTGTGTAACACAGATAGTGATAGGTTCAATCAGTATGCCCCATATTTGATACCTAAGAATAGGTGCATTATCTCTATGAGGGAAAGGACATACTTTCATTGTGCCTCTCACAATTTTTAGTGAAATTTATGATATACCATGAGATTGAGAGATGATAGATACAATAACATAAAAATTATAAAATTTAAGTATATTTGGTATATGATGCTATGGGTCATTACAAATAGCTACTGTTATAGATGGAACTCTTACAAATATTGATTTTGTTTCAAAGAACTGAGGTTATTAATATTTCAATTTATGTCTAATTATACTAAAATGTGCTATATTACACTATTACCAAAATATGTCATCTTACCATTTATAAATTGATGCTTCCAATGTAATTTAATAATCTGTTGTCTTTACAAACATAGTTATTTTGCATATAAGGAAGACGTTATTTCATTGTAATTAGGTTATTTAAATTCCCCACCATTAAAAAAAAAACAGCTTTAGGGTATTAAGTATGTTTTTCATAGCCATAGCCTGTAAATTTTTACCTAATAAATAGAATGAAAACTGAGCATCCAATTTCACAGTGTTTAAGCCTAATGACCAAAGTAATTCTAACATCAGGAAACATATAATGAACATCTATGTAACATTTATTGAGCTAGATGCTCAGCATTAAAAAATGAATGAGAATACAATAATAGTAAGGGTGATGACAATAAACAATGCCTCCCACGTAACAAGCAGTCAATACATATTTCTTGAGGAGGCAATCTATAAATGAATTGAAGCTAATATATTAGGGCTTTTTCCATATGTCAAGCACTCTCCTAAACACTTTTATGTATTAAAGCATTCCATTTTCCTCATGTTCCTATTAGCATCACAGTTTTACAGATAAGGAAATGAGGCTTTAGTGAGGGAATAACTTGTCCAGCACCACACAGCTATCCAGTAGCACAGCTGAGTTTCCATTGACAGGTTTGTTTACTTTAGAGCTCCAGCAGGAAAGTCACACTTGCAAATCTACCAAAAACTAGCGTGATTGTGTGATTGCAGACATGTAAAACAAGCCTTCTGACAGCACAAAGGAGAGAATTATTCTGATTCTATAAGATGAAAAATATTTTACAGCTGAGTTCCCTTTTTAGTTGGACTTTTAAAAAACCAAACACCAAAGAACAGGAAAATCACATTGCAGGGCGAGGGAAAATATGCCAGTATAGTTGTATATTCAGGCAGTGATGAGTAGATCAATTTCTACTGCACTCAGAGAATAACAGGACCCTAGAGACACTTGGAAGAAGAAATGTCTTTTGGAATCAGATCATTAAGAGACTTTGTATACCACAACAAGGAAATTAAATTTACCAACAAGGCAGTGGGAAGTAATCAAAGTGACTTAAGCAGAGGAGTGATATTGTCAAATTGTCTTTCACTAATGTAACTTGTTAATAGAGGTAAGGTCGCTTCTTGATAGTGATCAGTCAGGAGCAGTGATCGGGGGAATGAAGGGAAGGGGAAATAAGTGATCAGAGGCTGATACTTGATCTCACTGTGCTGCTGCATGTCTTGTGGTCCATGTATTTTTAACTTTGAAGATATGTTTTAAGAAAGGCAAATCACTTTGGCAATTTGCATACCTAGCCCAGTCAAAACATTACAAGAGCAGTTTTTAAATCTGCAGCTGTCAATGCCTTTCCTGCTTTCTTACTTTCTGTCTCATTATCCAGCCAGCTTCTCAGGTTCCCTTTACTTCTATTAGTACATCATGGAGGATCATTCATAGACAGTGGATGACTGTCTTAATCAGGGTTCTCCAGAGCAACAGAAATAATCGGAGTTCTGTCTACTATTGACCCATCTATCTATATCAATATCTATTGATATGTACATACAGAGAGAGCGAATTTGTTAAACAAGATTGGCTCATGTGATTATAGAGACTAAGAAGCCTAAAACATGCAACGCGGACTCGCAGGCTCGAGGCCCAGGAGAGTTGATGGTGTAAACTCCAAACCCAGTCTGCTGGCAAATTACCTCTTGGCGTGGGGAGGCTGGTCTTTTTGCTGTATTTAGGCTTTCACCTGATTGGATGAGACCCACTCACAATATGAGTGCAATCTGCTTTACTCAAAATTCACTGACTTAAATGTTAATCTCATCCAAATCCATCTTCTAAGTTGATAAAGTTAACCATTACTGTGGTCATTCCTAGATAAAGTTTCAACTTGACGAGATTTTAATTAAGAATTCATAAAAACTTCCCCCGCATTGCTGGCAATCTTTCATCCAGTAACAAGAAAAACCCTCTCAGTTGCTGCAGGCATTTTTCAGACACAAGGTCAAAGTCAGGAATTTTCGTATCCATCTCCATGAGAACCTTGATTTGCAGATAGTCTCTTGTTTGTTCATTGGACCCTATTTGCTATACCTAAAGCACCTAGGAAAAAAATGAAATTCTTGACTTGGTTTTTTGCAAGACATTTTAAAAACTCACTTAAAGGCACTCATGCTCCATAGGCAGGGCAAAGTAAATAAATAAAATAAAATGAGAGGAAAATTTAGACTGAGATTTCTATGTGGCCAATTTCTAAAATCAGCATTTGGAAATGCATTTCACTACTTGTTGCAAAGACAATGATAACACACATCATGTCTTTCTCGAAAACTCAGAAAAATCTCATTTATTTTGCACACATTACTGCCATCGAATAATATTAACAGCTTTTAATGAGCATTAATCAAAAACACCATTATACCTTACCACTGTTTGTTGAGCTCCTACTCTATGCTGAGCACTTTATAAACACTTTCTGCTTTCCTATGGTTCTGGGTACCTCTTCCCAGTTGGGCACACCATACTATTTGCACTTAAGAGAACTATGGGATTGTAGATGCAGACACCCATATCCTAATACTGGGCCACCATTTCCTTCCTCACTCAGCACCATTCCTCTTCCGTCTGCCCTTCATCTAACAAACAGCTCTGAAGTGCAATCCACAGTGGAAAATAAAATGCAACAAAATAAAGAGTAGACTTCCTGGCTCAGAAATTGTTTATCCAAAATCACTGTGTCTAGACAAAGTGCATTAATTAGGAGGGCTAAGCTTAATTGCTCCCGCAGGCTTATGTAAAGCAGGGAGGAAAACAGGACTTAGAGGTCCTAGAAATATCCTGGATTGCAGAGCTCATAAAGAAGCCACAGCTAAGCATTGCAGCTAGCCATAGGAACGTGGCTGGCAGTTTTTTCAGCAGATACACAGTAGGGTGAGTTTGGGCAGGAGCTCTCTAGAGTGACCAACTGCTTCTCTTCACAAAAAAGAGGCAGAAAGGCATTTCTAGGAGCAAAATGTAGCTCACACATTGCCAGAGAAAGGAAGATCACATTTTCCCTCTTCACATACACAGCTGGTAAACTCCATTTGCATTTCCATATTTTGTGCTAAGCTCAATATTTAAGAGTACCATTTCAAGTAAGAAAAACGTAAAAGCAGTATCGTGAAATTCTGTGTGTTCCCTATGGCATTTTCTACAAGTTAAACCAAATTTTTGCTGGAATGAGGATGCTTTAAAATGTGTTCAAAGAGATCCTTGTCAGTGTGGTGATATATTTCAGGGAAGATGTCATTCTTTTGGAGGTATTGATTCTTGCCAATACAGTTGGAACATGACAGAACAACAGGAATATTTTTTAACATGGTTTCCTGCTTTTACAGAAAACTAAATTAGATTTAATGTAAAAGTAAAAATGATTTTTCTCAGACTGTATGTTCATCCTTCCATTATTTACCTCCAGTGATAAACGTAGCATATGTTGTAGTCCATCTGGATGGGCAACAGATCAAAATAAATGACATGAAACAGAAATATATGCTACATGCAACATGCTTCTACGATCCAATTTTCTTAAACTTGATGTCATGTAGCTTATTAATCAATGCATTTATCATTCAAAAATGTATACTACAGTAGAAATATGAAATGGTATAAGAAATGATGCTACTCAATGTAGTAAAATTATTTATTCCATAACACATGTTTTGGGGGAAAACGTAAGGGGAATGACAGCAAACAGAGTCTCAAAATGATCTAAAGTGTGGAAAACAATCATTATTTAAATAAGCAGGATTTCTATTCAAAGAAACATATTTTTCATGGAATCATCAAAATGACACTTGGCAAGAAGGAAGGCAGGAGGATGATAATTAGGGCAAAGCAAGAGCTAAAGCCAGTAGATCTCACATATTCAGAGGGCCCGAGAGAGATACAGCCTCCAATACAAGACACAGTGACTTAGTCTACTCTCACACATGAGAATTTTCAAGGTTCTGTTCATGATATTTCTTTATAGTGTTAGGCACATGGTAGGTGTTTTAAAATATTTGTTTAGAGGTAGTCAACTAGTTTGAAAAGTAGTATGTTGTAAACTTCTAGTTTTACAATAATCTGACTGAAAACAGGAACCTGGCAGTGCTTCAAGTCAAGCAACCTGAGTAAAGAATCTTCAATTTTCCTGTCCTCCCATGGGTCCTATAGTGCCTTGGGGCCACTCAGGCCACCTGGGAAATACGCTGAGTCATCCATTAACTCTTTCAAAACAGATTAGTCATGAATACAGATAGTAAATACTCAATAAATGTTTGATGAAAGAATGGATACATGGATGGATGGGCAGATGGATGGATACATAGATGAATGGATAGATGAACAAACCTTTCAAGTGTTTGAAAAAACACTAATGTTAAGTGGAAAGGAAGACAAATACAGTATAAAGAACAATGCACTAGAAATAAAGAAGTCTAGATTTCAGTTTTACCCCCACATATCAAGATCTCTAACATTTTGGGTCATATTTGTATATTAAAAAGTCAGGAGTTTATTTCTAATTACCTGAAAAAGAGGAGTTTGATTACTATTAACCTAACTTATCATCAGACTCTTAACACTCAATATTCCCCCAGGTCAGCTCTCCAGTCATCTCAACAAATTTTGATTTTATGTATAATCTTTATTCTCTAAGACATACCAATATATGTTCCAAAAACAGATTTTTATGAAAACAGATATTTCAAGTCTCTTCACCTACCTTGGTGGCCCATTTCTTAGAAAATTTTAGTTGCCAATAGTGCTCTTAAAATGCAACAATTGGAACCAGGCTCAATATCCCTGGCAATTTCTGAACATTACAGACTACAGTGAGACTCTCAATTTCACTAGTTCTAAATAAGATTTCCTCATTCTATGAATATTTACAGCAGGGCTGCAATGTGTCAACACTGCTCTGAGTACTGTGCTGTAACCAAGAAGAGAAACAACACACTTCTCTCTCGTACCCTATTATTTGCAAGTAGGAATAAACAGAGTAGGCAATTTCAGATAGTGATCCATATTAATGAAGCAAATAAAACCAAGCAGTGGGATACAGCGTAAGGCAGGATGCTGCAGTATTATTTCAGATAAATTCAGACAAATGGTAGAGCCATCCACATGAAGACTCAGGAGAAAAGCATGAATAGGTAAGTAAAAACAGTAATTTTTAACCTCTGCGGCAGAAGTTAGCTCACCTTGCCCCAAACTGAAGAACAGTCCATGGTTATTGCCCATAGAAAACTAAGGAAACAGTTGTGTTATGTATAACTTAACTGTAGTGTTTTAGAGTGGACTAATTCAAGTCATGTTAGATTTGCTAGTCAGGTTTGTTCTATTAACGAGGGTTCTAAGAAACCAAAGTTAATGGAAAGACTAAGGTTGGAATGGAGTAAGTATTTGAGGCTGACATACTAGGCAAATGTGGCCAAATGGCTTGTCAACATGGACGCTGGACCAGAGTGGAGTTACAGAAAATAAAACTCAATAAATGCAATTAGAAAGCCAGGGAGTGGTGGAATGGACCAAGTAAATACAATAAAACAGAACCTTTGCTCCTGTGTTTAAAATAAATATGTCTCCATGGTAAGATATATTGGAGAGCTACTAATGTTTAAAGGCCCAAGGTTAGATGAGAAGACTGTCTCTTAAGATATCATACAAAATTATTAAGCCTTCCAAATACAAGGCTACATACTTAAGAAGTATGGAAGACACATGCACATGTATGTTTATTGAGGCACTGTTCACAATAGCAAAGACTTGGAACCAACCCAAATGCCCATCAATAATAGACTAGATAAAGAAAACGTGGCACACATACACCATAGAATACTATGCAACAATAAAAAAGGATGAGTTCATATCCTTTGCAGAGACTTGGATGAAGCTGGAAACCATCATTCTCAGCAAACTCACACAGGAACAGAAAACCAAACACTGCATGTTCTCACTCATAAATGGGAGTTGAACAATGAGAACACATGGACACAGGAAGGGGAATATCACACACTGGGGCCTCTCAGGGGATGGGGAGCTAGCAAAGAGATAGCATTAGGAGAAATACCTAATGTAGATGACAGGTTGATGGGTGCAGCAAACCACCATGGCACATTATACCTATGTAACAAACCTGCACGTTCTGCACATGTATCCCAGAGCTTAAAATACAATAAAAATTTTTAAATATTGATCAAAATACTGAAATATGAATTAGACAAGGGAAAGAACGCTGCCAAAAGGATTTTACAGTTTGTATTAGAAATTGCTCAAGTTTTAAAAGTTCAAGTACAATGCACTATTAAGTACTATATTTATTTATATGCAAGGTATATTTGTAATAAAAAGTTTTAATGTATATGTTTAAAAGCTCTATTAGGTATAGAAATCTAAGGGGCTCAATTTAGAAGAATCAGAATTAGTTACTAACAGTGTAATTGTTATGGTTGTAAAGTTAATTTAGCAGTTGAAATTAATCAATCTAGCAATGGCAAAGATGATTTCTATATGTTAATGTGGTATTAAAATAGATTGCCGTATCCTTTCAAAAAACATAGTGTTGCAAGCATAAAATCTGAATTTAACCTCTTCAAAGATTATAATAACCAGTTGTACAAATTTACCAAGTATAAAGTCATACTCTATAACAGAGGAAAGGAGCATATATTTTAAAGACCACTGTATCAGATTTCTGTTGCTATATAACAAACATAGTGACTTTCAACAACTTGCATTGTATTTAGCTCATGATACTTTTGGATTGTTTACGTCAGCCTCAAATAAGCCTCAGCCAGACTTGTTCATATAACTGCCATCAGCTGGGAGCTGCTTGTTCTTAGCCTCACTCAACTGTCTGGTGACTGGCTGTTAGCTGGGGGTAACAGAAATGGCTGGGCTACATGTCCCTCATTATCCAAAAGCTACTCTGGCCTTATCCAATTTTCAAGAAAAGTGAAAGGGCAAATGCTAATTCACAAGTATTTTTCAAGGCTCAGCTTGCATTAGTTTTTAGCTCTCCCATTGGCCAAAGGAAGTCACATATCCATGCCCAGAAATGGCACTGGAGGGCACTACCAAAGGACTTCAATACAACGAGATGGAAACAAATAGGAGTTGTTCCAGTAATTAACCTACCCTAGTCACATAGAATAAAGCCAAGGCTAAATTAAATCTTAATACTAATAAATGGAATAAACATTGCAAGAAATGACATCAGAATTCTGAGAAAGGTAATGACAAACTAGATTTTATGCTGCACTAAGAAAAAGACAAAGTCATGTCCCTCTTGTTCACCAACATATTCTAAGTAACAAGCCCAATGCTTGGCTCTTGTTGGCACAAATGTTTGTTGAATAAATAAATAATTTAATGGCGTGAATTCTCCTCTTCAAGGACTAGGATGCTAAAACACACCTCTGTATAGCACAGCAGGAAAAAATAAGGCAATACAGTAATTTTTGAATATGGCATCTGGAATCAGACTGCCTGAGTTTCATCCTGGCTTTGCTTCTTATTAAATGTGTGTTGTTGGAGAAAGCACCACACTTTCTGTGCCCTAAATTCCTGAGTTGTAAAATGAAGATAATGAGAGTACCTGTGTGTGGTGGTTTTAGACATGGCTCCCAAATCATTTGACATCACTCCCTTTAAAAGGTAGGGTCTGTGACCCCTAATCTTGAATGGGGTAAGCTTGTAACTGTTTCAATCAATAGAGGATGGTGGAAATAAGACTGCATGACTTTCAAGACTTGGTCATAAAAGGTGATACAGCTTAGCCTTGATTGGTGAAACACTCACTCTTGAAGTGCTGAGCTTCCATTAGGAAATTAGACTATTCTAAGATCACCATGCTGTAAGGAAGCCAATGACACAAACAGCCATGTGTAGGTGCTTCAGCTGGCAGTCCTATTCTTAGACTCTTTGTAACCCACATACCAGAAATGCAGGTGAACAAACCAGATGATTCCAACTGTTGAGTTACTCTCCAACCTTTGAATCTTTCCAGCTGAAGCCCAGGAATCAGGGAATAGTGAAAAACCATACCTGCTATACCTTGTTTGAATTTCTAATGCACACAATTCATAAGCATAGGAGTATTTGTTTTAAGCCACTCAGTTTTAAAGTCATTTGTATATAGTAAAAGAAATTATAATAGATATATGGTACCTGAAAAAGTGCTATCATAAAAACCCAAAACATCTGCCTTGGCTTTGGGAGCAGGTATCAGGCAGAAGCCAGAAAGACCTGGTGATAGTGTTTATGTGTCAACCTGACTGAGTCACTGGGTAACCAGACATTTGGCCAGAGTTATTCTGGGTATGTCTCTGAGGGAGTTTCTAAATGAGATTAACAATTAAATTGGTAGACTGAGTAAAGCAAATTCCCTTCACAAATATGAGTGGCCCTCATCCAATTAATTCAAGTCCTGAATTTAAAAATAAAAGGCTAAGCAAGAATTCCTCCTGCCTGACTGCTTGATGTGGGACATAGGATTTTTTCTGCCTTTAGATTCCAACTAGAAAACTGGCTCTTCTTGAGTCTCAATCTTGCCAGCTTTTGAAATGAACTCATACCACCAACTTCCCTTGTTCTCCAGCTTGCCAATCTTGGGACTTTTCAGCCTCCATAATTACATAAGCCAATTTCTCATAATAAATCTCTCTCTCTCTCTCTCTCTCTCACGCACACACACACACACACTTCCAACTTTCAACTCTGACTAACGCAGACCTTGAGAAGAAATTATTATCAAAGGCTTAACAAAGAGTGAGCATTGTTAATGGGAGAAAGTTTAGAACACTCTCACTTGTGATGGACAAAATAGCTCATTGGATTTCCGGGCTGCATATAAGACACAAATGGAGAGACCAACTGAAAGAAAAGTTCAGTTTTCAACCAAAATTTAGATAAACTATAAAGGAGTCTTGACTTGCTGGGTTTAAAAGTAGAAGTATTTACCTTCCTCAGTCATTACCAGCAGAATAATCTCAAATTAGAAAAAAATGCCTCAAGTCAAATATCAAATCACAGCTCTTTTCAGGTAAACATTCCAGGATTAAGATGAAATCAAGGGATTGGCTTTACAGCCCTTCAGTAAGAGCTTAGAAAGATTGGAAGTGATGCCTTATAAACTCTTTCAAAGAAACAAAGCTTTCTAAGGATCTTAAGAGCATCTCTGATTGGCCTCCTCTATTGAACAATATGGATTCTGAGAATCATAAGGGCCTTAGGTCCAGCAGCCTCACAAGAGGCCAAAATAGAAAAGAGTTTATCTCAAAGAGACTTCGGGTATTACTTTTTTCTAACAAACTGGATTATAAGTTGATACACAGGAAGCCCATACAATGTTTAAAAATATTGGTTGATTTGGATTGGATGGAGTCAGTACAAAATGAAAGATGCCTTTGGACTTGCCACCATTTTGAGCACAAAGCAATATTAAGAGGGCATCTTATTTGAAATGAAAGCCATATCTCTTTTTTTAAAAAAATAATGCATTAAAGAGAGGAACCAAGAACATCAGAAAACTGTTTGGGGGAAATAAAAGTAGATCCTAGTTAAAGAGCTAGCAACACGTGCCCAGCTGAATTTCAGAATTGCTATGGACAAGTGACTGCTGTGTGTCTCTTATTTTTCTTTCTTTTTGAACAGGCGAAGCACTGGTGGTCATCTAACAGGGCAAGTGTGTAGAGGACAGATAAGCTGTCTCTTTATTTCAGAGGTCTTCAGAATGAAAGCAACTATACTAGAACTGTTCCTAAGAAAACTCATCTGCAGCTGGAAAATTTAGACATAAAGGTCCTAGACTTGTGTTTGATGACAGAATGAGGTGACACTTTAGAGGTCTTGGCAAAGGATATAATAGTATTTTGTACCCTAGAATATAAAGGAAGAAATAGAAATAATTGTGGCCACAAGGCAAATTATGGTGATTTTAAAGCAAGGGCCCAAAATTATTTGACCCAACTTCCATCAAAAAGTAGGATCCATATCCACTCCCTTTGCATCTGAGTAGTTATGTGAGGAATTGTTTTAACCAATAGGCTACTGCCTAAATGATGTTTGGTGATTTCTGAGACTGGGTTGTTAAAACGCAGCGCAACTTCTGATTTGTTTGCTGTAAAACTCACACTTAGAACAATGAGTCCAATGTTAGAAGCCTGACTTCTCTAAAGAACCATGACGTGAAGAAGCAAAATCACGGGAGTAGGTCACATGGATATTTTCTGGTTGGCAGTCTTATTCTTCTAAACATCTCAAATCATGTGTCTGACATCTGAGTCAATGAGGGTTCAGATATTTCTATGCACCGTATTTCAGTCACCGTAGAGTAACAGACTTGGAGTTATAGCCAAACACAGTTAAGCATTGCACTGTGCACTGTTCAAATTTCTGACCCACTGAATTCACAGGCGTTAAAAAATAGTTGTGTTAAGTCATTAAGTTTTGGGGCAATTTATTACACAGAAATAGCAACTGAAATACCATTTCATAGAACAGTTGTGAGTTTGATGAAATGTAAAACAGTGCTTATTGAACACTTCATCAGTGTTCAATAATTATCAGCTAGAACAACAGTGATTATTATAATTATATAAAATATATAATTGTTATTAATATTAGTGTCAGGATTAGAGAAAAGTCACTTTTTACTGTCATAATGCATTAGTTTAACAAGTCAGTCAGGGAAATTATCTGTCAATGCTGTTTGCCAAGAATGTATAAGAATAAATTCAAGAAGAGAAGAAAACCTGATCAGTAGCTACATTCAGGGCTGTTATAACTAGGATTTCCACAGCTTAAGGCACCTGGGGGAAAACGAAAACCTCCCGTGTTGACATCAAACAAAGGGACTGTGACTGTTTCCTCTTAGCCATCACCTAAGTGTTAACCAGTCCATATACATAAGCCCCTCAATTATCATATTTTGTTATCCTCATTCAAATTCAGTTAAGAGGGTTTTTCTTAGGCCATTTCTATTCTCCAAGAGTCATTTTGTGGATGTTACAAGCATTGATATTCCCAAAGATTATCAAAAGAAAAAAAAAAAAACTTCACAGAGCAATTCACGTAGAAATGAAGCGGGCCAGGACCTCAGCTAAATGTTGTTAGTACAACAGTTTAATGAAGTCATCATTGTGCAGTTGAAGAACACTTTAAGTGCTTTTCAGCATAATTCTTTTTTAAGAAAAGTTTTGATGCGATTTAGAAAAATGAAAAAAATCACCATTACTCTAAGCACTCAGATATATTCACAAAATAATCCTATAAATATAAACTTTCAACGAACTTTTTCATTCATTATTATTAGCTATTTTAGCTTTTCACAGCATGGCCTGTTCTTTATAAAACCTAACAAACGATAAAATAAATGGTAATCAAGAGCATTACTACCAT